>NW_022990235.1:3240298-3279079 GCF_902827175.1 Gymnodraco acuticeps
TGTGCTCTGCATGTGTGACCATTAAAGAGGGTTTCATCCCTCCCAATTCTTCTTCTTCTTCAACACCCATATAAAACAGAACTGTACACAGATTAACTTTTTCTTTCAACATTTATTTGAACAGCAAGTGGAGGCAAAAGTGACTGCACCCAAAACAATAAACCTGCTGGCTAACTAGCCTAAACTCAGTAACAGAATGTGGGCAACACGTTCTTCTCCACAGCCGCGCCACCTCTGAGTCAGACATCACTTCCCCCTTTTCTATCCTACGGGTACAGCCGTACAGCCACTCCCCCTGAACCCTGTTGTAACAACATAATACACTTTTTGGGGATGCAGCTTGGGATGTCATGACTTAGAACGGGCGTGTCGCCTTCTGTCCTGCCAGTGTTGGCAGGACATGAATTAAAATGTCGAACTCGGACTTCATTTTAAGGACATTTCGGCCAGGGGTGTAGAGCTATATTTGTTTAAGCACCGGATTGGCAAAACAGGAGAGTGTGTGCACCAGTCTGCCTTGATCTATGTATTCATGTCTGTGACACTCACAGTATCTGCTGCCCGCAGCTGTTTTATAGAAGGAACACCTCCTTCACTTCATGAAATCTCTGGCACCAGGAGGCAGCGGGAGGGTTAACTCAGCCTCTGAGAAGAGGAGCGCGCAGTGCCTTTCACGCACCGCCTTTCACTCACTGCCTTCGCTGTGTTTACCTTCAGAATCATTAGAAAGGCTAAAGAGTGGTGTGGCTGATGTGTTTTAACCACACACACACACACACACACACACACACACACACACACACACACACACACACACACACGATTTAAATGCAGACTTTTGTTCCTCCATATTACGTTGTTATCGTTTCACTGAGCGGACCCGCACATTTTTTTCAAACGCTCCCCTTTTTGGTCCATCTGTGCGCTGTGATGATTCGGCTGTACCTTTAGTAATGAATATTAAATGTTGTGAGGAAATCTTTCCACCAATAATTCCAATAAAAATGTATTCACTTCAGGTTTACGAAAGTAGGCCTAACTGTAATCAGATTACTCGTTTTTCAAATGTAACGCGAGCTGAATACAGTTACTTGATTTTTGTATTCTGATTACGTAACACCGTTACATGTATTCCGTTACAACCCAACCCTGGCCACACCACACTGGGCTGGGCTGGGCCGGAACACTTACAAATGTGGGCCGGTAGGATTTAGGTAAAAAAAAAAGATTTGTTTTCTTTTTTTTATAAACTTTTTTTTTTTTTGGCCCTCCGGCCCACACACAGCACCGGCCCACCGGGGAAACTCCCGGTATTCCCAATGGCCAGTCCGCCCCTGGACACAGACACAGGTATACAGAGAGAGACTGACACAGCACACAACAGGTGGCCTGTGTCATACAAAACACTTTTTCAAATGACTATTATATTCAAAACTCACTGTGCACTCTTCAGGTGGGTCGTGTGACTCTGGCACCTGTTCGACAATGCGAGGGCGTTTAAGAACAAATCTATCCATGCGAAATATACAATTAATCCTAGAAGTTCTGCTGTCTGTCTGCAATTTACTCGGCGCGAGTTTGAGGATTTTTCACTGTGAATGTGACGTATCAACGTATCACAGTAATGCATGACGCAGCAGTATGGAGTCAGATTTGGGTCAATATTCTAGCGTGTAAAACTATGGCGTTATATTTGTGCCTCTATCCTGAGCGCGCACTTGAACAGTTTTGAGCACAGAGTGTAAAGGAATATTTTGGTCTTGTTAAAGTATATAGAGTTTAGTGATTTGTCCTCGGGAATCTGTTTAATGGTTAAAGTGTATTCCTGCCTGTAATGTGATCCATAGCTTCTCAGGAAGACACAGGTCAAGAGGTCATCTGATGTCTTGTGGGGGAGAAGCTTGGCCCATGTGGGTTTACAATGCAACGAGTCTTTGTCTCGACATCTGGCATGCATTAAAGGAAAACCCGCGTGTTTTAGGGCCCTCCTCTTCTTGTCTGTATAGTTGGGTGCTTGGCGCTTTTAGAGTTCAGAGTTTGCTGGTATCTTACAGGAGAACTGTGATATGCTGTGAACTCTCCGGCCGCTGAGGCTCTCAATAAATATCAGTGTATTGACAGGCGAATCCAGTTTCACTCATTTCATGATTGGCTCAACATTGCTGCAAAGAAGTTTTAACTTCACACAGAGAAATATATTTTCTCTCGTAAAACTCCTGCTCCGTGCGCAAGCAGACCGCTGCACGCGCTCTCTCTCCCCCGCTCGCTCGACCTCTCCTGCGCGCGCTCAGCTTTGCCTGCGCGCGCTCAGCTTTGCCTGCGCTCGCTCAAGTTGTCACAGCGTTACAAATGTGCCACAAAACCAACCAATTGGAGAACTCGAGAAGGTCAATTCTGATTGGCTGGTCGTCTCCAATCATATCTTCTATCTGAGATGAGAGAGGGATTTTCGGTTGCCATCAGGCAGTTGACGTTCTTATTACACATCCATCGTTGACATTTACAGGACATGACAGACTCGAATGAAGAGAATAGCACGCCACAGTGTCAGGTGAGTTATACCTTTCTAGTTTTCTGATATCATGTTATTGTTTGCAATGCCTGAGTTTGCTAGCCGGCAACATAGCTATAGGGGTAGTTTAAGCAAACCGCTAACAAACCGTAGCCTACATGTAGCTACATGAACCCTTCTGAGGTATTGATTACTTGCCGTAAGCATTAGAGGTGGCAGAATGACAAAACATGTTTCTCTCTCTATCACAATGTTGGGTTGACCAGAACCTGTACCAACTTCTGTTTGCTGTTCTACAATGGGCATATGCTTGCGTTAATTTTCAACCGGACAGATGAGGCTAGGATACCGGCTAAAGTTAGCAACACACGTTAACCATGAACAGCCTATTAATCCGTTCTCTTAATGTTATTTCTTCCAACGTAGTGGAATTAGAGAAAAGGGGCTTCTTAACGTGCTTTTATCCGGGGTGGAGGGAGTTAAATATGAGTTAAATATAACATTGGGGCGTGTGATTGTAGTGGGTGGAGAAATGAGGATATCCATTTTGGAGTTCCAGCTAGTATAATATAGTTAACGTTACACAATAATAAGGAAGAGAGCTATTTGTGTGATACATTGCCATTGATATGGATTTAGAGTGGATATTTGAGACTTCCAAACAGTAAACTAAAACGTAACTTATGGGTGAGTGTTTTTAGCAGAGCCATTATGTCCTTGTGATTCTGTTGATTATTACCTGTCTGTATTATATTGCAGCTCAGCTGATGTTGGATTGATGGCAAAGGGAGAGGGACTTAAGTGAGAGTGAAAACACAAGGTAAGTTTAAAATAGGTCAGCAATTTCCCATCCTATAGGTTGCTAGATGTATCTAACCCTTTCTCCTGTCTCTCTCTCTCAGCACAAGAACCCCACAGGGATTCAATGGAGCCTGAAGACCTGCACTGAGACCCTCACCCTGCACCTGAGTCTCACCTCCCAGAGCTTTGCAAGCCTCTCCCTGTTCCTTATTTTTATTAAACAGACATTAAGCTTCCCAATGGTGTGGTCTTCGTTTTGTGAAAAATATGATTACCTCACATATGTTGTTGCTGTTGTTGTCTTTTGTGATAGTTAAATTGCTCCTGTTGACTTGAGCCAGCCATTCTTTCCTCCTCTCTGTGTCAGTGGGGAAACTTTACATTCATACTCCTTTCTCTGAGCGCTTGGAGCATCCCCAGGCAGCACAGCAAACCATGGGGGAGACGATATGCCAGGACAACACGGAGGAAAAGGCACAGACAAACTGCATGATATGCTATTCAATGTTTATTGAATTCCATTTATTTACATGGATGTTCCTAAAACAACACATGTATCATCATCATCATCATCATGTTGCTGCTGGTAGTCCTTTGATAGGCACCTGCCGGTCTCCTGTCCTTTCTGAAAGTCATAAAGATTACATTAGTACTTTAGATTACTTAGGTCCTCTATTACCAGGGGATTACTGAAACCACCATGAATTGTAGAAATGTATCTAATCAGAATTTGTAAACCTTCCTTCCCTCCCTCTAAATATATCAATAAACATTAGGATGTGATGCTCCTGACTACCATACAGGTTTAAGAAGATAATATTTGTTCTAAAGAATTCAAAGCAATAAACAACAGGCTCTTTAACCAAGGCAACGTTAGCCTAACATGTATGTTAACAGGTAAGATAGCTGTTCACACTGTATATTTTCTACGTTGTAATGCTATGTTATTTCTATTTAAGATGTTTACATTTTCGATTGTTTAATTATTGTCTTTTAACTGTCTAATGTACAATGCCTCCTTGTCTTTTGCTGCTGCAGCGTAAACATTTCCCCAATTGGTATCAATAAAGTAGGCTACTTCTTATTTTATCTTAATCCTCAAATATTAGCACATTTTAAAAAAAAAACACACATTGATGTAACTACACACATATCGATATGTTGTATAAATATTGCAAATCAAAACCTTTATTGACCACTAATTACCAACAATTGCATTTATATCCTGTTATTAATGCATTCAAATCGTGATTCAAATGGCCCGCCACGAACTTCCGGGAACTTTCTGAGTCTCTCTGAACCACGTGACGATCAAGCATTTTGGACTTCCGCTGTCGCAACTCTTCTCTCTACATGGCGCTGGACCAGCCAATCAGAATTGACCTTCTCGAGTTCTCCGATTGGTTGGTTTTGTGGCACATTTGTAACGCTGTGACAACTTGAGCGAGCGCAGGCAAAGCTGAGCGCGCGCAGGCTGGAGAGGTCGAGCGAGCGGGGGAGAGAGAGCGCGTGCAGCGGTCTGCTTGCGCACGCAGCAGGAGTTTTACGAGAGAAAATATATTTCTCTGTGCTCAAAACTGTTCAAGTGCGCGCTCAGGATAGAGGCACAAATATAACGCCATACTCGCGGGGGTTTAATCTGCGCGCCAGGGTCATTTTATGCGCGTGTAAAAGCACATTTTCCGCTCGTGAGTAGCTTGTTTTACGCGCGAGAATATTGACCCAAATCTGACTCCATACTAATGGTCTCAACCATATTGCGTCAGTAACGTGCACTTGTTGTTACAGCAGGATCAGTTTGTGTGTTATGGACACGACCGGTAGATTTTCGCAATCCGTGTTCTCAACATGCTTACTTTAACATACTTTTTCATGGTCGGGCTAAGGAAGGGCTAAGCCATTTCTTGGTATGGCTGTAGCCTACCCCAGCCATACCCTGGCGCCGCCACTGTATGAATGTGAGTATTAGGTCAACGTCATGTATTTTGGTGTCTGCAAAAGTAAGTGACAGCACTTCCACCTTTTCTGTAGAATGACCAGACCCGGGTACGATATTCACTCTTAATAGTTTGATCGGTGCTCTCTGTAAAGGCCGATCAGGAGAGCTGGATCTGATCGTTATGGACATAAACGCGAGTGAAGTATAACCGGACGCGAGAGAGATCAGATCAGCTGCTGAGTCTGACTGAGACACGCAGTTCTGCATGATCGCCTGAAGCTCCGCCCTCTGTTTAGCGAGCTGACCGGACTGCGCAAAATGCGTATATGAAGTGTCATGAACGCAAGAAATCATTCCCTCGTGGGGGCGCGCTCATGTGATTGGCTTAGAATGAAGGAGACATCTGATTGGCTATAGATAGAACAAATTACAAGTACGAATCGGCTGACCGTCAGGGGAGTCTCAAAAAACCCACACACGAATGCACAGCGATCCATGCACAGAAAGCGGTTTGTGTTTGCAGGTGCAGCGGTTTTAAACGGAAAACAAATATGTGAGGATCAAAAATACATATGTAAAACTTTTTTCTGTAATTGGATTTTATTTACATGTATATGAAACGGAACACATTTGTGTGTGCATTGAAAAACACAAGTGTGGATCCGGAAATACAAGTCTGAATCCTTTTGCGGATCATGAAACACAAGTGTGAATCCTTCGGTGTGCATGTGTGTATTATGAGACTGTTCTGAGCCCATAAGCCAGAGGTTCTGACTGCACGTGCACGGGTGGGTTTATATATACAGTCTATGGTTGCCATATGAATTCTTCCCAGCCTCTCTCTCTCGATAGACCTTTTAACTAGTTTACAGAGAGTTAATCAACATATTGGGGGAGATAATCTAAACAGCTGGGCCCACTGAATCACTTGCTTCTGACCCTTAATGTTGCTCTCCCTGAGGTTTCTCCCATGTTTTCCCCTTAAACTGTGGGGTTTTCTCTGGAAGTTTTTCCTTGTACGATGTGAGGGTCTAAGGATAGAGGGTGTCGTTTTTTTCATACTGATATTCTGAACAATCTGTGCTGTTGTATTTGCTGTAAAGTGTCTCTACTGTAGGCTATTTTTATTATATGTACAGCACTTTGGCTTGACCAAAAATCGTTTATAAATGTGCTATATAAATAAAACTTGATTTGATTTGACTTAATGGCCTCAAAGCCAGCGTTCTCACCCATAAACCATTTGTGACCCAGAGTTGACTGGTCATATACTGAGAAATATCAACATATGACTGCATTAGCACATTCCTTACGGGAGATAACAGAGCCGGGTTGGTCATAAACGTCAAAGGGCAAAAGGTTAAATATCTAGGAGTAAAGACAGAAATATTCCCTCACAGTTACTGATACAGGATATCAGGTGCAGATATTGGTTCAAATGTGAACTGTACCAACCCTGTAGCAGAGGAGAAGTTTGGACAGCAAACATGGTCGCGTGTGTGGATGTACAGTAAAGCAGACCCTGGAGCTCCATTCTATATTACCAAAAAATCCCTCTTCATATTGTTGTGTTTCCTAACCACTTATGCTGTGTCAGCCACTAACAGTTAAATTCTGACTAACAACATAAACAAATAGAGAGAACAGGTGGAAAAGGCTTCAAACTATATAACCACATTTGCTCCATGTTATCCACAAACTACCAATAAACACTGACAGAAAGCCCCAAAATGTAACATAAACAATCCCAACTGCATACGGGTTACAAACAAAAAGACAAATCCTTAAAAAAATTAAACACACAAAGCATACTGGTGGTGGTTTGGTGTCTTTGTTTGAAATGTAAGCAATAACAGGGAGAGGTTTTATGTGTGTCAGATTGTGTGTCCATTGCACATTCAGGAAATAATATACAACCTACCGTGTCAGAGTACCTTCATCTTTTCACTGGTGAAATACAAGCCTCTCAAGTTCAACAAAACCTACACCTACCCAAGCTGGGCTTATGCTCTGGGCTGGTCCCTCGGACTGCTCTGCGTTCTCCTGGTTCCTCTGTAGTTCTTCAAAGTTATCCAGATGAAAGGGACAATAGGGCAGGTATGTACTCAGCAGAGAAAGACAAATATTATCACAATGTTTGATGTTATCAAGGGCTTAAACAATATTTCCCTCAACAGAAGACGAATTGCATTTTTTTAAAATGTATTTATCATTTGAATTGTATTTCTAAATGAAAATTTGAATATTTACCAAGTCATTCATTATAAAACTTAGTATTTTTGTTTGCCTATATATACAGTCTATGGCCTAAACATGCATTGTAAGTGTTTACATTTAATGGTTGTGTGGTAACCCAGCTAGCTTTTAACAGTATTTAAAACACGTTATCATTGAACTTCTCTATTTTTATGGAACACTAATGCAAATAATGAATCTATGACTTGTTCCAATATAATGTACTGTCCTCCTAAGTCTTGAAATGTATTTTATGGTTAATAACTTTCAAAAGAAGCAGCAGTATATCAACAAGGCCCTCAAGGCATGCATGTCAAGTAGCTGCAGCTGCATGCATGTGCCAACCCAAATACTTAACATGACACTAATCGCAGCAGTAAGTGTGAGAAAATTAGAAAGGAGAGGTCAGGCTTTTATAAGTTGGCTCTCTTTGCATGTTTCACCGTGTCACATGCCCCTTTCACACCAACACGTTTTCAGCTCCGGCTCGGAGCTGGAGCCTGAAAAGTGCCGGTTTTTCCTGTTCACACCGCAGCGGCGCCGCCTCTTAACTCCGCAATCCGGTTCACTTCCAGCTCCAAATTTCTGACTGGTTTTTATTGTGGCCAGCCTAAGGCACACCTGTGCAATAATCATGCTGTCTAATCAGCATCTTGATATACAACAAATGTATCCTAGATCTTTTACATGTTTCTTTTATGTGACTCATGTTTGTTATGTAGCTGTCCTGTTGCATCTTCTGGATTGTTTCAAATAATACATTTTTATTACAAACACTATTTAAATGATAAACCTGCCTTTGTCTCATGTTGACAGGTAGTCTACTTCACAGCCACTTTTCCGTACCTGATGCTGGTGGTTTTGTTGGCTCGTGGACTCACTTTACCAGGAGCTATTGATGGCATTTCTTTCTACCTGTATCCAGACCCCAAAAGGTTGGTGGACCCTCAAGTAAGTAATTACTTCAAGTCATGATTAAACTTAAAGGTGGGGTAGGTAATTTTGGAGAAACCAGCTCGAGTGCACTAGAATTTGAAAATACACAGCCGGAAATCTATGGAATGCCATTTAAGCCAATATTAAATAAATAAATATATACATAAATAATTAAATAAATACATATATATGTAAATATGCCTATGAAATAAATTATTAAATAAATAAATTAGGCAATAAATATGTATACATGTACATTTAAATACACATTTATTTATTTCATGGGACTTTTATTTCATAATGACACATTTATTTATTTCAAGAGACTTGTATTTCATAAAGACACATTTATTTATTTCAAGAGACTTGTATTTCATAATGACACATTTGTTTATTTCAAGAGACTCGTATTTCATAATGACATATTTATTTATTTCAGATGACTTGTATTTCATAATGACGCGTTTCTTTATTTCAAGAGACTCGTATTTCATAATGGCTTATTTCATGTGACTTGTATTTCATGATGAGACATTTCCATTCCTTATATGCAAATGAACGGGGCGTGGTTAGCTCACAGGTCCAGAGACCCAGACCAAAGCAACAGCACCACACTGACTACTCGAGAAGAGGAAGAAAATGGAGGAGAAGGACTATAAGGCAAACTACTAAATTCTCAGAGTCAGACATCGCATGTAATCTGATACTCTAAATTTCACCCGCCAGAAATGTTCGCTTCTTCTTCTTCGGTGTAAATTGTCCGTTGGCAAACCAGTTGACTTCTTCTTCTCTCGGTTTTTTGGCGGATTGCAAACAACTTTAAGGTGCATACCGCCACCTACTGTACTTGAGTGTGAATCATCATATCATTCCATCTCGTAACTCATGGACGTATCTATGATCTAATCCAAAAATAAATAAATTAGGGCTGTCAAACGATTACAAATTTTAATCAGATTAATCACAGCTTAAAAATGAATTAATCATGATTCATCACCATTCGAACTATGTCCAAAATATGTCATTTCTTTATGTATATTGTTGTGGGAATGGAAAGATAAATGAAAGAAGGCGGATATATCCATTTAACATGTTTATTGTAAAAAAATTATGTGTGTCAAAATGAAAGAGAGCACCTATCAATCATCAAACCGTGGGGTCTTAATTCATTACGTATTGATTTCTATCTTACTTAGAAACTTCAGGAAAGTCGACGGGGGGCGCTAGTGGAGTGGAGTACTTCGTGACCACAGAGTGTGAACGTTGTGATCAGCTGTTTTAGCGCAGTTCTCCAGTGAAGGGAGGAGTCTCCCTCCGCAGCCGGTTGGCGTAGTTTTGGCACAATTCCGTTGTACAGACCGACGTTAACAGCAGCCCTGTCTGTGCACACGGAGACCGACTCTGTCGTCCGGTGATCTAACCGCCTTCTGGAAAAGCTTCACAAGTACGTCGGTACGCAAATGCGCTTTGTGACACAAGTGACGGTACGCATTTCAGATTACGCACATAACCTGCGTACCAGTTATGTGTTACCTGTACTACAGCTAAAGTATTCTCCGTCGGGACTTCCTGCAACAACACCACGCCGTTATCTTGATTCTGATTGGCCAGAAGACATTATCAAAGATGTTCTATTGGGAAGACGATCACTACGTGACAAAAGTTTTCAAAACAGTTTCTGGTCTTCCGTATTTCCAGACAAGTGGCTGCTGAAATCAATCTTACTTACTGCTGTCTGTGCAATTTACTCCGCGCGAGTTGGCGGACTTTATTTTGCTTACTTTAATATCATTTTTCATGGTGGGGCTAAGCCATTTCTTGGTATGGGTGTAGCCTAACCCAGCCATACCCTGTCTTTATAAATATGTGTCTGCTAGCATACCAGCAGACCAGCATTTATCTATCACCAGCTTATGTTAGTATTAAATATACAATGTATTCTGGTAACTATCAAAATAAAGACATTGTATAGTGTTCATAACAGTATTTTTATTTAATAAATTATACTTAATACAATAATATTACAAAAAAAACCTACATCTAAATAAATATATCATCTAAAAAAGATGCATTTGATTTAAAAATAACAAATATAATTCAAAATGTAAACAGTTGTTACATATCCATTATCTTCTCTGTTATGTATCTTCCGGTCTTTGCCAATCTGGCCAGCATTTCTTGGTCCTCCACGTCTTTCTCGTGCAGCCACTGCTTGAAGCAAACTGAAAATAAGAAACAACAATGTTTTAACAATTCTTATTCAATTATGTGATGATAGAACTGCAAACAGAATAGCTGTAACTTTAACAAAATAAATAACTCAGTTACCTCTAATCATTAACCCATGTTTGTATCATTGAGTTAACTCTGTGTGTTGCTGCTAGCATACATAATATATACCTGACGTGGAAACGTTACTCGTGGATGGGGCTACAGAGCTACTAGAAAGACAGTCGAACCCGGTGCATTCCTCCGTCTGAATGTGGAGCACTTTTGCTAAATGTTTAGACAAATAGCTTGTGTTACCGCCCTTACATGCTAAATTCTTATTGCACTATTGGCAACGAGCATTTTCCACCTCAAGACAAAGCCCCCAGGAAGTGTGCCGGACTCTGAGGAAAATATTCGTTGTGTCCAAACGGCGGTACTACAATTTCCTTATCAGTCTGTGACGTCGACCGGCCCAGAAATACTTTTTCCCATTGACTAACATTGGGAAAGAGACATCTGTAACTCGGTGGATAATTTTTTTGAAACTAAATAAACTACCCAGTATGAACTATTGTATAGCCCTAGAATCATTAAGTTCTTAAAGTTGTAAAATGCACTAAAAGCCGAATCTAGATTTATTCTCTCTCTCCATTCTTTCTAGTGAGCCGAGAGTGTGTGCTCGGGGGGCGGGGCTTAAGGGGCGCATGCTCTGTGAGCGCACAAACGGGTTATTCTGCTCTGACAGCCAGGCATGACGGGTAATCTGTGACGTTTCGCTCTCTCAAAAGTTGGGCCATTTTGACTTCATGCGCCAATGAGCAGCTCTCATAGGAAAGAACGAGGCCCCTCCTCCGATGCTGTATCCAGTTCTTATTAAACATCCATGCCCAGTTCTTATTAAACATCCATGCTCAAGACGGGTAACATAACTACCCTCGGGGCGCTTAGTTCTCTCCGCCATGTGTGTGTGTGTGTGTGTGTGTGTGTGTGTGTGTGTGTGTGTGTGTGTGTGTGTGTGTGTGTGTGTGTGTGTTGCATGCATGTAGCAGGTTCTGTGTGTAAACTGCCCCACCCCCTCACACACCGACAGGGGAGAGAGATCTCGTCTGGATTGGAAAGATCGAAAATAAATCATAGACGCACTTTGTAGTCTTATTGCATATTAGAAACGGAGTTGCAGTAAGACTGCGATATAATGTTTATGTAGATATAATACATATGACATCTATTTTTTAAATGTCTCCCGTAACGATAAAAAGATTGATAACATTGGACGTTAACGGTACCACGGTCTTTAATAATTCGGCCCCGTTAATACTGGGGCTCGGTACCCATCCCTAGTTTTAATTATTACATCATCAATATTACATTTCAAATAACCAAGTACTTGGTTACCAACACAAAGCGCAAGTGGCTAGTGCTGCTAAGAACATACCTGGTGATGGTGATGATGGTGGCTCTTCGCTGCAGGATCTGGTCGATGTCCTCCTAGCAGAAGCGATTGCCTTCGTCGTTCTCGTCCATGATGGCGGCGTAGGCTCCTTTCCTCAGCAGGTCCTCGATCTCCTTCTTGGATAACTGCTGGACCGGCTAAAGGCGACGCAGAGAGACATTTACACAAGTGGATTTAGAAAACTCTTTTTGAAAATAAACTAAGCGTACTGCAACAGCGACTGACCCAAAAATGACTTGGCATCTAGAAATATGACAGATTTTCTTTTTCTCACCCCGTTGTTGTTGCCACTCATGCTCTGCAGGACGGGACGGTCCAGCCCGAGCTTCAGACTAGCTTTATCCAGCATTTCCCTCTCATAGTTTCTAGTGATCAGACGGTACACCTCCACCGCCTTAGACTGGCCAAAACGATGACGAACCGAGCTTGAGCCTGAAATAAAAAATTAAAAGAGGGGTCAAAAGAGCATCATGTGCAGCTGCTGTTCAACGTTTTTAAGCATTAAATGGGAAAATAATATACACTTAAAGAACCGAGGGAATAAACGGAAAGATTGTTGTTGTTGTAGCCTTATTGAACTATCTTTAGGACGGACAGAGCAGATATATATATATATATATATATTGTACCTGCAGGTCATTTTGAGGGTTCCAGTCAGAGTGGAATATCACACAGGTGTCTGCAGCAGTGAGGTTCACAAGCTCTTGATCAGGTGTTTGATGTGGGCTGGCATGATCCTTTCTGCAGCGATGAATAAAGAAAACAAAGAAGACATTATTAATAATAGTAACAACAATAATATTAGTATAACTATTTATATAGCACTTACACAATAATTGCAAAGTGATTCTCACAACAAAAATAAAGAACAAAACAATAAAAAAACTAATTATTATAGGAATGTTAAAATACAAATAAATGATAAACATTCTGAGAGGCTGACTACAAAAGGTAGACTCAGACCCCGGCCACACGAGGACGAAAACGGCTAAACGCATAGGATTAACGCAAACGCAAACAAGCTTCCGTCCACACGCAATAGTTATCCGGATAGTGTCTACCCACACGAGACCGCTCCGTTTAGCTCCAACCGCTGGAGAAGCTGCAGTACATATGCAGGAGCCTGTACGTGGCGCTGTAACTTCCTCCACAAAAGCAGCGAAGAAGCATGGTTGTCATGGTTGCCCTTCTGTTTATTCTCCGCGGTGGGGGCCGAGGGAACCGGGCAGAGTTTTTCGCCAGTCAACGTGTATTAAAGTTTAAACCTTCCGACAAAATTATAAAAGTGCCGGTCAAAGGTCTTCTTTGTTATTTATTGAGCTTTAAAACAAATGAATAACGACTCTATATAATATAATAATAAAAATACACGGAGCCTCTCTTTTTCCTCCCTCTCTTCGGACAGCGTCAGTGTCTGTTTCATGCAGCAGCTGATCCAGTAATGAGTGCCCCGGCCGACAGTAAAAATAAACATATTTATAACTAGTTTAGGTAGTTTGAGAGGTGTCTCCGTCCTGTCAGATTAGACTTCACTCGCGTTTATGTCCATATCGAGAGAAAGATAAATAATCTGAATTCAGTGTGCAGTTTACTTTGACGCGGGGGTGAGCAGCAGAGGTGAGCAGCAGAGGTGGGGAGAGGCGGGGCTATTGCGCAATCATTATCAGAAAATGATCGCTGAAGCTGCAGTACATATCCACAAAAGCAGCGAGTAAGATCCCCCCCGGATGTGTAAGTCTGCTGTAGATGTTGCACAAAGAACTGTAGCATGGTCAGTAGCGTCCGGAGCACGATAGCAACTCTGCGATACGCCATTGTTGTTGTTGTTGGTGGCGAAACACATCAGCAATGGCGCGGAGTACGCGGAGGTGAGCAGCAGAGGTGGGGAGAGGCGGGGCTATTGCGCAATCATTATCAGAAAATGATCGTATAGGGCGCACACACGGAGCTGTTTGACCCCCCAGAGCGTTGCGTATGCCGTTCTATCCACCTTGGGACCCGTTATCGTTTCCTCAGTCGTTTAGTGCCGTATGCGGTTGTCCTCGTGTGGCCGAATGGTCTATATGACCCTAAACAGTAACACAAACGGCCGTTTTTGTCCTCGTGTGGCTGCAGCCTCAATGGCTCTTGATGACATCAATGAGCAGTCCCAAAACATGCTGCTGTATAAAAAGAAATAGGTCCAGATTTCTTCTATTTAGTGTTGGATGATTTGTTGTATTGATTGCTGATGGTTGTTAAGATATGTTTTACAATTATAACAAAAAGATTATTGTAATTGGAATCAAAAAGTTTACAAATCGTAGTTTTAATAAAATGACTAGCAATATAGGATTTATTCAACAGCGGTAAAGTATTAATTTACTAAATTAACGTACACTGAACTGTAAAACTTACCACTATTTAGGAAAGGACCTGATCAGAAGGATTGACTAGTAAGACAGCAAAGAGGCGGAGGAGGTCTCTGTCATGTACAACCATTGGTAGATGTTACACCTGAAAGAAAGATAAGGAAATAAGACAACACAGGAGGACAAACATCTTCTTAAGTAAAAGACCAAATCATGTCAAGCTTTAACTTGAGGCTGTTTTTTCAGTCTTTACAATGCACAGTTGGAAATTACATTCCAAAAGCTAAATTCAAACTCAACACCATAAATAACTGGGTACCAAAGTGCTTTACCTGATAGGACACGTTCCACACGGAACAGCAACCATCCGGCTGGGCCGTATGCTGCATATCATCTCCTCCCTCTCCACTGTTTCCAGTAGATCTCTACTGCCTGTCCAATAAAACTGAAATGCCCCAAAACAATCATATTTCAAAAGTTAAAAACAATAACTTGCTTTTGGCATTCAAATGTATTATAATCTCACCTTTTTCCTGGATGTCAGGAAGGCGTTCCCTTCAAGTCCGCAACCAGTCATAGGAGTTCAAATGCAAAGCCTGAAAGATGACAAGAGCGGGAGACTTACATGTTACAAGATAAGTAATACCAGAGCAGTGTTTAGGACATGCAGAGAACAGATCAAATCCCCTGACAGGCTCACACACTTTGGTGATGTCCTCATCTGATAATGATGTTTCATTTTTAGCAGCAAAGTAACATTACTCAAGGTATATGTTGGACCCAACTCATGTACAGTATGTTTTGCATCTCCTCAACAATGGTCTGTATAGTTGAGTAGAAACAAACTGTCCCTACAGTTTCAGGTAGATTAACAAAGAAAAGTTTGCAATGAAGCACAAAACCCCTCTTTGTATTAAGCTAGCTGCCACAAAAAGTACAGCTTAACATGCTAACCTGGTGGAGTTAGCTAACGTTAGCTAACTTCATGTCCAACACAAAACTTCTAACGTGCATTACATTGACGATTTTAAACACAACTTAACTCTCTCAACTTGTAAAATAACGTTAATTTAACATACCCTTAAATAACTACATCACGTTTTTCAGGGGCAACAGAAACTGCAGAAAACGTTAGCTGCTAACTGTTGTTAGCTAAGACAGCTAGCTCGTAACGATAGCCTCCTAGCAAACGTAAGGTTACGTTAACATTAACTTAACGTTGTAAGAAAGCAAAACGAACCTTCGAGACATATTTTACTCTCAGACTGGGTGTAATTGTGTAGCGTTGCTTACCTCCAGAAGGACTTTTAGATGTTTCCCAGTAGAGACTAGAGAGAGCTGTCAGAGCGGTTGCTCTCAGAAGAGCAGCATTGGGCGGACCAGATAAGACCAGATAAGAACCAGTTAAGTCTTGGAGCCCACCGACGTCTTCCATGTTGTTATTTTCATTTAGTAGTTTGCCTTATAGTCCTTCTCCTCCATTTTCTTCCTCTTCTCGAGTAGTCAGTGTGGTACTGTTGCTTTGGTCTGGGTCTCTGGACCTGTGAGCTAACCACGCCCCGTCATTTGCATATAAGGAATGGAAATGTCTCATCATGAAATACAAGTCACATGAAATAAGCCATTATGAAATACGAGTCTCTTGAAATAAAGAAACGCGTCATTATGAAATACAAGTCATCTGAAATAAATAAATATGTCATTATGAAATACGAGTCTCTTGAAATAAATAAATGTGTCATTATGAAATACAAGTCTCTTGAAATAAATAAATGTGTCATTATGAAATACAAGTCTCTTGAAATAAATAAATGTGTCATTATGAAATAAAAGTCCAATGAAATAAATAAATGTGTATTTAAATGTACATGTATACATATTTATTGCCTAATTTATTTATTTTATAATTTATTTCATAGGCATATTTATATATATATGTATTTATTTAATTATTTATGTATATATTTATTTATTTAATATTGGCTTAAATGGCATTCCATAAAATCCGGCCATCCAGTTATTTTAGCCGGGCCGGCTAAAATGATTGGTCGTGCTTTTTACAGTACTACGGCTTCCACAGATGAAATATTTGTATGGATTTTTTGTCAAAGCACTTAAGATATTCATTGCTATCCGGATGTTAAGAGCATTCCATGGAATATAACAAAAAGTGTATCTCAAGCCGGTTTCTCAAACTCACCTACCCCACCTTTAAGGAAAGCTCAGTGGCCTCCCACAAATACTTTAAAGTACTTCAATCTCACAACTTGTGCTTCCGCTTTTACAGGTTTGGATGGATGCAGGTGCACAAGTTCTTTTCTCTTTTGGGATTTGTCAGGGGAGTTTGACAGCTCTAGGCAGTTACAATCAGTATAACAATGATTGTTACAAGTAAGTGCTCTCTGTGTTTCTGCTGCTTGTTTTTTTTTTTAACGTATCACTAATATGAGGCCTGAGATTGTAGCAGTTATATTTCCTTTTTTGTGAAACCTACTATCATGACCTAAAAACGTCTGCTACATTGACATAACATTGACTTTAACTAAATGTATTATGTCAGCAAACTACACATAATTGTATTAGGTTAGGTGAAAGCAATAACATTAAGTTTAAATCGAAATATAAGGTTAAACTTAATACAATTCAACTAACCTAATACAATTATGTTATCATTTGTTTATATAATAGAGTTAATTAAAGTCAACGTTTCAGTTTTTTCAGTAAGTGTAGACAGGTGATTTGTAATGCTGGCATACCTTTGGTTTGAAGAAATATAAGTCATCTCGGTAAACCGATTACATTTCACTCCTGTATATTAATGCATTTGAATATCTGTTATATTATCGCACAAAGACAGAATAATTTTCTTCCCAAACAATATTTATTGTCTTAGCTCGCTATTGATTTTTAGATCATGCTCTATTGTTTTCTTCTCATTGTGACACTATGTCACAATTCCATTCATTATAAAACAGAAAACTAAATTACCAAAGAGTCAATCATTATCTAAATACTTTTTTGTTTTGTTGTTTTTCCCAGGGACACGTTTGTTCTGTGTTTGGTGAACGGCGCGTCAAGCTTTGTGGCAGGGTTTGCAATCTTTTCAGTTTTGGGCTTCATGTCCTACGAACAAGGAGTGCCAATATCTGAAGTGGCAGCTTCTGGTAAGATCCCCAATACAGCACCTCTGTTACAGTACATTACATTACCATCTAAAATGAGTTATATAGACAGGGTTGAGATCTAAGTGGTTGTTTGTGAAGACATTTGGAACATATGGATGCTTTTTTCATCATTTTTCCTCACATCTGAGTTTGCTGTAATTAACAAAATACCAAAATCAGCAGGAAATAGCGGTCCACACTCCACAATTGGAGGCTTGAAGAAAATAGTAACTGATCATATTTTATCTTCTGTGTGATTACACAATAGGATGAATATTGTCTATGTAAAATTATTCTTAATTTATTCACAATTCCTCTCTTTGTTCTCAATTACAGGACCCGGCTTGGCATTTATTGCTTATCCACGTGCAATGGCCATGATGCCGTTCCCTCAGCTGTGGTCTATATGTTTCTTCGTCATGGTTATCTTGTTGGGCGCAGACACACAGGTGAGATAGTTTTAAATCCTCTAATTCATTTTATTATTAAAACAGTTGTTGGTTGCAGCTTTTTGTGTGCTCTGTGTCTCTAGTTTGTGAGTCTGGAGTGCCTGATGACCTCCGTGACAGACATGTTCCCCACCGTGTTTCGAAGAGCTTACCGTCGAGAGTTGTTGCTGCTTTGTCTCTGCACCATTTGCTTCTTTCTCGGCCTCCTCCTCGTGACAGAGGTGAGAACTTGTGTCTGGGGTGTGTTCACAATGAATAAAAGTGGAAAGAAATGGGCGAAATGAAACTCTCCTGGACCAGTAGCACACTGACTTGGATCAGTCATATATATTTAATCAGAGAAACATGTTTGGCATCTGAACATTAAGCTTGATAAGTTATTTTTGTGCTTAATGTGCGTTAACAATCCACCTTCTGTCTTCCTGCAGGGAGGCTTATATTTCCTTCAACTTTTTGACCATTACGTTTGTAGTGGCAGCAATCTTCTTCTTCTTTCAGTGTTTCAGTCAATAGCAATCGGATGGATATATGGTGAGTCATTATGATTATCCTGACTAAATCAAACAAAACAACAGATGTTGTTTTATGTCCATTTAAATGATCTTCTACCTAATTATAGTATGTCTGAAAACATGGTGTCGCTTTTCATTATGACTCGGTAAATTAAAGTAAAGTAAAAAAAAAACATTTGAATGAAAAACAAAAATAAATGTGGTATGTTTTTCCGTTTCGTAATGTTTTATTCTTTGGTTAGTGATTATTTTGGACCGGTCTACCCAACCAGAGCAATGTACCTGGACTTGTTTCTAACTGGAGAGACATGAGCTGTGTGAAGGCTGGCACCTTCAGCTGTTGAGCACTGCACTAAGGGGTTGATTTAGGAAAGGATGGTGTCTTGGACATTGCTAACTGAAACGGCTTACACCACATGGTGTGGTATCTACATTTGAAGGACCGGTTGCAAAAAATTATCAAATTTCCCTCTAAATGATTTGAAGTAGTGGGCTAAAGGAGATAGTTTTCTTCTCTCATTTAAAATCAACCTCTTTTTGGAGAGGCAGTTCGTCGCAATCAGACCTTTAGTTTTGCTTAGTGTCAAAAAGGATGTTTTCCCTGCATCTGAAGGGTTAGGATATGTCAAAGGTTGGATTTGGATAATCTATCCTCCTCATTTCCTCTCATCTCTCCACTATTGCAATCTAATAAAGGCATACAAACTCACCCAAAAAGTCTCAAAGAAAAATTTGTGTGATAGAAAGTGTTGTTAGTTCAATATTTAAAAAAACACAACACTTACAAATCCATAATAAATATATATATACATTAATCAAGTATATGTAGTCTTTGTTGGGTTGTAGCAGCTGAAACACTGGCCTGGTATCTTATCACAGATATACTAGCATTTATTTTTTTGATAAGAAATGGTATAACGTAAAAATGAGGTGTGGTGCTTTTCAGTGGATTTACTAGATTTAGTCAACATTTACGTTCCTTTGTTCTCCCTACATTCAGCTTTCACTCCTTGGTAATCTTATTTAAGCTTGATGGGCATTAGATCCCCCTGAGGAGGGGCGTTTGATTTCTTTGGCCCTCTTGAATGAATACAAAAGATGTAAGAGAGCTCAATACATTCACTCTAGAAAAACAAGTCCTTCACACTGCCTCCTTGTCAACAGTGATTTAAATGCTTCCTCAGAGTTGTTTGGATAAATGTGAGAAAATATATATGTAGTGCCCCCTATAGTAGGATAAATATTAGAAATGAAACATTAGCACCCACAATACTTACTCTTAAATCCCACCGGTGTCCATTTACGCACATACCTGGTGTGAAATCAAAGGAGTTATCAGCATAGCACATCAATTCATGTTACATCATGTATATGTTTATGTTCATTTGTTATGTACAGAGTTCAAGTTTAATATCTTAATATTTCCCTTTTGATAACCAGGTGCAGATCGTTTTTATGACAACATCGAGGACATGGTAGGCTATCGTCCGTGGCCAATAATGAAGTATTGCTGGCTTTACATTACCCCGACTATTTGCATGGTGAGTGAAAATGTTGCTTTGATTCCCATCTAAAGTAAAATATGTGTCCTATAATGCATCTATGCATAGTATACATGGCAAAGTGAATGAGCATTTTCTGTGATTAAGGCAGTAAACAATAGTTTTTTTTTTTTGTTGTTGTCTTTTTGGTCTTTAACATCATATTGAATGATTAAATGTATTAGTGGGTTTGGGTTACCATCGGTCTTTGAATTAAAGAAAGTTTCCTGAGAATTGAATTCAGACATACAGGCTACATTTGAGAGGTCTGAGTTTGGGTGGATAGGAATACTCTTTTCTTCTAGGCTGAGAAAACAGTTGTTCGATAGAAATGTATTGCCTACTGTGAGGTAAAACAGAGAGGAAAGAAGGTAGAGAAGCATATGGCTGCTGCTGTGCTTATGGTATATAAAACAGGAAACCTGATAAGTTCACATGTTGACATTTAGCAGAACAAATATTGGGCTTTTTATATATATTTTTTTTCTGATGCACCTCTACATCAAACTACCTCTGAACCAAAAATATGGTGGAGGGAATGAAATGTGTACCTTACTTGAGTATTACATATGAATATATCGTTTTAAAAGTTGGAAGATTGGGGAATTCAAAGACAAATGGCAGACATTTTATCAAAGCCTGATGAACCCAGTGTCCTCAGTGGGCGACAGACAACATGACCCCTCTCACAGCCGCCACTCTCCTGAAAACTCGAGTGTCAGAAAGGTCAGGTTCTGAAGTCGGGTAATAAGACTTGGCTCGTGTCTCAATTCTTTCCGGAGATATTTTAAAGGGTCGGGGTCAGGGTCCGGTTCCACAGGGATGTTTTTAGACCAGGTATAAAGTGTCAGGTCAGTTTTGCTCTTAGATCTGCAAGTTACAAAGATTCACTTGAATAATAACAGAATCAGACATTTCAACTTAAGATTTCCATCCTCATATTATGGGACAAAAAACATGACTGAAAGTGAAAACTGATGTTTCTTTTGCTATATGCACATAATTAAACTCTCAGCAGTGTAGCCTTCTTGCATATATAAACAAAACAACATATAAGCGACCTTGGGTCCCTTGAAAGGCGCTATATAAATCCAAGCTATTAATTATATTATTATTATTATTATAAGGAAATAACATCAGGTTGTTTACCCTAATCAGCTACCAAACAACATTGGAGTCATCATTTGACATCATGCAGAACACATTCTTTTATAGGGTAGTATGCATTATTTAAAATAAATACAGTCTAATAAACTTGAAAACACTTCCATGTTCCAATGAGAAAATGTTTGATTACCTATACGTCACTGTCGAAGTAAAAGTTTGTAAATTTCACTGAAACTGTATAAAAATAATAATATTAATTGAATTATTTTTATTTGTATCGTGTCAGAGTACCTTCATCTTTTCACTGGTGAAATACAAGCCTCTCAAGTTCAACAAAACCTACACCTACCCAAGCTGGGCTTATGCTCTGGGCTGGTCCCTCGGACTGCTCTGCGTTCTCCTGGTTCCTCTGTGGATGTTCTTCAAAGTTATCCAGATGAAAGGGACAATAGGGCAGGTATGTACTCAGCAGAGAAAGACAAATATTATCACAATGTTTGATGTTATCAAGGGCTTAAACAATATTTGCCTCAACAGAAGACGAATTGCAATTTAAAAAAAATGTATTTATCATTTGAATTGTATTTCTAAATGAAAATTTGAATATTTACCAAGTCATTCATTATAAAACTTAGTATTTTTGTTTGCCTATATATACAGTCTATGGCCTAAACATGCATTGTAAGTGTTTACATTTAATGGTTGTGTGGTAACCCAGCTAGCTTTTAACAGTATTTAAAGGTGACATGTCATGCATTTCCGGTTATTACCCGTCCCCTTGTGTGTTATGAAGGTTTTTATGCATGTAAATGGTGTGCAGAGTCAAAAACCTCAAAGTACACCATGGAGCGAGTAAAACTCTAAAACAGAAAATAGCTCCCCAAAACGCCTCGTTGGAGATACGTCACTGTCCATTTGATTCTTCCGGGTACATCATGATGTCGGAACGAAATGGACCAATCCGTGGAGCCGTTACGTTACGTTAAGCCCCCGCTGATTGGTCCAAATTGACCAATCCACGGACTTCCTCACACACTCAGTGCAAGCAGCTCTGCTGATTTCTCCTCCCGGGCTGCAGGCTGATAACAGACAGTTGGGATCGCGGCGAAATTCTCTCTGCAGACCCATTCTCACAGCGTTTATCAACCTTTTTCTTACTCAATATCAAGCCACACTTATTGTTTTTACTTCGGCTGTGACTTTGTGTGTGCTCAGGGTGAGTTTGGCTGTGTTTCGCTGTGTATCGCTAAACAAGGAAATAACACCTCCACGGAGCTCAGCGCAATTCACAACGTCCCGACTGGTCCCGACCAATCGGAGCACACTGGGCTCCCAGGGAGGGGGGGGGGCAAGAGCTGCAACGAGCCGTTTAGTGGAGAGAGTGAATACTGCTGAATACACATACTTTACAGAGATGCTGTATGCGAAACCAATGTGAGTTTGGAAAATTGAACAATGTAAATCTATTCTAGTAGACCTCAACAATGGAATTATGATCAGTGGAAATGGCCATGACATGTGACCTTTAAAACATGTTATCGTTGAACTTCTCTATTTTTATGGAACACTAATGCAAATAATGAATCTATTACTTGTTCCAATATAATGTACTGTCCTCCTAAGTCTTGAAATGTCTTTTATGGTTAATAACTTTCAAAAGAAGCAGCAACAAGGCCCTCAAGGCATGCATGTCAAGTAGCTGCAGCTGCATGCATGTGCCAACCCAAATACTTAACATGACACTAATCGCAGCAGTAAGTGTGAGAAAATTAGAAAGGAGAGGTCAGGCTTTTATAAGTTGGCTCTCTTTGCATGTTTCAGCGTGTCACATGCCCCTTTCACACCAACGCGTTTTCAGCTCCGGCTCGGAGCTGGAGCCTGAAAAGTGCCGGTTTTTCCTGTTCACACCGCAGCGGCGCCGCCTCTTAGCTCCGGAATCCGGTTCACTTCCAGCTCCAAATTTCTGACTGGTTTTTATTGTGGCCAGCCTTAAGGCACACCTGTGCAATAATCATGGTGTCTAATCAGCATCTTGATATGCCACACCTGTGAGGTGGGATGGATTATCTCGGCAAAGGAGAAGTGCTCACTATCACAGATTTTTTCAGATTTGTGAACAATATTTGAGAGAAATGGTTATTTTGTGTATATAGAAAATGTTTTAGATCTTTGAGTTCATCTCATGAAAAATGGGAGCAAAAACTAAAGTGTTGCATTTATATTTTTGTTCAGTGTACTAGTTTTAGGCATATATTATAGGTCTTAGATATATAAAAAACATGTCTATGAAGTGTTTTGCTCAAAATACCAAACAGATCACCCATTCTAGCCTCATAGCCCTCTATGTCAGCCTGTTACTAAAGTGCTGATTCTGGGTCAGTAGCTTCAAACATTCACACTTCAACATAAGGCATGTTATGAGTTAAGATTAAGCAATAAGGTTGAGGGAATATGATACAACCTTGAGAACAAAATAGGCCCAGGCCACGCCAACCAAGCACAATCCTGTAACCACACCTCCAGAACCCAACCGACTCATTTATGGTTTAAATAACTCTACCTGTACAGGCTTGCATCTATCTTGTAGTCCAATACTAACTGCACAATATTTACTGACACTGAGCGGTGAACATATAACACTGTGCAGACGTGCAACATTCTACTGCAGTAGAATTCACTATTTTATATAACACTAACATTCCTGACAATAGACCTCAATAGTCATTTTTTATTGGTGTACATGCCTTTTTAATAACATTTTTGAATGGAACATTCAAAAATCTAAATAAATATAACTTAAATATACATGACCTCTTAAATTAAAATTAAGTGAACATTAACACCAATATTATCATTTATAAAATGCTAAAACAAAAAAAATAACATAAGCAGCAGATTTTTTAATTAAATATACATACCAACTACAAAATAAGCGGGTATTAAAGTGTAAACGGACAACAAAATGGAAATGTAAATGAAAAGGCCTGTTCTCAGTCATTTTCTCATCATGCATCTTCGGTGTAGTGTGATCCAATATCGTTACCATAGCCTTGCCCTTTAACAGTTATTATGAGCCCTGGCTCAGCCTTACTCACCAAGAGCCCAGCGCCTAGCCTTCTTACAGGCAAAGTCACTGATCAAGTCCTTGAAGTCCAGCTTTCTAGCCAACTGGCTTTCAATGGACAGCATGGCAAGACTGCAAAGCCTTATGGGGGGACAGGGCTGCGGAGCCTAAAGATGGATCTGTTGGTCCTGGCACCAGGGGAGGGACAACTGATTTAGTATGAATAGCTGCTAAAAATGTACCTGCATTTATTAAATGTCAACTAAAAGAGGAGTGAAATGAAAAACCTCAGAGTTTTCTGTGAAGATATTAACTTTGACAAAAAATCCATAAAAAAACGTCATCTGTGGAAGCCATGGCGCTGTAAAAAGCACGACCAATCATTTTAGCCGGCCCGGCTAAAATAACTGGATGGCCTACCTGCCTGTCAGCCTTCCATCTGTGCACAAACTTATCTCGTGCCCTCATTGGTCATGTGCGCGTTCGTGTGTGTTGGAGGAGGGGCTCTGTAAGGAAGTGGCAGATTTTTTCCGGTTGTGTATTTTCAAATTCTAGCGCACTCGAGCTGGTTTCTCCAAAATGTCCACCACTCATAAGTAAGTTTAGTGAGTACATTATCAATATGACTTTATATTAATGTTAATTATTGATGATTGATGAAAGGTTACTTAAACATTTTTTCTTAATGTTCTAAAAATGTTTGGGGCCCCTGTCAGTCACGGGCCCTTAGAATCGTCATAACTGTTCACCCCCTTACGGCGCCCCTGGCCTGAACAAGTAAAGACCTACTACCACTAAATTATACTGGTTGGGTCAGGGGAATGAGATAATCAGTTGCTTCCTACTGTAAACATGCAATAAAAAGTCACAGCATCCTCAAAGTACTGCAACTCATCCCTTAAAGGTCACCTATTATGCAAAATGCACTTTTTGATGTCTTTTATACATAAATATGTGTCCCCGGTGTGTAACGAGACTCACAAAGTGTCAGAAAATACAATCTTCTCTCTTTTCCTCCTCACCCACATCTCTAAAAACGGGGGTGCAACGGAGCTGATCCAGACTTGCTGAGAACTTGACATCATTACTAAAATGTTGGCTGGCTTTACATTAAACGCCCCGTCCCTCGACCCCATATACAGTCGGCTAGCTGAATCCCCTCCCGCAGCTGTGTGTCTGTGTATTCAGCAGGATGTCTACGAGAGTGACTTAAGTCTTAGAGTACAGTTGTTATATAATACATACAATGGCACTGTTCTAGCGGTAAACGCTGAATAAAGAACTGTCCTTGTGGTAAACCCGCGAGAGAGAAAGCGTTTGAGCGATACTGTTTCAGAAATAATGCTTGATGTGGTTCGGAACATAATATGGCGTTTAATCACGGCAAGGCCGGATTAGTACCTCCACAAGCCCCTGGGCACTGAGAGCTCAGGACCCCTCAACCCACGTACCAGCACGTAACAACACGCCTACCCAACATGACCAATGTTTTACAATTTCATTCAATCTGGCATGACAATCGCACATCTATTTGTCAAAAGCAGGGACGCAGATACATAGTTCAACCAAAGTAGGTCTAGCCTTTTGCCCTTTCAGTCAAAAATCACAAGACAAGGATACAATGGATAAGATCTCAAGACAGTGTATGGCTCAAGAAGACCTAGGTAATATCACTCAAAACCTCAGAACAGCACCCCACTTCAAATGCCAAAATATGACTGGCTGGCTGTACAAGTACACGAGGAGGTCTATTTGTCACCAACATCGAGAATTACAAAAGTAAAACATGTATTGAAAGTATGTGGTTGCTCAACTAAGTGATCAGTATATGTGATAGAACATGGGTTCCCAACCTTTATTGTGCCAAGGACCGGCAGATACATTAAAAAAAGATCGCGGGCCGGTTGTCAATTTTAACTGATTTTAATATTTACTCACCAGCAAGTAGCAACAGAGGCTAATTGTATGTAACAGCCTGAACAAATAATAGAACAATATGCATCCAAAACATATTAACGTTTAAAAAAGAGTCGTTTTTTCGGAAAAACGGAAAACCAAAAAACCGACGTTATTCAGTTTTTAAACCAAAACGGGAAAACAGATAAATCAACGTTTTGGTTTTGTTTGTATGATATACGGATAATCCAGTGATGGGAAAACGAGGTGAAGGCGCATTATGAAGGAGGTGTGTGTGTGTGTGTGTGTGTGTGTGTGTGTGTGTGTGTGTGTGTGTGTGTGTGTGTGTGTGTGTGTGTGTGTGTGTGTGTGTGTGTGTGTGTGTGTGTGTGTGTGTGTGTGTGTGTGTGTGTGTGTGTGTGTGTGTGTGTGTGTGTGTGTGTGTGTGTGGTTGTGTGTGTGTGTGTGTGTGTGTGTGTGTGTGTGTGTGTGTGTGTGTGTGTGTGTGTGTGTGTGTGTGTGTGTGTGTGTGTGTGTGTGTGACACTGGCATTTGTTTTCAGAAGATATTATGATAGTGACGTTCGTTCCGGTGCATGTCCGACAGCATTTAGCACTACATCGAGATTAAGATTAAACTAATTTATTTTGGGAACACCCGCATATAGGCTACCTATAGAGTTAGCCAGATGTGTGTAAATTACTGTTCATGGTCATTTGAAAACAAATGCCGGTGTCGGACCAGGGTCGGCGTCATGGGGGGTCATTCGCGGGCCATGCCCCCCCAAATGAGTCACTGTGCAACGCAGGGTGGGCAAGCCTTACCACTTTGCCGTTTTTTTTGTTTTTTGTGAAAACGTTTCCACTAAAGGTTGTTTGTGTGAAATACATCAGAAATAAAGAATACAAATATAAAACACAGCCTGAGGTGTGCTCACTGCTGCTCTCTGATTGGTGTGTTGCTTGACCAATGACCCCCGACTTTTGTTTTGTTATCATTATTTACGTGGCTGTGTGTTTAGATGAAAGCCCAGTGGCGATCTGTTAAACTGATTATACAGTAAAGCCATCGAAAATAATATGATATACAGTACAGTACAAGTAGCCTATACTTCTGGGTCTCTGTGTTTCATTCAAGCTCGGCTCTGTGTGTGTGGCACGAGCGCATTTTGTGAGTGCGCGAGCGGTAACGTGGAATGTTGTTGTTCACATCTGGTTAGCTAGCTTAGCTATGCTAACGGATATAAAGAGCTGTTTCTACACCAAGGTGGAGGAGAGTCCTCTCCTGTCAGACTGAGAAGATCGTATAACCTCAGCCACAGGTAAGGACTCTCTCAGTGTTTAGATAGTTCACTTTAGTGTAAGTTATCTCAGTGGGTCTCAAACGGTTTGGTCACCATTTATGTAAACAAGTATTTGCGAGGAACACCTTTATATGATCATTATAGTTATTAAAAAAATAAGAGAATAAATGAAAAACGGGTATGAAATACTATAGGACATTAACACAAGAATACAGTTTAAAGGGGAGTGATTAGTAAAATATCCATAAAGAAAAAGTAAATCTGTTTACAGTTCTGTTTCATATGGGTGCTGCTGAGATATGTAGGCTATCCATAGATCTCTTCATTTTGCTCTCAAAGTGCACCAGATTGATGCATTTAACTTTAATATTTTAAAAATAATCTTCCCGGGGAGCATGCCCCCAGACCCTCCTAGAGCAGGTTAGATCCACCCCCACCTAAAACATGTTCACATGGATAGGATACTAAATACATTTGCACACTTTTTATATGGTGGCCTATGTCCATATGTTTCTGTTTTGGTGGTCGTGCCACAACTGTGCATGTATGCACAAGTTGTTAGGGAAATAATTGTCCTAGACTCCTAGATATGACGTGCATGACCAACCCTGACGTCTGTTATCTCCTTTAAGGAGATAGGCTGCTTCAGCCATGATGTTGTTGTTCCCATTCTATGACCGGGCAACCCTAGGTCACAGATGGTTTATTGTTGTGGGTACACTGGGACACTTCCTTCTCTGTGTTTGTGGACTCCAAGGTGTGAAATCTTCGAGGCCATAAGTGTCAGACGCAAGTCACTCAGTGTTCCCAACTGTTTAGGCTATCTTCTCAAATATGTTGATTACTCTCTGTGAAACCAGTTAAATGGGCTAATGAGAGAGAGGCGCTCCAGAATTGACGTGGCAACTCTACCATGCAGTCAGATCGTGGCTGCTGTGACTTGTGATGTGAATCCTCCGGCCGAAGCTCCAAATAAACCATCAGTGTTTGACATCAAAGCTCCTGCTCTTCCCGTGTCTCCTTCATGAGTCGGTGACTCCCACTGCATTGCTACACAGAAGTTTCCCCCACACAAGTCATGGTGCGCTATAAAATAGCACTACACCCCTGCAATGTGTGTGAAAGACAATAGACTTTACAGCATGTTTTTTAAAATTGAAGTTGCGTTGGTGTTTGTGTGTTGGTTGTTGACGGCAGTGTGTGCCCCCCCTTAGTAAATGATTGCCCCCCCCATTCGATTTGTTCTAGAGCCGACCCTGGTGACTGGACATCTCCTTCATAAAACTAATAAAAGGGGGAGTAATCGGGCAGTTCGATGTGTGTAGAGACAGTGGCGTAACAAGGTTGTGATTGGCCCCGGTGCAAATATTTTTTTGGGCCCCCCCCCCCAACGGGACGCTGTAATAAGTAAAGCGAACGCACCAGCAAGGACACCAGGCCTCCTATTGGTTGAGGGATTTTTACAGGATTGTTGCACAAAAGTTTCGAGCGCGCACAGAATAAATCTGAGAGCAGAAAAAATCTTTAAGCAGCAATATATCTGAGTGCAAGCGTACAGTTTAAGCACAAACAGAGCAAATCTAAGTGCAAGCAGGCACTATTTGAGTGCGAGGACAGGGTTTGAGGGAAATAAATACATAAAGTATGCTCTCAAATTTAAATACCACGCTCTTGAATAAAGATAGGGAATAACCCCCATACTATCCTGGCTCCAAAATGGTGGAATGAGCTCCCCATTGACATCAGGACAGCAGATAGCTTACACACCTTCCGGCGCAGACTGAAAACTCATCTCTTTCGACTCCACTTCGAGCGATAGAACTATTAACAAAGCACTTATATACTAATAAAGGGCTGGCTTATCTAAAGCCAGTTGAGTAGCACTTGAAATGTTTTTGCTCTATGAAGCCTGATGTACTTATATGATTCTGTTTTCTTCAAGTTGTATTTTGTTGGTGGAACGCACTTATTGTAAGTCGCTTTGGATAAAAGTGTCAGCTAAATTGCAATGTAATGTAATGTAATAATGTTGACAATACGCTCAAGTACCTGTCTCCAGTAATTAGCAGCATTCCTTGCATTCCTCTCCATGTTTGCATCGATTCTCCCGTTTTTCTTCCACTGTTCATATATGACACACGCTCCGACATGGACCTGAGATTGTGCATGTGAGTCAATCCTCGCATACAAATGTTGCCAGTCACGAACTCCTTTGACCCACGCATCACTGTAGAACGGTGCACCTCGGTCTGCGAACAGCCAGCACGGCTCACAATAGGCACAGTCCAGGGTGGGGGAGTAACACAGCCATGTCCGTGGCAGTTTGATACCTGCTCTGGTAGTGGTGGTGTAATACATCTCGGAGAAACACCTGTTTCCTTGATGTGTGTCTCTGGGGAATGGGCCGATAGGCCTACATGGACCGGTTGCTATAATATAGCCTTTGATCTTGGCGTCGGGGGTCTCAATAGCGCCATAGAGTCCCCTATCGGTTGGGGGCGGGGCCCTTGCGGGAACTGTAGGACCACCGGCGGGCACAGCCAAATCCATCCTCTCCTCCTGGCTCATGGCTGGAGAAGAAGGTCGCACAGCCACGGATACAGCTTCACTTGTGGAGCTAGATGATGGTGAGGCAGGTGAGCTATCGTTAGCCTCCGGCTCCGGCTGCCGCTGCACGTCAACATTACCAACGTTAGCGTTCGATTTCGAGGACGATGTATGACAAAAAAAACTAATTAATCTAATTTTGTCTGTTTAGCCTTTACATCTCCTTGTTCTCTCTTGTCCTTTCTCTTTTGAGCGCCGCTCTTGTGTTTTGGTTTGCTGTACATTATAAATGCAAGCTATTCAATTTGTTATAATTCTGCCGATCTTGCTGCTGCTATAGCTGTGTAGTACATATAACTTTTTATGTTGATTAAACGGTTCGCTCGTCACGCAAGGTATCACATGACATGAAAGGGAGCAAGGTCATTGGACAGACAAATTAAAAATGTATTTAGGTTGCTAGGTTACTTTGAAGACTGCGTGAACCAGTCAATGCCATTGGGGCCCAAAAAAAATATATATATGAAAAAAAAAAAGAAAAAAAAATTATTGTTAATAATTTTTTGTTTGTTTTGCATGGGCCCCTGGACGGCTGTGGGCCCCGGTGCAATGCACCGGCTGCACCGTCGATAGTTACGCCACTGTGTAGAGATGTGTGTGGTTAACACGTAATAGCCTGCAGTCACTCGCTGTTCTGATGAAGGTAAACACAGCGAAGGCGGTGCGTAAAAAGGCACAGCTCTCGGCGCGCTGGTGCTGCACTTCTCAGAAGCGGAGTTACACGTCCTGCTGCCTCCTGATGCTGCCTGCAGCCATTTCATGAAGTGAAGGAGGTTTTCCTTCTATAAAACAGCTGCGGGCAGCAGATACCGTGAGAGTCCCGGACATGAATTCATAGATCAAGGCAGACTGGTTTACTCTCCTGTTTTGCCAATCCGGTGCTTAAACAAAGGCAAGGCAAGGCAAGTTTATTTATATAGCACTTTTCAACACAAGGCTATTCAAAGTGCTTTACAAAAAAATGAAAGACATTAAGAAAATGGCATTTAAAATCAGTCATTAAAAAGAAAAGCTAATAAAATAAACATATAGCTCTACACCCCTGGCCGACATGTCCTTAAAATGAAGTCCGAGTTTGAAATATATCTCAAATAATGTATGCACTGCTATTTCCCCACATAAACATAACAGTCTGCAATTAAACGGTTGTCTCCTGTGCGCTCCTCTTCCTACTTGGCGCACCGGTAACTTTCTCATGCGCACAAGAGGCTGAGACCAGGCTGAGCCGCCGAATCCCTCGGAACATCATAAAAGCCATTTTCAACGGTTATCTGGTGAAAGATTAACTAGGCTACTGGATGAAATAATATGACTGGTATAGGTGCGAACATTAAACACTTTTTGAAAAAAATATGATAAAATATTTTTATATATTTATAATTCTGCAAATATTACGATACACTCACAGCTATTTCGCGGCCCGGCATTAACACCTCCACGGCCCGGTACCGGTCCGCGGACCGGGGGTTGGGAACCCCTGTGATAGAAGATATTATTTTGTGTGTACGTAAGTGTGTGTGTGTGTGTGTAATAGAGAGAGAATGTGTGTTTGTAAGACAATCCCTCAAATCAATGGATCTTACCTTTTTAAAAGTGTTTCTTCCTTGCCTTTTTCTTTGCAAAGAGCTTCTTTGCTAGCTCAACGACATCCTCAGGCCGTCACTGTTCCTTGTGGTTGCTGGCCTAATTTGTCACTTTTAACCATCCATTTTTTAGCTCCCTTGACACAATGTCAATGTTACATAAGTGAAGGTGGGGTTGTGATTCGGCTATAGACCGCCACCGCGTAGTAATAAAGTTGAGCGCATACATAGTGAGACCTACAGTACAGAGACGGTTTAGAAAATATATTAATCTGACCCTATAGAAAAGGTGAGTTAGATATTGCGGCGGAGAGTGAGTTTCATTTAAAACGATGTATGATGATGAGTGAGGTTGTGTCAAAAAAATATATAATAATAATTACTGGTAGAAAGCCTTCTCTTCACTGAGCTCACCGCTTACATGCGGACGCTCCAAAGGGGCGTGGCCACTGCAGCTCGATTACATTTACAGGGCCAGACCCAGAATCAGCACTTCTATAACAGGGCTGAAATAGAGGGGTATGAGGCATGGCTACAATGGGTGATCTGTTTGGTATTTTGAGCAAACAATTCAGAGACATGTTTTGTATAGATATGGTCCTATAATATACTGTTCAAATATAGCATAATAGGGGAGCTTTAAGGGGCAAAAGGAGCAAGCCTGTGAAAAACTTAGGGCATCCAGTTCAAGAAATATTTCACACCATTTGTGAAACTGTTATCATTTTTAACAGATGAATGAGGCAATACTTTATTACATAGGAAGAAGCATGTAAGGCTGTTTGTGTTATGATTCCCATCTTTCCTGCACATGTTTCTTCTGACTCGTATCGGGGAAACCTACAGCACACGTTAACATGTTGTCTTATGTGGACTTTTGATTGTCTCTACAGAACCTAAGGCAGCTTTGCCACCCTGAAATCAAGACGCACAGCACAGCAAAGCAACCCGAGCAATGCCCCTTGAACCCAGACAACAATCTCACATCCGCTGCCAATGAATACAAAGCAGGTGGTGGAGCTGAGATGGAGATGCAAATGTGAGAACTGAACATATTTGACAATGTTTTAAAAGTGATATTTTGTTTTCACGAGCTAAGCATTTTAAAAAAATGCTGATGAGCAATACATTCTGAACATTTCCAGCAGTTTCCTGCACAATAAGCACCAAGTCTTGTTTTACTGTAAAATGTCTCTACTGTAGGCCTACATCGTAAATGACAATATTGAAAAGACTGAGTTTTAAATAAGGTATTTTCAGTTAAAGCGATCTAATAATGTGTCTGATTACGTCATAATTGTCATGTTTCAGTATGCCATAGACAGAGGATCAACAGATGCCAATCTTGATTATCGCTGCCCACTAACATGCACTGTTGCCACACATTTTTAGGGAATTTCACCACCTGAAAAACATTGTTTTAAATCTCCAGCTCCACAGGTAGTGGCAGCTGATAATATCAGACAATGCAGAAAGCCTTTATACAGAATTAGTGTAAGTATAAATGTTGCCTTTTTATTATTTGATAGTTTTTAAATATTTACACACATCAATCATCAATCAATCAATGTTTATTTATATAGCCCAATATCACAAATGTTACATTTGTCTCAGTGGACTTTACAGTTTGTACAAAATATCAGTATGACAATACATACATATGTTTGAAATGGTTTGCCTTTTTATTTTCTGGCTCTTTTGGCTATATGTTCTATATTTTTATGCTGTTACATTTATTCATCTGCATATCATTATCACATGAGAATTCACTGGGGACCATAAGCATAGTCTGTTATAAACCAAGAAACAAACTTCTTCACAGTTCAGTCTGCATTTTGCTTTACTGTGTAACACCCACCCATCAAATTTCACTGAATGATGCGTTTCATTTGCTGGTATTCACTCACTATTCATCACATTAATTGTGCAGATTGTACATATATTCGTTAAACGATACAACAGATTTACGATTGATACCGTTTCTGCTGCCTAAGTACTTGCTGGATTATTGTTCTGCTCTTTAGGTGGTTTATGCCAAGTTTAAATGAAAGTGAGACTGAAGTCAAGTCCTGCAGTACTTCGAGTAATTAGCCATACCAGGCTCAAAGAAAACAAATCTTATGAATTATGTTTAAATACTCTAAAGTATAATTACATTCCCAGAGTTCATTGTGTCTGTGTTAGTTATCATTGTTAATAAGAAATTCTGGTAAGTATTTCTGGATCCTCCACTTGCCCACAGGAAATGTATTGTTTGAAAAGATGTCTTCAATTAGTTTTCTGTAAACAAGATATACCTCACTGTCATACATGCACACTTTTTGGAAGTGTTGGAGTAGTTATCTCTTCTCCGCGCCGATCCTATATGAGTCTGCTTTAAAAGAAGGAAAACTCAAAACAACCGGGATAAGGGTTAAACAATAATCTGCTTTAATGGTAAACGGTAAAACACAACACAATACACCATACAGAGGCTCAATTCCTACCACCGTGTGATATACGTACCACGACAGCCAGTCAGGAAGAGAGCACAGAGCATAAGAATATTACAGTATTTATACAATTAAGCGGGGAAGAGTCTGGCCGGCCTTACTTCTGGGCAAACCCTAGGCAAAGAGTCAGCAGTTTGTTGATTCCATCTCCTTACGGTGTGTGTGTGTGTGTGTATGTGTGTGTGTGTGTGTGTGTGTGTGTGTGTGTGTGTACCCTTAGGCAGTCCCACAGTCATGCTTTGGAGTCATATCATTTTCACAGACAGAGGACTCTTTAACAGAACGCACACTCATCTTATCATGTAGCTTATCACACAATGTCATATGTTTTTCTTTATGAAAGCCATATTTGTTGGGGTTTAACAGTTATCATCTCATGACCTCCTCAGGACCAGCTAACCAACAAAGCTTAACTGTTCCCATACCCCCAGGCCATCTCTGAACTTCCCTTCCACTCCCAAGTCAGCTCACCCAGAATCAGAAGGACCATTGTCTCTCTAATTGTGTGTGACCCAATCGTCTCCTGCTCTTTTAGGAGTCTTGAAATGAACGCACATACATTTCTCTCACTAACACTTAACATCCCATATATCAGGTGACATAAAAATGAATATACCAGAATTACGCTGTATTGAACTTTTTGCCATAATACTTTACATCAATTTCCACAATTCCCCCTTTTTATCTCTTTCTCCAGAGATAAACTTAAACAAGGCATTTTGAAACATACCCACTGTCATTCTTTTCCACTGTGTCCATCCCCCAAACATTGTATAAATTCATCCGAAGCTGGGATACAGAGTACTTGAAACCTTCATGGAGACAGAACACCACTTTCCATGGCAGTGAAGCAACCATGAGAGGGCAGCTGAGTTCTAGAAAGCAGTCTCCTTGTGTGGTGAATCATCAGCCCCCCCCCCCCTCAGAGGAATACGCCAACAAGGGGCAGCTGAAAGGGAGGGGGAGATGCGGCTTTCCCCTCACGGGATCAGAGAGAAGTAGACTCCTCTGCTGCCTTGACAAGTCCCCTGTGCCGTCCTGGCTTGCCGTGTCTTTGTCCCCCCGATCCGCTGACGGCAGCTTCTGGGGTGCCTGCTAGAGAGATGTCTTCCTCCTCCTCCGGCCCGCTGATGGCGGCTTCCGGGTCGATGTTGGAGAGATGTCTTCCCGATCCTCCTTCTCCGGCCCGCTGATGATGCCTCCCGGGTCGACTGCTGGAGAGATGTCCTCCCGATCCTCCTTCTCCGGTCCGCCGATGACAGCTTCCAAGTCGACCTCCTTGACGAGAGCCAGATCCGTCCTGATGTCGTCCCCTGGTCCTAGCAGGTGATTTCCCCGCCGCACACTGGCTCCCGTGGTACGAGCTGTCCCCCTTTTCTCCTAGGCAGACGGCATGAGAGGTCCGCTGGGTCACTCGGTCGGGGCCGGAGAGCCTGGGGTTGAGCCACTTTGTCCTGATGACGTTCAGCCTGACGAACTCCGCTGTGTCAGCCTCCTGCGTCCCCCTTTTGCATCACCAACCTGTGTGGAGAAATCTGATACAAATCCCTCAAGCCTACGCTCAGGGCTCCGGGGCCCTCAGCTGTTTGACACACCACTGCGTAGGCCGCTTGGAGCCTGTTGGTGGGGTGTCTTAAAACAACAGACGTCTGTGAACAGGTTTTCTAAATTAATTGTAGACCTCCTATCTGCCAGTGCAGCTTCAGAATCTTAATACTTGGACTGTGCCAACTAAATAAGAACTCCAACATCTTTAGGTAAACTAAATAACATATTTCAATAGCTCTGAATTTCTGACAAGCATCTGTGTTTATTTTTAAATGAAATCCTTGAGATCCCCTTTAAAATCTAAATATAATATGAACTGTTAATGTTTCTGGTAAAGAAACACACTAATGTTATGGATTAAAAAACAACCAAAATCACAATACTAACAAAGTGAATGATTTCCTGGTGATACTGCTTTTACCTGTCAGTGCTTAGATATTATCATGCTGAAAAAATGAATACAGAATTCCAACAAACTGTCATCAAATGTCTTTCTATTATGAACTTAGATTAAATGTATATCCCCATAATGACCTAAACAATAAAGTCTATGGCTTTTACTTATTTACCAGGCTAGTTACATGATGTTGTCTAAATTAAATTCTGTCTCATTACATTACTATGTTTTAGCTTTAACTGTAATATGTTCTTTCTACATTTCAAACCTCAGTTACTTTTATACCTGTTGAAACATTACTCACAGGTCAACTTCTTCAGTATTCCATTCTGGAATTACATCTCTCACCGTAGCCCCTTGGCCACTGATTCTGCATCTGTGTTACCTGTTATAACTCAATCAATATTAGAGACATGTCAACATTCATCAAACAGTATCTTATCCCCAGATAAGGAGCAGGTCAATTCTAAAACTGTCAATCAATGGTCAGATTGAACAATCGAGTTGGGGCAGCAGTACACTCCCCCTTTTTACACATGACTCATGTGTAACCAAAATCCTGTATGGGAAGAAAACCTTCAGGTAATAATGGATTATAAGAAAATACCAAACATTTTTCCCAAATGTACATCCATCATTTCCACAGTAAACACTTCAGTGAAATGAAGTGTTTCTCTCCATCCTTCAGTCCTAAAAGAAACAGAATCTTCATGTTTTAGTTTGAGTTTCACATTCTGCAAACTGCCACTTCCTGTGGGAGTGCACAAGTGCGGTTTTCCAATTCTGTGGAATTTTATTGAGCCCCAGAAAAATGTATTAGTCCAAAAACATGCTTGATTAGTCATTGTTTTAAATCATGCAGTTGCACTGATCACATGCAGACATACACTCACACTCACACTGTCAGGTTGTAAAGTCAAGTTTGGTCAGGTTCACCCCAGAGTCAGTCATTCACAGTGCCTTGTCAAGTTACACTGTCAGTCAGGGTCAAAGGTCAGTTGGTCTCAGTCTTTTTGGCCATGTGTCGTGCTCTGCAGAGACTTTGATGTTTCAGCATAGGCCAGTATCCTTTGTCTACAAAAATATGTATATATGGAGCGCCATCATTTATTAATTCACAATTACAACTATAATGTTCAAGATATCTCTAACTTTTCATTGGGACAGCTGTTTCCCACATTCCCTGAAAAGTGTTAGCCAAAAAAATTCACTTCCTTATTGTACTACTACTGCAGTTTATCAACACCTAATCCATATTAAAATGTCTAATAGATCTATTTCAGAAACTTGTGCACATAATTATTATCTTGAGTCAAACCATTACTAGGATCTGTAAAGCTCTGCTATGTATTTCATAACTCATATTCATTTATCTTCAAATCTGGTCCACTTAAAGAACAATGTTAACCTCTTTAACAGTGCGTCGAACCTTGGGTGTTCGAATATGTAACAATCACTCCTTCCTTTATCAAGGATTTAAAAACAGAAGTCATTTCATCAATGGTTTGTAGCTGAATTTAGGAATTATCACTTATGGTAGGTATGTTTTTACTTTTTAACATCTCTAAATGTCAGTTAATTACTAACTAAATGAATGTCCATTAGGAGGTGGTGACGCTAGTCTTCCAAACTCATAATCTGGTGCCGTGCGCTTCCTGTGAAGCTGCAAGTAAGATTTTAAGTTCGAGTTATCCCTCCTCCCTATTGGTCGTCAATAATATGCACCATTACAATGGGTGATTGAAGGCCCCACATTATTTCCAATTTCAGCATCAGCCTTCTTTACTCTAAAATTACTTTTTAAATAGGAATATTTAGAAATGGAACAAATATTCAATCTTCAGAAAAGTTCCTAACCAAAGTCTATCTAGTGAATAGCCAACATATTTGAAAATGTCAGATGTATAAAAATAAGCCTAAATACTCCCTTACCATCAAAGTCTAAATCTAGACATAAGGTGAACAGTTTTGGTAATGGACAATTTAATCCAAAAACAAAACTAAATTGGATTTGTGTCCTTGTTATTTGTTCTTCAAAATACATTAGCAAATACCTTGTGAAGTATTCGCAACATAACTAACCCTCTCTAGGATATGAAATCCATTCATCTTTTTACTCATAGTTAGTTTATATGTCAAGATTATTATGTGTGACCTAATAATCAGATGTCTTGTTTGCTAAACAAGGATATTAAACTTTAATCTTTTCAGTATTCCAAACCATCGTTTAAACAATCAGCCTCCCTTCTCAAACACTAAACCTATTGTTGTACACCACCCTCTGGAAAACTCTTGCACAGTTATGCTGTCAAATCATCGCATAATTTCTTCAGAGTCTGAACAATCTGAGACAAGCCTGTCTCAAGCTCTTGTCATAATGTGAACAGTCAGTGATGTGTTGTCTTCTGCAGCTGTAGTCAATTGGATCAATGAAACTCTTGTTTTGCACTGGGATGTCCTGAGGGGGAAGGAACCTCTGGATCAATGTGGTACAATCAGCAGACACACGTTGTCCTCTGCACAGCAGGAATCCCCAAAAACTGCAGTTCCTCTTCACACCACTGTTGCCTTGACAACGAGGCCCAAGCAAAATGTCAAAACCTCCTCAGAGATGCGTTCTTTGCACAGTTCTTCTGTTTCTGTAGTGAGCAACTCTTCACCAACACACTGATTCAGAGTA
>NW_022990236.1:0-367500 GCF_902827175.1 Gymnodraco acuticeps
AAAGGACTCTTGAGTGTTTAGATAGTTCACTTTAGTCTAAGTTCAAACGGTTTGGTCACAATTTATGTAAACACATATTTCCAAGGCACTCCTTTATAATTATTGGGATAAACAGGTTTGAAATCATTACAATGTATACTATAGGACAGTAACCAAACATATCCTTTAAAACTGGAGAGATAAAAAAATGCATAATTAAATAAATGTTAAGGTAAAATAAGATATGAACAACATAAATAAAATAAGTTACATTCATTTGTTATTGGCTATGGTAGGTTATTGGTTATGTTCACATACTTATTTGATCACATCCACTTGTCTAAGATGACAACAGAGACTTTCGACCCAAACCCAGCTGTTGACTTGTGGATGCAAGCAGCTAATCACAGACTCAACCAGAGAGAAAGTAGTAGGCCTACATCATCAGCTACCATGTCTGACAGAGAGGAAGACAGTGAGGAGAACAGTCAGGAGGGTAGTGATGACAGCTTGTAGGATTACTGGTCGTGCTAATGTTGTCTTGTGTTCACCTCTGCATGTGTGTTCTGTGTTCACCTCTGCATGTGTGTTCTGTGTTCACCTCTGCATGTGTGTTCTGTGTTCACCTCTGCATGTGTGTTCTGTGTTCACCTCTGCATGTGTGTTCTGTGTTCACCTCTGCATGCGTGTTCTGTGTTCACCTCTGCATGTGTGTTCTGTGTTCACCTCTGCATGTGTGTTCTGTGTTCACCTCTGCATGTGTGTTCTGTGTTCACCTCTGCATGTGTGTTCTGTGTTCACCTCTGCATGTGTGTTCTGTGTTCACCTCTGCATGGTGTTCTGTGTTCACCTCTGCATGTGTGTTCAGTGTTCACCTCTGCATGTGTGTTCTGTGTTCACCTCTGCATGTGTGTTCTGTGTTCACCTCTGCATGTGTGGTTCTGTGTTCACCTCTGCATGTGTGTTCTGTGTTCACCTCTGCATGTGTGTTCTGTGTTCACCTCTGCATGCGTGTTCTGTGTTCACCTCTGCATGTGTGTTCTGTGTTCACCTCTGCATGTGTGTTCAGTGTTCACCTCTGCATGTGTGTTCTGTGTTCACCTCTGCATGTGTGTTCTGTGTTCACCTCTGCATGTGTGTTCAGTGTTCACCTCTGCATGTGTGTTCTGTGTTCACCTCTGCATGTGTGTTCTGTGTTCACCTCTGCATGTGTGTTCTGTGTTCACCTCTGCATGTGTGTTCTGTGTTCACCTCAGTGTGTTCTGTGTTCACCTCTGCATGCGTGTTCTGTGTTCACCTCTACATGTGTGTTCTGTGTTCACCTCCGTGTGTGTTCTGTGTTCACCTCTGCATGTGTGTTCTGTGTTCACCTCTGCATGTGTGTCTGTGTTCACCTCTGCATGTGTGTTCTGTGTTCACCTCTGCATGTGTGTCTGTGTTCACCTCTGCATGTGTGTTCAGTGTTCACCTCTGCATGTGTGTTCAGTGTTCACCTCTGCATGTGTGTTCTGTGTTCACTCTGCATGTGTGTTCTGTGTTCACCTCTGCATGTGTGTTCAGTGCCGTGTGTCTGGCAAATAAAGTCAAGACCCCCTAAAAAGTTACAGTTTATTTCATTTTAAGGATGAGCACCAAGCAACATCTCCAGGTGCTCCTTTGAGAACCAGGGCAAAAAAGTTATGTGCACCCCTGGTTATAACATTTTATTTAGTGTCGTGTTGTAAAGTATAGACATAAAAATGTTTTATAAAAATCATGACATTTAAAACCCTGACTGTTTTTTAATTTTATTTTCATCATCAGATTCTCAAAAGCATTTTCCTGATTCTCTCATGTTTCCTTCTCTTCCAGCAGAACGTGGTCTGCAGGAGGTTCTAGATGAACATAGGCTCAGTCTGAGGAGGAGATGTGAACGTGTGACTGAAGGAACTGATCAAAGTGAAACCCTCCTCAACAGGATCTTCACTGAGCTCTACATCACACAAGGCCAGAGTGAAGAGGTTAATACCCAACATGAGGTGAGGCAGCTGGAGACAGCTTCCAAGAAGAAGACCCTCCATGACACTCCAATCAAGTGCCAGGACATCTTTAAAGCCTCACCTGACCAACAGACTCCCATCAGAGCGGTCCTGACCAACGGAGTCGCTGGAGTTGGAAAAACCTTCTCAGTGCAGAAGTTCACTCTGGACTGGGCCGAGGGTTTGGGGAACCAAGATGTCAGTCTGGTGATCCCGCTCTCCTTCAGGGAGCTGAACCTGATCAAAGGTGAGCAGTACAGTCTTCTCAGGCTGCTCCATGTTTTCCATCCAACCTTACAGAAGGTCACAGCAGAGCAGCTGGCTGTCTGCAAAGTGCTGTTCATCTTTGACGGCCTGGATGAAAGCAGACTTTCTCTGGACTTCAGAAACAGTGAGGTTGTGTCTGATGTCTCTCAGCAGTCCTCAGTCAACGTGCTGCTGACAAACCTCATCAGGGGGAAGCTGCTTCCCTCGGCTCTCGTCTGGATAACTTCCAGACCTGCAGCGGCCAATCAGATCCCTCCTGAGTGTGTGGACAGGGTGACAGAAGTACGAGGCTTCACTGACGCCCAGAAGGAGGAGTACTTCAGGAGGAGATGGAGTGATGAAGACCTGTCCAGCAGAATCATCTCTCACATCAAGAGCTCCAGGAGCCTCCACATCATGTGTCTGATCCCAGTCTTCTGCTGGATCACTGCTGCAGTTCTGGACCACATGTTGACTACAGACCAGAGAGGAGAGCTGCCCCAGACCCTCACTGACATGTACGCACACTTCCTGCTGGTCCAGACCAAGAGGAAGAAGCAGAAGTATGAAGAGGGACATGAGACGAGTCCACAGCAGCTGACGAAGGCTGACAGGGAGCTTCTTCTGAAGCTGGGGAGGCTGGCGTTTGAACATCTGGAGAAAGGAGACATCATGTTCTACCAAGAAGACCTGCAGCGCTGTGGTCTTGGTGTCACCGAGGCCTTGGTGCACTCAGGAGTTTGTACACAGATCTTCAAAAGAGAGAGTGTGATCTTTCAGAAAACAGTCTACTGCTTTGTTCATCTGAGCATTCAGGAGTTCCTGGCTGCAGTCTACATGTTCCACTGTTACACCAACAGAGACACAGCGGTACTGGAGGACTTCCTGCAGGGAGACTATAGCAACAGGTATAACAGAGATCAGGATTACCCATCCCTGGATGTCTTCCTAAAAGGAGCCATGGAGAAATCCCTCAGAAGTAAAAATGGCCACCTGGACCTGTTTGTCCGCTTCCTCCACGGCCTCTCTCTGGAGTCCAACCAGAGAGTGTTAGGAGGCCTGCTGGGTCGCACAGGCAAGCGTCCAACAATCATCGAGAGACTCTTCAGAGGCCGGCTGGGTCGCACAGGACAACAGACCAGAAACCATCCAGAGAGCCATCAGCAACCTGAAGGAGATGAGCAGTTATAACATCTCTCCTGAGAGGAGCATCAACATCTTCCACTGTCTGACAGAGATGAAGGACCTCTCAGTTCATCAGGAGATCACAGAGTTCCTGAAGTCAGAGAACAGATCAGAGAAGGAACTCTCTGAGATCCACTGCTCTGCTCTGGCCTACATGCTGCAGATGTCAGAGGCGGTTCTGGATGAGTTGGACCTGAAGAAGTACAACACATCAGAGGAGGGACGACGGAGACTGATTCCAGCTGTGAGGAACTGCAGGAAGGCCAAGTAAGTCCAGATGTGATTAACTTTATAAATTAATGTGGATCAGAAGTTTCATTATTATAATAAACACTTTAAAATGTTTGATGTTTTAAATACTTTGAGAGTGAAATTAAATTATCCTAGTTATTCTATTTATTTATAATAATGTGACATTTTAAAGTTTTCTCCTCTTCATATTCCTTTGAGTGAAGGAGGTGTCAAACAAATGAAGGACTTTTTCCTCACAGCAGCATGTGATCACACCATACAGCAGTGTTTACAGTTATCAGTGAATTAAGTTATTAATATATCATTGCAGTTTCTTCAACATTAAATCAGATCTGTTTTTACCACAATGCTTAAGAGTTTAAAATAAGTCTGACAGGCTGACAATAAATATAGAAAACTCTATTATTAAATCAAATGACATGACAAAAGTTGTTCCATCAAATTCAGTAAGTTAATGAAATGTTTCCTCTGTTTTTAAACTAACACATGTTGTAATATATGTGTTATTATAGACTTACTGACTGTGGACTCTCAGAGACTGACTGTGAAGTCGTGGCCTCAGCTCTGAAGTCTGACCCCTCCCACCTGAGAGATCTGGACCTGAGTCGGAACGCTCTGGAGGATTCAGGAGTGGAGCTGCTGAGTTCTGGACTGAAGAGTCCAAACTGCAGACTGGAGGCTCTGAGGTCAGTTCACTGACTGCAGTTCATACTGATCTGTGAGGGAGAGAGGTTGAGCTTCCACAGACTCACCCTGTGCTCCATGAGTCAGTGGAGATGCTGTCAGTACTGATGAGCTGTGAGGGAGATGAAGGAGTTGTTAAACATCTGATCAAAGTTAGAGTTCCAGATTATCAGTGGATTGTTTCTACATCATCTCTGACATTAAAACCCTGTTCAGCTCACTACTTTGTCATTGAAGTAGAAATACGTTGTGTTTAACATTAATCAGAGCTCTTTCTTTCCTCTTTCTGTATCTTACAGTTTTTAACCTGTTTAGAGATTCCACTTTCTGAACTTCGTCAGCTCTGATCAGGTTATTAAAGATCTCCTACCATGTTATTTTTAGGCAGATATAATGGGTCTCAGATATATACAAATATATTAAAAACATGTCTAAGATGTGCTCAAAAATACCAAACAGATTATACATTTTAGACATCCCTCATATCCCTCTATTTCAGCTGCTAGAGAAGGGCTGATTCTGTAGCTGCTGGCCCGCCCCCTGTTGAGCACGGCAAGGCAAGCAGTGAGTTCTGTGATGAGCAGGCTGGCTGCTCTGCTCAGATGCAGCTAAATGCTGCCGTGATTTAACGCCATATCATGTTCCAAACCACTTCTCCCTCATCCAAGGCGCCGCGCAGAGTGGCAGCCTGTTACGGTGTTACCGTTTAACTGGTGGCGCGGGGAACTCGTGATATTCTATAACGGTAGGAATGTGTCAGGGGCGTGTACTTTGAGGAGCCTTTGTCGAATAACCAGGAAATACACATTTCGATCGCTTCTTCTGTCGTTTACATTCATCTGTTGGTATATTTGGCTCCATAGGAACACTTTGATGCACTTTCAGTACCAGTGTGTGAGGTTGTGGTTGCGATGCCGATATCCGGACGCATACAGTTAGGACTACAAAAAGACACACGAGGTGACTGGGGATGTCTGTTCAAAACATTGCACGCTTGAATAAATCATTTAAACCAGTTATTGTTGCCAGACTTATTACTGAATATCGTTCCTAATGTGATGCCAAGTCCATCTGAGACCTGTGTACACCTTCAGACAGCCTCCAAGTGAAGCACACGGTGTTTACTCACAGTTTGAAAGCAGCGTGGAGAAGTCTTCAGCTGTGGAGCTGTGATCCGCCCAGGATAAGCTGTGACACGACTTCTGTTCTGTGGCTATCTCTACCAGCGATCATGTTTAATATTAAAGACTACACACATGTATCCCTTATCAAAACGGTATTCTGCACTTTGCAGCACTTATCCAGATAAGATGTGACTGTTTACTCGCTGCAGGAGTGTAAAGGCCCTGACACACCAAACTGACGGAAATGTGTATTCGTCATTCAAAAGAGGCAACCGGAACGGCCCGTCCACACGGCGGCGTGCGTTGAAAGCTTCACCATTCACTTTGAATGGGGTGACGTCACTTTCCGCCAAACTGCATTGTGGGAAGCGAAGCGGAGCGTTGCTGGCGTGGCTCGCTGCAAAAGTTGAGCAATGTGCAACTTTTGAAGCCTCGGCAGAACGTCAGCCAATCGAATCGTATGCCAGAACAAGCTCTAGCCAATCAAAACGCTGCTTGTGTGTCAGGGGCGGGAGATTCATGTGATTGGTTGTTGGTCGAGTTTCAGACGTGATATGTTCAAACATCAGCTCTCTGATGCAGAAATAAACGATGTAAGCATTGTGGCTGGCAGCCTTGAAGTACGGCTGCTACCACATTCCATGCATCAGTAATTATAACCCAAGATGATATTAATATTCAACATCATAACACTGACGGGCAAATGATGACATTGTTACAAATGAGTGAACTGTCTGTTGAGGTTTCATTTTCCAGGGTCCTGTCCGGTACATACTTGAAGAAGCTATTGTCACCTCATGCAGGAAGTGTGGCAGCAAATTACGTGGCAACTGAGTTGGTCTTCAGTTTCTTCATTCCAGATCGCCATGATGTAAAATAAATGTTTCTGCTGCAGGGATGGTACATTAATGTATAAATAATAATAACACCATGTGACCATGTAATAGCCTCAGAAAGCGAGCAGGCTCCCGCGTATGGGCTCAGAACAGTCTCATAATACACACATCCACACTTGTGTTTTTCAATGCACACAAATGTGTTCCGTTTCATATTCATGTAAATAAAATCCAAATACAGAAAAAAGTCTTACATGTGTATTTTTGATCCTCACATATTAGTTTTCCGTTTAAATCCTCTGAACCTGCAAACACAACCCGCTCTCTGTGCACGGATCGCTGTGCATTCGTGTGTGGGTTTTTTGAGACTCCCCTGACGGTCAGCCGATTCATACTTGTAATTTGTTCTATCTATAGCCAATCAGATGTCTCCTTCATTCTAAGCCAATCACATGAGCGCGCCCCCACGAGGGTAGATTTCTTGCGTTCATGACGTAGCGCTTCATGTACGCATTTTGCGCAGTCACACACGAATGCACAGCGATCCGTGCACAGAGAGCGGTTTGTGTTTCCAGGTGCAGAGGATTTAAACGGAAAACAAATATGTGAGGATCAAAAACACATATGTAAAACTTTTTTCTGTATTTGGATTTTATTTACATGAATATGAAACGGAACACATTTGTGTGCATTGAAAAACACAAGTGTGGATCCTTCTGTGTGCATGTGTGTATTATGAGACTGTTCTGAGCCCATACCCGTGAGCGGGAGCGCGCTCCTTCACTACAGACTATCGCGCCACCTAACCATTCGCCAAAATGTTTTTAATACCAGCGGTAGCCGACCAAGCGCCGGGCAAAAAACAATCTTCAAATAAAAGAAAGTCACCGGAGGAGTTAAAGGAGAGTGACAGGGAGCATGAGAAGAAGAGGGAGAGAAAGTTTCAGCCAGCTTGATCGATGGAGTTGGCTTCTATAGCGTGGTGCAGTGACGCATCCTAAAACCCTTTTTATAATCTATCGATTAGATTTATGATTTGAAAATTATAAAAGTAGGAGACATGTGGAGATTATCCGGCTGAACAAAACGTGCATTTATTTAACAGGTTTGTTTTCCACAGACCTTATTTCCAGCTATTTTCCAAAACCCTGTGGAGAAATCCCATTGCTTTCTGTCGAGGGAACCAGCAGCTTACTTCCTGGTTTTAGGACGCGTCACTGGCTGCACCTCTCAATATGATGCCAATATAAACAAGGTCTTCTGTCGGCTCTGTACATCAATGCCGACCTATGCTGACCAGTAAGTGAAGAGTAGAAAATATAAAGGTATTGGCTATAGGGAAATGTCCCAGCAGTTTAGGATAAAGAAGGTTCTAATCTAATCTATAGCCATTACATTTCTAACTCCTAATGACAGGAAGGCAGAAAGCGCATTATACAAATAATAATACTCATAATAATAGCAGACATTTTTTAACAATGACCACAATATCATTATTTTAATAAACCAAATATGAACAATTGAGGAAAATGAGGAACAACGGATTGTTCAAATGTTGTAGTATGTAGTAATGTAGTGTGTACATAAATTACTACTGCAACAAATGTGTTAATTTTCTTCATTATTAGTCGATTTTGTTTTGGACGAATGCTCCGGGCCAGAGGTTACAATGGTGGGGCCAGTGACAATACAAGTCCATTCTACCCTTAATGTCTACCTCTGCGGCAAGTCACTAGCACCCCCCCCCCCCCCATGTCGACAATTTACTAGCGGTATTTACTTGCGGTACCGCGGTGGGCCGGCGGTACCGAAGTGGGCCGGTCGAGAGTCCCGGGCTGATTTGTAGTCCCAGTCCGCCCCTGATCTTAACCCTCTCCAGCCTCAGCCCTTTGTTCATATGGTTGGTGTCCTGCTCTGCTTCAGTTAGAATGCTTGTAAAGCCTCAGCCCTGCACTCATGTTATAAACATCTTTCCTTTGAAGACAAACTAAGCTGTCAGGATGTTTCTGCTGCAGGGATGTGACATTAATGTATACATAATAACAACAACAACAACAACAACAACAACATGTGACCATGTACTAGCCTCAGAAAGGCTAAACAACAACAAACTACAACAAGTGTAGTTCACTGACTGGCAGAGCACTGATGATCTTTAGATTAAAATAACAAGAACAACCCTACACTGCATGATTCACTCTGAACCTCTGAACACCTGAGATTCATCTTATATTCTCCATCCTGCTTTTAGAAAATGAATTATAAAAAAATACATGAGTAGAATTGTTTTATATTTCTGTTAAAACTATCAACCACCAAGAAGTATTTTCAGTTGTTGCTGTTTCCAACGTGTTCCTGGATCTACATGATGCTGACACTGACTGAATAGTTTACACTGAAGTAGCTGCACGTTGTCTTTAATGTGAATGAGAGCTCTTTTCCTCTTTCTGTGTCTCACAGTTTTTAACCTGTTGGAGTTTCCACTTTCTGAACTCCTTCAGCTCTGATCAGATTATTAAACCTGGAGTTATTTCAAACAGGAACATTGTTTTCTAAAGTTACATCATGTTCTCTTTATTCAGACTGAGGGGCTGCAGGTTGTCAGAGATCGGCTGTTCTGCTCTGATCTCTGCTCTGAAGTCCAACCCCTCCCACCTGAGACATCTGAACCTGAGTTACAACGCTCTGAAGGATTCAGGAGTGAAGCTGCTGAGAGATCTTCTGGAGAGTCCAGACTGCAGACTGGAGACTCTCGGGTCAGTTCTCCATCTGTAACTTCTGTGCTGAGATGAAGAGAGTTGTGTTGACTCTGAGCTGCAGACATCAGGCTGATATCACTCTGATCCTCACTGAGCATCTTAACCCTCTACAGCAGGGGTAGGCAAGTAAGTTTGGCCGTGGGCCAATTTTTTGCTGAGCCGCAAGATGGCGGGCCAGAACATAATCAAAGCCTAATTCAAGGAATTGATTTTGGTAAGAGGGCGCAGCGCCCCGGTTCGCCCAATCCAGAGCCTCTGGCTAGACCCGCCCAGGCTCGTCCTCTCTAGCCCCATTTCAGTCCCAAAGCCAGGGCTATTATCTGTATTTTAACAGACTTATCTTTTAAATTGAGGTGTATTTATTGTTCTCTTCAAAGTTTATTTTTCTCTGAAATTGTAGGGAGGATGGTCCTCCCTTTCCTCAATGGACGAGCCTCCACTGAGTAAAGTAGAGTTATTAACAGGTAGCAGTGTTATTTAACATACTTTTATTCTGATAAGTAGCCTATTGTCAAGTTCTCTGGGTTTTTGGCATTTATTTGAGTGTTTGCACATTTGAGAGGCTTGAGGGGCAACAGAGGACGCATGGACAACTGGAATCCTTTTTCCTTTTCTTTATTTCAACTTTTCAAGGACACATTAGGATTCTTTCAGGTTGAAAACCTTTAAAAAATATCAAAGGACAAAATAAATCAATTACAGCAGTTTTGCTTTGCAATTTAATATATTATAACCTAAATTAATCAGTAACCAAGTATTTTACTCACACTCAATGTATTTAATAGTTAAATAAGTACTTTAATTGACCTGGTTCCCCACAACCACACATTTGCCATATGTGACCCGCTCTATCGAAATCAGTCGAAAGTCGCAACGGCTCATTTCAAAATAAACGTGGATTTGCGTAAAAAAATAGTTTTTCGGGATCGGGTGTTTTATTTGATTTTAAATAAACAAAGTCTTGGCTTTCAGAATATGGAACTTTTATTTCCAAAATCACACGATAAATACATGTTTGAAGCTCGTAAAGGGAAGATGACAGCTCTCCCTCGCCACTCTGCTCTTCCACAGCGCCGCCTCCCTCCCTCCGCTGACATTATGAATGTAAACGGATATTTCGGGACAGAATTTATTTTACCGGACAAATTTGAAACTCACCGGTCATGTTTCAATAATAATAATAAGAATTGTGTAGCAGAGTTTCCGTTAGCAGGTAATCACCGGACTATGACCGGATATGCTGATGTTTAAAACTCAGTTAATGGGGCTCATTTTTATATTGCTTCAGTTTATAATCGTTACAGATCAAAACATTCAGATTCATTTTTCAATAAATGATTCCACAAACAACAAACAACATAAGTATTACATTCAAACAAACTACTTGTAGTAGATGAAGTACATTATTCAAAAGTTTAAATTAACTTTGAATAATAGCACGGGAGAAACGGATGCTCTCTTTTCCTCTCTCCCTCCCTCTCTCTCTGACAGCCCGTTAGTTTCTCATGCAGCTCGCTAAACAGTGGGCGGGGCTTCAGGTGATTATGCAGAGCTGCGTGTCTCCGTCAGACTCAGCAGCTGATCTGATCTCTCTCTCGCGTCCGGTTATATTTCACTCGCGTTTATGTCCATATCGATCAGATCCAGCTCTCCTGATCGGGCTTTATAGAGAGCACCGATCAAATTATTAAGAGTGAATATCGGCCGATAATGACCGGCGGCCGATCTATCTGCCGCTAATGGAAACCCTGATGTGCGACTGTCGGTCCTATGTTGTAAAAAAAAAAAAAAACATCTCAAAATAATATTTTATTTTTGATTCTCAAAATTAGGGGCCAAATATTATTGCTGGCGGGCCAACAATGGCCCGCGGGCCACCTGTTGCCGACCCATGCTCTACAGCAGGCATCCTCAAACTACGGACTCCGGTCCGGATCCGGACCGAACCACCACTGTCTCCGGACTCTGAGCAAATTATACTTTTCATATGTATTATCTCTCTGTATTATATGTGAGACATCGCCACAACGCATTCGCAACGAGTCAAAATTCTCCGCTATGTCCACTGCAAACAGCGCTCTGCATGTCTGACTGTTCCACTGTGTTCCACCTGTGTGTGTCAACGCTTTGGTCCAATCACATTCAGCATCCAGTCAGCGTTTCCCCCCCAAACAATCTGCGAATCAGAGGCACAGTAGGGCGGGTCTTCGCGGACTGCGGGTGGGAAAAATGTGTGTGTGTCTTTCAACCTGTCTAAGTCAGAGCGAGAATTAAAAAAAAAAAATTCAGAGCGAGAGTTAACAGCTCATCTAGTTCCATCTGTACTGTAGCTAGTAGCCTAGTTTCACCTACCGGGGTGGCAACTGACACCCTACAAATAGGCCTTGCCACCCCAGTTGGCAGCTTTGTTTTGAAAGAAAAGTTGTGGCTCATCGGACATTTATGAGAGAAAGTCTCTAATGTCCGAGTGCAAGTGAATGCAGGCACAAGATGCACGTCATGTAACCCCTCCCCCGGTCCTGGCGCGAGCGTGGACATACGATTGGCGGCGATTTCATTTTGAACTGGACGGCGCAAAACGAGAAGCATTCGGACCCAAGCACTGAAGGAATGAGGTGTTTGCGGTCTGACAGAGAAGAGACTGTCAGTGTGGCTGTACTCAGCATTGAATCAAAACGCACTGAAGCTGTTGATCTTAATACGTTTGTGAGGCGTTTTGCTGAACAAAATGGTAATCGCCGCATTCAGCTGTAATAGACATGTCAACTTGATGCTCTGCTCACGGATGAGCATACACAACTATTAAGATGATGACCTTACGTGTGTAAATATATTGTTTTCTTTGAGGGGGTCTGCCCCCAAAAAACTGTTTTAAGTCCTGAGAAAGTCAAATCAGACGGTGTGTAAAACTACACTGCCCAGCCAAAAAAAAGTAACCACTTTGATTGAACTAGGCCAGCAGGTAAGGACTTTCCACTGGATAATAACTGCAGTATAAAAGAATGCATGACTGAAGTGATGGAGACCATGTTGAAGGCAAACACAAAGAGGAAATAACAGGTCAAATCAAGCAAATCCCCCTCTCAGATTCCACAGCAACCAGAAGAACATAAATACTGGCTGGTGATTTGATTCATCAGCTTTGTGATGGAATGAAAAATGCACAGTGCATTTCCTTAGCTGTGGGTGAGTCCACTGACACCACTGACAATGCTCAGTTGCTGGTGTTTGTGAGTTGTTATGATGAGGCAAAGGGGGAGTTTGTTGAAGATGTGTTGGGCCTGACGAACCTCAGTGGACACACAAGGGGGCAAGACATTTATAAAGCAATAATGGGAATGCTGAATGAAAGAGGGTGCAGCTGCCTTTATTCATAACTGTGCAGCTCTTACACTGCGACTCTGAGGGTCAAGCACAGACACAATAACAATGAAAACGGCTGCATACAGATTATTTTTGTTTTTGCAACCTCGTGTTAAGAATCTTGTTGCAATTGTTTAAAAGTTTGAATGACCGTAATAAACGGACCTTTGTCTTATTGAAACATTTATTTTGGACCTTTAAGATTTGTATTTGAGTACCCCTGCCCTACAGTCTCAGCCCTTTGTTCATATGGTTGGTGTCCTGCTCTGCTTCAGTTAGAATGCTTGTAAAGCCTCAGCCCTGCACTCATGTTATAAACATCTTTCCTTTGAAGACAAACTAAGCTGTCAGGATGTTTCTGCTGCAGGGATGTGACATTAATGTGTACATAATAACAACAACAACAACAACAACAACAACAACAACAACAACAACATGTGACCATGTACTAGCCTCAGAAAGGCTAAACAACAACAAACTACAACAAGTGTAGTTCACTGACTGGCAGAGCACTGATGATCTTTGGATTAAAATAACAAGAACAACCCTACACTGCATGATTCACTCTGAACCTCTGAACACCTGAGATTCATCTTATATTCTCCATCCTGCTTTTAGAAAATGAATTATAAAAAAATACATGAGTAGAATTGTTTTATATTTCTGTTGAAACTATCAACCACCAAGAAGTATTTTCAGTTGTTGCTGTTTCCAACGTGTTCCTGGATCTACATGATGCTGACACTGACTGAATAGTTTACACTGAAGTAGCTGCACGTTGTCTTTAATGTGAATGAGAGCTCTTTTCCTCTTTCTGTGTCTCACAGTTTTTAACCTGTTGGAGTTTCCACTTTCTGAACTTCTTCAGCTCTGATCAGATTATTAAACCTGGAGTTATTTCAAGCAGGAACATTGTTTTCTAAAGTTACATCATGTTCTCTTTATTCAGACTGGAGTTCTGCAGTTTGTCAGAGATCAGCTGTTCTGCTCTGATCTCAGCTCTGAAGTCCAACCTCCATCTGAGACATCTGGACCTGAGTTACAACGCTCTGCAGGATTCAGGAGTGAAGCTGCTGAGAGATCTTCTGGAGAGTCCAGACTGCAGACTGGAGACTCTCAGGTCAGTTCTCCATCTGTAACTTCTGTGCTGCTTTCTCCATTCCTGTTCATGTGTCTTCTCGCAATTATCACTGGCCCCGTGGATCTCGTAATCGATATAACCGGCCTGCTCTCGTCTATCCCACGTGCTCCACTGAGATCCAACATCTAGTTTCAGGTGGCCTGTGGAACTGCCAGTCAGCTGTTCCTAAGGCTGACTTCATCTCTGGCTACGCCTCCCTGCAGTCTCTGGATTTCCTTGCTCTCACTGAGACCTGGATTACTCCATCCAACACATCCACCCCAGCAGCTCTCTCCACTGCATATTCCTTCTCCCATACACCCAGACCCACTGGCAGAGGAGGTGGCACTGGTCTCCTGCTCTCTCCCAAATGGAGCTTTTCCCTCTTCAAGCTACCTAACTTTACTCCTTCCACCTTTGAGTTCCATGCCGTCACAGTAACCCATCCTATACAGTTAACCATTGTTGTTCTCTACCGTCCACCTGGCGCCTTGGGGGACTTCTTGGAGGAATTAGATAATCTCCTCTCACACATCCCTGAAACTGGCCCTCCCGCTGTACTTCTCGGAGACTTCAACCTCCAGATGGGGAAGATAGACGAACTAACATCTCTGTTAACCGCCTTTGCTTTCTCACTCTCTCCGTCCCCACCGACTCATAAAGCTGGCAATGTCCTTGATCTCATATTCTCAAGGAACTGCGCTACTTCTAACCTCTCTGTAAACCCGCTCCACACATCCAATCACTTCTTCATTTCATTCTCTCTATCCCTTTCCAAACATAACAAACTAATCTCTTCCCATCCTACACTTGTCCGCCGTAACCTTCGCTCCCTCTCCCCCTCTACCTTTGCCTCGTCGGTGCTCTCAGCCCTCCCTTCCTCTGATTCGTTCCAACTACTGCCTCCAAACTCTGCTGCAGAAACTCTCCTCTCTACTCTCTCATCCACTCTGGACTCTCTCTGTCCTCTGACATCTCGGCAGGCTCGTCAGTCCCCTCCGGCTCCCTGGCTAAATGATGCACTGCGTGCTAATACAACCGTCCTTAGGGCAGCAGAGCGGAAATGGTGGAAATCCAAACACCGTGACGACCTCCTAACCTATCAAGCTCTCCTCTCCTCTTTCTCTGCTTCGATCTCTCAGGCAAAAAGCACTTTCTTTCAAGATAAGATCCAATCTTCCTATTCCAATCCTAAAAAACTATTTTCCATCTTCTCCACCCTCTTGGACCCTCCAAAAGCTCCTCCCCCCTCCTCACTTCTGTCAAGCGACTTTGTTACCCACTTTGAAAAAAAGGTTAATGATATTCGCTCTTCTTTTTCTGACTCACCTTTACTCACCGCTGGGTCACCAGACCTTCCTTCCACCAACACACTAACCTCCTTTTCCCCTCTCTCTCCAAGTGAGGTTCTTACCCTCATTACCTCTGCCCGCCCTACCACCTGTCCTCTGGACCCTATCCCTTCAAACCTCCTTCAGACTATCGCTCCTGATATTCTACCGTTTCTCACCCATTTCATCAACACTTCTCTAACTTCTGGTCACTTTCCAAACAGTCTCAAGGAGGCAAGAGTAAACCCTCTCCTAAAGAAACCCACTCTCAACCCGTCTGATGTTATAAACTACAGGCCTGTCTCTCTCCTCCCGTTCCTGTCTAAATCACTTGAACGCGCTGTCTTTAAACAACTCTCCTGTTATCTCAATCAGAACAACCTTCTGGATCCGCACCAGTCTGGTTTCAAGGCAGGTCACTCCACAGAAACTGCTCTCATTGCTGTCACGGAGGAACTGCACACTGCCAAAACTGCATCCCTCTCCTCTGTCATCATCCTGTTGGACCTGTCTGCTGCATTCGACACGGTGAATCATCAGATCCTCCTTCGCACTCTCCAAAAACTTGGAGTTTCAGGCTCTGCACTTTCCCTCCTCACCTCATACCTGAAAGACCGTACCTACAGGGTGACTTGGAGAGGGTCTGAGTCCGACCCTTGTCAATTAACTACGGGGGTCCCTCAGGGCTCTGTTCTTGGTCCCCTCCTCTTCTCCTTGTACACAAACTCGCTCGGATCAGTCATTAGCCCGCATGGTTTTTCTTACCACTGCTACGCTGACGACACCCAATTAATTCTGTCCTTTCCCCGCTCAGAGACCCAGGTCGTCGCACGCATCTCTGCTTGTCTAGCTGACATCTCTCAGTGGATGTCTGCTCACCACCTCAAGCTCAACCTTGACAAGACTGAGCTGCTCTTCCTCCCGGGAAAAGATTGTCCAACTCTTGACCTGACAATCAACATCGGCACCTCAGTTGTTTCCTCCCGACTCAGACTGCAAGGAATCTGGGTGTGACCCTAGATAACAACCTGTCCTTCACTGCAAACATCGCTGCTACAACCCGCTGCTGCAGATACACGCTTTACAACATCAGGAAGATACGTCCCCAGCTGACTCAGAAAGCGACTCAGGTTCTGGTCCAGGCTCTCGTCATCTCACGCCTAGACTACTGCAACTCCCTCCTGGCTGGTCTACCTGCATGTGCCATCCGACCTCTGCAGCTCATCCAGAATGCAGCGGCTCGTCTGGTTTTCAACCTTCCTAAATTCTCCCACACCACTCTGCTCCTCCGCTCCCTTCACTGGCTTCCGGTAACTGCTAGAATCCACTTCAAGACACTGGTACTTGCTTACCGTGCTGCAAATGGATCTGGCCCTTCCTACATCCAGGACATGGTTAAACCGTACACCCCAGCGCGTGCACTACGCTCTGCATCAGCCAAACGACTCGTTGCGCCCTCGCTGCGAGGGGGACCCAAGTTCCCATCGGCGAAAACACGTGGGTTTGCTATCCTGGCTCCAAGATGGTGGAATGAGCTCCCCATTGACATCAGGACAGCAGATAGCTTGCACATCTTCCGGCGCAAACTGAAAACTCATCTCTTTCGACTCCACTTCGAGCAATAGAACTATTAACGAAGCACTTTTATACTAATAAAGGACTGGCTTATCTAAAGCCAGTAGAGTAGCACTTGAAATGTTTGGCTCTATGAAACCTGATATACTTATATGATTCTGTTTTCTTCAAGGTTGTGTCTTCCTGGTCGAATGTACTTATTGTAAGTCGCTTTGGACAAAAGCGTCAGCTAAATGCAATGTAATGTAATGTAATGTAATGAGATGAAGAGAGTTGTGTTGACTCTGAGCTGCAGACATCAGGCTGATATCACTCTGATCCTCACTGAGCATCTTAACCAGGGGCGGACTGGCCATCGGGACGAATCCCGATGGGCCGGTACTGAAGTGGGCCGGTCGGACGATGTGGGCCGGCCGGTAACCGGTATTTTGACAAGCAATTTAGTCTCTGCTCCATGATCCTATCGGCGTATCGGCTCCTTGTCATGTCTGCCGATATCTGGTTTTCTTATGTCTGTTTGTTTTGATCTGTGTCTATGTTGTTGTCAGTGACGTATTGTCTTAAATTTTTACTTAGCCGGCTAAATTCAGGGAAAACTCCGGCTTTCCGGTCCTACGAAGCTGGTTCTCTTTTTAGCGGGCTAGATCTCCATGGTAACTGATGCTTAGCGGCTAACCTGGTCGGGACCAGGTTAGGTTGCAGGCTAAGAGCTCAACTCAGTGAAAGCACTGCCTGCTGACCAATCAGAGCTCAGTGTGCAGAGTTTAAAGCGATCAAGTCATATTACAGGAGAAAGGAAATACAGAAAAGCTGCCGTCGCAGGAAAGACGGCCGGCAAAAATCACCGACTGTGTGAACGTGAACATCAATAGAATATCACCTCCATCTTCAGAGCAATCTGACTATTATAACATTAGCGTTAAGAAAGCTTACTTAAATATATGCCACAACATAAGTAACCGGATCAGAGTAACATTAAGTACAGTCCGCGGCATATCACTTCATAATGTATCATATATTTCCTGATCTGAGTCAGCTGAGCCGTATCTGGCCGTGCAACACTCAGTGTCACATACTGTATGCAGAAGTATTATTTTAAGCAACACATTAAGTTGACGAAACACTCGAGACAAATGTAATTAAAGTCAGATGGTGTTTTAGACGGGGCAGTGATATCATAAACCTGTTAATGTACGCATTCAAACACTTTTTCTGTTACCAGCTGTATTCACCTTGCAGGTGCAGCTCTGTGGCTTTGATCCTGGATAAAGTGTTTAAGTCATGGATGTTTAAAGTTGAACTTCTTCATTTTTGACTAATATTAAAGTTCACTTTTCATTCAGGAAGTATGACGCTGCGCTGTCAGTACGCTTCTCCATGTTTGTGATTGGTCGAATGCTCCAGATACCACCCCTTTCATGTGAACGCGCACCTAACTAGATAGGACACGGCTGGCTTGAGCGATCCACTTGATAACCAGCGTCGTAGGACAGTTTAGCGAGAGCGTGTATGTTTTGGATTAGGCCAACCGGATAACTCAAACATATCCAGGTTAGGTTGAACCAGCTTCATAGTATAGGCCCCAGGACTCTGAAGCTGACTCAAACAACAAACACTTATTTTAAACCTGATCTAAAACTGTTGGATTGTGTTCATCTCTACAGGATCAATGGAGAGACGATCAGAGCCAAGATCCAGAAGACCTGTGAGTACTGAAACCATGTCCTCCATTCATCCAGACATTGTACATTAAACCTGATCTTCAAAGTTCTTTATAGCACAACAACAATATATTTTAGTTCCATTTTGTTACAGCTCTATTCAATCAATTTGGCTGCCAATGTTTCTCTTTGTTCAAGTTGTATTATTATCTTTCTGTGTCACCTCTTCTCTCCATCAGGTGACTCCGATGTGGAACAGGAAGTGAAGACAGACAGAGAGGTGAGAGAGGAGCAGTTGAACAGAGTGAAGTGTATTGATTTCACTACTGAATTAAAATATAATTGTTAGGGCTGTCCAGTTAAACAATAGAGCGCTCGTAATTCATCTAGAAACCTTAATGAGTCAAAAGAAACAAGTTCGTACATTTTTATTTACCGGAGAAATAGGAGATATTGCTGTCGACTATTGTCTGAGTTTATCTTTCAACTTAAAAACAATTCATAATGAAGGCTCTATAAAGACTGACATCATAAAGACATGTCCATTTATGTATTCAAATTGTTGTTATTGAGAAATGCAAGCCTACATCACCGCTGAGCGATGTCAGGGATGAAGAGCAATTTGCACTGCAGCTGCTGAGCTGCTTACTAACGATGTGAGCAGGTACGAGAGAAGATATCAATCACTATCCCTGAATACAAGTCTGTTCTAAAATACTAACGTTTAGTTTAAACACAGATTATCAATGTGATTAAAGCGATCACATGTTTTAATTGATTGAGACTGCTTGTAGTTGTTGGTAATTGTTTGATGGCATCAAGACAATTCTTTGAGCTCAGATTGATTAATTTACCGTTTATTTAATGTGGGTGTGTTTGAGACGAGGAGCGTGGAGGCATTTCAGAACACCACTAACATGCAGCTGATGAGACACTTTCTAAAGCAGCTATCATCAATATTCAATTAACTGACTCAATAGCGTCAAGCTTTTTATTATGAACTTTGTTTATTGAGTGTCAAACACAAATGGACAGGAATGACGGAGCAGTTGGAATTGACAGTGTCACATTACAGTTGTGCAGATCATGACATACGATACATTACAACAACAAAACAAACAGTCGGCTTGGTCATTCAAGGTTTCAAGGGTTCAAGGTTTCAAGGGTTCAAGGGTTTTATTTAGTGCTGTCAAAATTATCGCGTTAACGGCGGTAATTAATTTTTTGAATTAATTGCGTTAAAATATTTAACGCATTTAACGCACGTGCAGAATGGCCCGCCCCATACGTGCCACCAGTGGCAGCGCCAGGGTATGGCTGGGGTAGGCTACACCCATACCAAGAAATGGCTTAGCCCCACCATGAAAAATGATGTTAAAGTAAGCAAAATAAAATCTGCCAACTCGCGCGTAGTAAATTCAAATTGCACATACAGCAGTTAGTAAGATTGATTTCAGTAGCCACGGTTTTGAAAACTTTTGTCACGTAGTGATCGTCTTCTCAATAGAACATTTTTGATAACGGCGTGGTGTTGTTGCAGGAAGTCCAGACGGAGAATACTTTTGCTGTAGTACAGGGGTGCACATAACTGGTACGCAGGTTATGTGCGTAATCTGAAATGCGTACCGTCACTTGTGTCACAAAGCGCATTTGCGTACCGACGTACTTGTGAAGCTTTTCCAGAAGGCGGTTAGATCACCGGACGACAGAGTCGGTCTCCGTGTGCACAGACAGGGCTGCTGTTAACGTCGGTCTGTACAACGGAATTGTGCCAAAACTACGCCAACCGGCTGCGGAGGGAGACTCCCCCCCCTTCACTGGAGAACTGCGCTAAAACAGCTGATCACAACGTTCACACTCTGTGGTCACGAAGTACTCCACTAGCCGCCGCCCCCCCTCTGTCGACTTTCCTGAAGTACTCCCCCGTTGATAGAAATCAACACGTAATGAATTAAGACCCCACGGTTTGATGATTGATAGGTGTGTGGGTTGTCTTTCATTTTGACACGCAGACAAATGTTATAATAAACATAGATACTGTATGTTAAATGGATATATCCGCCTTCTTTCATTTATCTTTCCATTCCCACAACAATATGCATAAATAAATGGCATATTTTAAACATAGTTCGAATGGTGATTAATCATGATTAATGAATTTTTAAGCTGTGATTAATCTGATTAAAAATTGTAATCGTTTGACAGCCCTAGTTTTATTGTCATAATACTGTATGTGCAGCTACAGTGCAGCAGCTACAGTGCAGCAGCTACAGTGCAGTTTTGACAATGAAAATCTGAGCTCACAGGCTCCTCCAACAGAGCAACAGATGAACAGATACAATAATACAAGTAAATAAAATAAAATAGAATATAATAGAAACAGAATATGATAGAAACTGTGCAGAATAGTCTAGATACAGTAATTGGAATGTTGGTATTGTGGTGACACGTTATTGGACATAATTCACCTTGCTTATTGTGTTGCCACACGGACCCTTTAGTGGGGAACACCTGTAGCTTTAGCTGCCATTCCTGCTAGCTCATCAGGCAGAGCAGTGCATGTGTTAACCTCTCTGAAAGTAATGGATAATAAAGATTGGAACTCCATTCTTAATACACCGCCTCCGACTCTCTTTTCACGGCACTACACTGGTGACCCTGACTTTTCCGAGAAAGTTTCCGGAAAATTAACGAACATGGCTGAGCGCGATGTTTTCATAAAGCTGCCGGAATTCTGGGAGCACACCGCGGAGGCATGGTTCGCACACGTGGAGGCACATTTCGCCTGCCGACAGGTCCGTGACGGGGACCTAAAATACTACCATGTGGTAGCAGCGCTGGGGAGCTCCACGTCGTCCAGGTTGGTGGGATTCATCGCAGCCCCCCCACATCATGGCAAATATGAGGCGATTAAGGCCCTTCTCCTTAAGACATTTAGCTTATCTGCTAAGGAGAGGGCCCGCCAGATACTTGACATTCAAGGCCTAGGAGACAGCAAGCCATCCCAGCTAATGGAGAAAATGCTAAATCTGCTAGGGGGGGAAGATCCCCGTATTTTATTCACGGAGATTTTCCTGCGTCACTTGCCTCCCCGGGTACAGACGGCGCTGGCCAACACGCCTGTCACGGAGCCCCGTGCTTTGGCTGAGGAAGCGGATCGTTTTTCCTGGCTACGCAACAGCCCGGGGCAGAGACGTTAGCCGCGACGCTCAGCGGCCCACCGGCAGTCAAGAAAGCGTGGCGGAGGCCGGACACGGCTGTGGCTAGCCGGCGTGGAGACGCCGGAGAGTGCGTTTACCACGCACGTTTCGGGACAAGGGCGAAGAGATGCATCGCTCCGTGCAGCTACAAACCCCCGGGAAATGGAGGGGCCGGCGCTCAGTAGTGGCTCTGAGCGTCGGCGGCACGTGCAGGCTCCTCTTCGTCAGCGACAGCGTTTCGGGGAGCCTGTTTCTGTGTGACACGGGCGCTCAACGGAGCGTAGTTCCAGCGTCGAGTGAAGACGTCGCCCGTGGGGGGCACGGACCGCGATTGACGGCGGCTAACGGCAGTCCCATTCGCACGTACGGCGTGAGGCCTATGTGTTTGTGCATCGGAGCACAGCGTTTCAGCTGGGATTTTGTGACAGCGGACATTTCTTTTCCCCTCCTCGGAGCGGATTTTTTGTGTGCTCATGGACTCTTAGTGGACGTTAAGAATAGGCGTTTGGTTGATGCCTTAACGTTTTCTTCCCTCGTGTGCACACTTGGCAGCGCAGCGTACGACGGGCTGTCAGGCTCGCTGTCAGGTGCAGACACGTTTCTCAGACTGTTGGCCGAGTTTCCAGACCTGTCGCTACCCACCTTCTCTGCGCTTACCACTAAGCATGGCATGGAACACCACGTCACTACCGGAGGGCCTCCTGTCTACGCCAGGGCCCGGCGGTTGAACCCTTCTAAGCTGGCTGTAGCGAGGGCGGAGTTCGCAACCATGGAGCGCCTGGGCATTGTCCGCCGCTCCGACAGTCCTTGGGCTTCCCCCCTGCACGTCGTTCCCAAATCGAACGGCGGGTTTCCGCCCGTGCGGGGATTACCGCCGACTCAACGACGCCACTACGCCTGACCGCTATCCGGTGCCGCACATTCAGGACTTTTCGGCGCATCTGGCCGGTACGGGGGTGTTTTCCAAGGTGGACCTGGTGCGTGGATACCACCAGGTGCCCATGCACCCCCTGGACATTCCCAAGACAGCAGTGATAACGCCTTTTGGACTTTTTGAGTTCCTGCGGATGCCTTTTGGACTCAAGAATGCCGCTCAGACGTTCCAGCGCCTGATGGATTCGGTGCTGCGGGACCTGCCGTTTGTGTTTGTTTACCTCGACGACATACTCGTCGCCAGCGCTTCAGTGCAGGAGCACCTGTCCCACCTCCGAGCCCTTTTCACACGGCTCAACGAACACGGATTAATCATCAATCCTGCAAAGTGCCAGTTCGGGGTGTCGGACATCGATTTCCTGGGGCACCGCGTCACCAAGGGCGGTGCGACACATCTGCCAGCGAAGGTGGAGGCTGTTGCGGCGTTTCCTCGCCCGCTCACAGCCCGGTCGCTCCGTGAGTTTCTGGGGATGGTGACTTTCTACCACCGTTTCATCGCCCGGGCCGCACACATCATGCGGCCGCTGTATGAAGCGTTGAAAGGCAAGACCCCCGTCCAGGAGATCGACTGGACAGCAGAGGCGGACGGCGCTTTTGCTGAGGTCAAGACCGCGTTGGCTCAGGCGGCTTTTGCTGGCACACCCATCATCTACGGCTCCCATCTCCATCACCACGGACGCGTCAGACTACGCGGTCGGCGCAGTGCACGAGCAGTGGGTGGAGGGCGCTTGGCAGCCGCTCGCCTTTTTCAGCCGCCAGCTGACGCCTAGAGAACGCAAATACAGCGCCTTTGACCGGGAGCTCCTCGGACTTTATTTGGCCGTGCGGCACTTCCGTTTCATGCTGGAAGGCCGTGAATTTACGGCGTTTGTCGACCACAAGCCGCTCACCTTTGCCATGTCAAAAGTGGCGGAGCCTTGGTCGGCACGTCAGCAGCGGCAGCTGTCCTACATATCGGAGTTCACTACGGACATTAAGCACGTGGCTGGCAAGTCGAACCTGGTTGCTGATTGCCTCTCCAGGGTCGTCATCGGTGCCGTCCAGTTGGGCCTGGACTATACTCGCATGGCGGCAGACCAGGTCACAGATCCCGGCGTCCAGGCCCTGAAGGTGGAGAGCGCGGGGGCTGCGCTTGGAGGACGTGGTGTTCGGCGACGCGGGCATTACTCTCCTGTGTGACGTCTCTACGGGCCCTGGCGCGGCCTGTCGTCCCTGCCAGCTGGAGGCGTCCTGTGTTCGAGGCTGTGCACGGCCTGTCACACCCCGGCGTTAAACCTTCGGTCCGTTTGGTAGCGGCGAAGTTCGTTTGGCAAGGACTGAAAAGGGACGTGAGGACTTGGGCCAGGGAGTGCGTGGCTTGTCAACGCGCTAAGGTGCACCGCCACACGAAGGCCCCGTTGGAGCGTTTCCTGGTGCCTGAGAGGAGGTTTGATCACGTCAACATTGACCTGGTTGGTCTGTTGCCTTCCTCTCAGGGGTTTTCCTACCTCCTCACCATGGTGGACTGGACGACCCGTTGGCCGGAGGCGGTTCCGCTCGTTTCGACATCAGCCGCAGACGTTGCCCGGGCCTTCATTGCAACGTGGGTGTGTCGTTTTGGCACCCCGTCAGACATTTCCTCAGACAGGGGCTCTCAGTTCACGTCCGAGCTCTGGAACGCTGTGGCAGGCGGTTTGGGGGTTAAGCTGCACAGGACTACCGCTTACCACCCTCAGGCTAACGGTCTCTGCGAGCGCTTTCATCGCTCCATGAAGGCGGCCCTCAAGGCCGGCCTTACGGACGGTAACTGGGTCGACAAGCTGCCCTGGGTGATGCTGGGCCTGAGGACCGCACCTAAGGAAGATCTGCAGTGTTCTACAGCGGAGATGGTCTACGGTCAGCCGCTGAGAGTTCCGGGGGATTTCCTCCCAAATGCATCGGCTCCCTGGTCGGCGTCGGCCCAGCGGGCTTTCCTGCGTGACGCCGCTGAGGCCTTTGTTCCGATCCCTACTACTCAGCACGGTACTCAGGTGTCCCAGGTTCCCGCAGAGCACCGCTCGGCGGAGCACGTGTTCATCCGGCACGATGCGCACAGAGGCCCCCTGCAGCCCCCTTATGATGGGCCTTTCCGGGTCTTGGAGCACGGGGACAAGCACCTGGTGGTCGACCTGGGTGGCAAGGCCGAGCACGTCTCGGTGGACCGGGTGAAGGCTGCTCACCTGGACTTGGACCAGCCTGTGGTGCTGGCTCGACCTCCGCGACGGGGCCGCCCCCCGGCCTCGTCCCCTGTCACGGATTTAAGACCTGTTGTTCCGGTCCCTCCCCTTCCGGGGGCCGCACAGGCGGGAGTCACTTTTCCGACTCCCGTGCTCAGGAGTCGTGGGGGTCGGCGTGTCGTTCCTCCCCGCCATGCTGATTTTGTTTATGTGTGAATTCTGGGGGGGCTTGTGTGGTGACACGTTATTGGACATAATTCACCTTGCTTATTGTGTTGCCACACGGACCCTTTAGTGGGGAACACCTGTAGCTTTAGCTGCCATTCCTGCTAGCTCATCAGGCAGAGCAGTGCATGTGTTAACCTCTCTGAAAGTAATGGATAATAAAGATTGGAACTCCATTCTTAATACACCGCCTCCGACTCTCTTTTCACGGCACTACAGTATATATGATAAATGTGAGTTGCAAACAGATGAATGTTATGGATGTTGTTTCAAAGTTCAGGTGTTTAATAGTCTTATGGCCGGTGCGATGAAACTGTCCCAGAGTCTGGTGGTTTTAGTCCGGATGCTGCGGAACCGCCTGCCAGACGGCAGCAGACTGAACAGTTTGTGGCTGGGGGGATGGGGGTCTTTTATAATCCTGAGGGCTTTCTTCCTGAGCCGCTGGGAGTAAAGGTCCTCCATTGATGGCAGCTCCGTCCTGGTGATGTTCTGTGCAGTTTTCACCACCCTCTGTAAAGCCTTACTATTGAGGGCGGTGCAGCTGCCGTATCAGGCCGTGATGCAGCCAGTCAGGATCCTCTCTATGGTGCACCTGTAGAAGGTCAGGATCCTCTCTATCACCTGTAGAAGGTCAGGATCCTCTCTATCACCTGTAGAAGGTCAGGATCCTCTCTATGGAGCACCTGTAGAAGGTCAGGATCCTCTCTCTGGAGCACCTGTAGAAGGTCAGGGTCCTCTCTATGGTGCACCTGTAGAAGGTCAGGGCAGTATGGATGGTGAGGGCTATGGCGTCGTCTGTGGACCTGTTTGCTCTGTAGGCAAACTGCAGGGGGTCCAGAGAGTCAGGGAGGAGGTGATGAAGGTTTTGACCAGTGGCGAGCCGTCAGGGCCCTCTAGGCCCTCTGTGAGGGCCTAAGTATTCTAAGAAATAATATTTGAAAACATTAAAAAAAATACTTTTTTTTTAAAATATTTTTTTATATGTTTTTGTTGTTACATTTTTCATTAGTTTTACCAAAATAACTTGATTTAATTGTATTTAAAAATAATATTTCCAAAGAAATAAATCCTTTGAATCTGCCTGTTCAGTTTCTGTTGGAATGTGAAGGGTTAAATGCCGTCTCTGCGAGTTATGTGAAGACGGGAGAGCTTGTTGGTCCCTCTCTACATTCACAGAGGGCCCGCTATAGTAACTCAATGAGAGAGAAATGTCAAATGCCAGTACAATTGACCAATCATATATTCCCTCTAAATGGGCGGGCTTTATTTTCGCGGACTTTATGACAAGTTCCGCCCGCTGTGAGGTCTATGTAAGTGGTGCAGTGACGCGTCCTAAAACCCGGAAGTAAGCTCTGCTCGGATTCCCTCGACAGAAAGCAGTGGGATTTCTCCATAGGATTTTGGAAAATAGCTCGAAATAAGGTCTGTGGAAAACGAACCTGTTTGATAAATGCACGTTTTGTTCAGCCGGATAATATCCACATGTCTATCCTACTTTTATTATTTTTGAATCATAAATCTAATCGATAGATTTATGATCGATAGATTTATAATTAGCATTATAATTAGCATAAGTGCGTTCATGATGGCTCACTTCAGTGATAGTGATGACATCGTTGCGAAATTATTAACCGAGTCATTTTCAAGATTGAGTTACAATGATAAACTGGAGTGGCAAAGGATCAGCTGCATGACCCGCAAGTGCTTCATCCAAAAGGACAGGAGGATGGACTTTGTGTTTCAGTGATTTATCATCAAAGGTAGGCCTAAGTCATTTTCAATGTGGGCCGCCGTGCCGACTTAATTCATGTTTAATTGTTACTTGGCTGTGGGTGCCCTGTCATGATAGGTGTTTATATAAATGGTGTTGTTTTGCGCTGTCATTGATGCGTTTTGCACCCCGGGCAGCTGTTTTGATATTCCGCTGAAGTATACGCTGTGACGTAATATCTCTTCTTTTTTTTCGAGGGAAGGGGGGGTCAGAGGGCCTAGGTATAAAAGTCACTCGCCACTGGTTTTGACTAACCGCTCAAAGCACTTCATGATGATGGAGGTGAGTGCTACTGGGCGGTAGTCATTGAGGCTGGTGATTATTGTCTTCTTGGGGACAGGAACGATGGTGGAGTGTTTGAAGCATGTGGGGACTACAGACTGCAGCAGGGACCTGTTGAACACCTCTGCCAGCTGAACTGCACACACCCTGAGAACACGGTCAGGGATGCCATCAGGTCCAGGAGCCTTGTGTGGGTTAACCCTTTTAAAGGATTTACACACATCCGCCCTCTTTAAAACAAAATGGCAGGGCTCCCGGTCCTTCTGTGCCTCCACAGCCTGGCTGCTCTCGAATCGAGCACAAAAGCTGTTCAGCTCATCTGGGAGAGATGCGCACGCAGACACTCCCGCAGCACCCCCTGCTGCTCCTTTGTAGTCTGTCATTGTTCTTAGTCCCACCCACAAGTTCCGGGTTTTACAGCCTTTGAAGTCAGACTCCACTTCGTCTCTGTATTGTCTCTTTGCACTGCTGATTGCTCTCCGGCAAAAGACAAACATTTGCATGTTTAATTGTGGGTGATGTGTGAGAGAACCATAGAGTGTGTGTACATCAGAGATGCCTCAATTGACATGTAATCTCTGGTGAACCTAACATTCGACAGACTGAATTTAACCCTATTACATCATTTTTTAACCTGAGCCTTGAAATTGAGTGTTGAATCAATCATGACTCCGAGGTATTGGATTGTGACACCACCTGTAGCCTCTCCCCTGATACAAACATATCTGGCTCAACACAAGAGGACTTTGTTTTGGTGAAGAAGATGCATACGGTTTTACAAATGTTTAGTTGCAAACAGCATTGTTCCAACCAAGCTGTTACATGAACCATGGTGTTTGTCAGTTCATTAGCCACTTGTGTCATATTGCTTCCATGTACATATATTACAGTGTCATCTGCGTACATTTGGATGTTTGTGTCAGGACATACAGATGGTAAATCATTTATATATAGCGAAAATAGTAATGGTCCCAGGATTGAACCTTGTGGGACCCCTGTCGAAAGACGAAGGTCAAAAGATTCATAATTTTGAACTCTCACATACTGAGATCGGTTAAACAAATAAGATGCTATCCATTTAAGTGTTTTTGATTTGTTCTATGAAAAAACAGTTGGCGGCCTCTGTTGACTATTTGGCCCTAAAGCCAAACTGCACTGGATGCAGAGAAAATGTACTAGTGTTTAAATGGTCAATGATTTGCTCAGACACAAGTTTCTCAGCAACCTTTGACGCTGTAGGAAGGATACTAATTGGACTCTAGTAACAGGAAGGTCTCCACTTTTAAAGATTTGGATCACTATAGCCAGCTTCCAAACACTTGGAATCATTCCCTGACAGAAGGAGAGGTTAATCATTTCGGCAATAGGATAAGAAAGTGTTGTGCTGAGATATTTTAGCCATGTCCATGCCAAATATATCCTTTGTTCTAAATGCTTTAAGAGATCCTATCACTTTTGTAACTTCAGATTCAGTGATATTTCTAATGCTGAAAGCCGGCTCAATTGTATTAACATAACAAAAATGTGTCAGGTGAGAAACACTGTGCAATGGTTGCAACAGAATCAATGAAGTAGTGGTTTAAAACTTCAGCTCTGTTAGCTGGATTGTTTATAAGCTTTCCATTTACTTCAAGCAGTTTTCATCCATCCATCCATCTTCTCCCGCTTATCCGTGGTCGGGTCGCGGGGGTAGCAGTTCCAGCAGAGAGCCCCAAACTTTATTTTCCCTGGCGACATCAACCAGCTCTGACTGGGGGATCCCAAGGCGCTCCCAGGCCAGCGAAGAGATATAATCCCTCCACCTGGTCCTAGGTCTACCCCTTGGTCTCTTCCCAGCTGGACGTTGCCTGGAACACCTCCCTAGGGAGGCGCCCAGGTGGCATCCTAACTAGGTGCCCGAACCACCTCAACTGGCTCCTTTCGAAGTGAAGGAGGAGCGGCTCAACTCCGAGTCCCTCCCGGATGACCGAACTGCTCACCTTATTCCTAAGGGAGACACCAGCCACCCTGCGGAGAAAGCCCATCTCGGCCGCTTGTATCCGCGATCTCGTTCTTTCGGTCATGACCCATCCTTCATGACCATAGGTGAGGGTAGGAACGGAAATGGCCCGGTAGACAGAGAGCTTTGCCTTCTGGCTCAGCTTCCTTTTCGTCACAACGGTGTGGTAAAGCGACTGCAGTACCGCTCCCGCTGCTCCGATTCTCCGGCCCATCTCACGCTCCATTGTTCCCTCACTTGAGAATAAGACCCCAAGATACTTGAACTCCTTCACTTGGGGTAAGGACTCATTCCCTACTTGGAGTGGACAGTCCACCGGTTTCCTGCTGAGAACCATGGCCTCAGATTTGGAGGTGCTGATCCTCATCCCAGCCGCTTCACACTCGGTTGCGAACCGATCCAGTGAGTGCTGAAGGTCGCAGACCGATGAAGCCATCAGAACCACATCATCTGCAAAAAGCAGTGGTGCAATCCTTAATCCACCGAACTGCAGACCCCCTCCCCCATGACTACGCCTCGAAATCCGATCCATGTATATTACAAACAGGATTGGTGACAAAGCGCAGCCCTGGCGGAGGCCAACCCTCCCCGGAAATGGGTCCGACTTACTGCCGAGGACCTGGACACAGCTCTCGCTTTGGGAGTACAGAGATTGGATGGCCCTGAGTAGAGACCCCCTCACCCCATACTCCCGCAGCACCTCCCACAGTAGCTCCCTGGGAACTCGGTCATACGCCTTCTCCAAGTCTACAAAACACATGTAGACCGGATAAGCGTACTCCCAGGCCCCCTCCAGGATCCTTGGGAGAGTAAAAAGCTGATCCGTCGTTCCACGACCAGGACGGAATCCGCATTGTTCCTCCTCAATCTGAGGTTCGACAATCGGCCTGACTCTCCTTTCGAGTACCTTAGAGTAAACTTTCCCGGGGAGGCTGAGTAGTGTGATGCCTCTGTAATTGGCACACACCCTCTGATCCTAGTGGTCCGATATTAGGAATTATGACGTCATCCCAATAAACCCGATACAAGTATTAATAGCCCCGATAATATAAAATATGTTTTTTGCGTAAAAAAAAAAAATAAATACTGCGGTGTGGGTGGATTGGGATGAGGGGCGCTTGTTTTTCACTCGGCTCCTCCCGTTTTGCCAGTACTGTGGTTTAGGAAGAGGGGAGTTTTTCACAAATCCAGCGCTCCCTAACTCGTGCCTGGCTGTGGCGTAAATGGTGTGCGGCGGTGAAGCCAGGACAGTAAACAAACATGTCGTTGGTGGTATGGGACTATTTCAAAGTTTCAGAGTTAGATAGTTCGCTTGCTATTTGTATTAACAAATGCAGAAGTTCCACGAGGAGGGAAAAAGGCAACGAGCTATAATACTTCAAACCTGATTAGTCACCTGTAACATCGCCATCGCTACGATGGTGTGTTAAAAGCGTACGAAGACGCCTGCGCTGCTAAACTAGCGGCAAATCCAAAGCCAGCTGCAAAGGCACCGGGGCTTTTACCTATCCACGAGGCTTTTGAAAAAGGCAAGAACTTTATTTGGGAAAATAAATATGGTCACTTTGAAGAGTCAAAACTGTTCTTGGCTTTGTTTTGTTCATAGTAGTAATGCTCATGTCATTTGCTCACTACTAGTCTTTTTTTTACCACCAGGTGTGCAAAAACTACAGGTACATTTAATATATATATATATATTATATTATTATCGGTTATCGGTATCGGTCTTGAGAAGCAGGAAGTTATCGGTATCGGTATCGGTTTCAAAAAACCAATATCGTGCATCCCTATCTGATCCCCCTTTTTAAAAAGGGGAACCACCACCCCGGTCTGCCACTCCTTCCACGCAACGTTGATGAGACGTGTCAACCATGACAGTTCCTCAACACCCAGAGCCTTCAGCATTTCTGTGCGGATCTCATCCACCCCCAGGGCTTTGCCACTGTGGAGTTGTTTGACGTCCTCAGTGACCTCCCCCCGGGAGATTGGTGTTGATCCCCCGTCATACTCCAGCTCTGCCTCTAACATAGAGGGCGGAGTTGTCGGGTTCAGGAGTTCCTCAAAGTGTTCCTTCCAACGCCCTAACACTCCATCAGTTGAGGTCAGCAGCGTCCCATCCTTACTGTACACAGCTTGAATGGTCCCCTGCTTCCCCCTCCTGAGGTGTCGGACAGTTTTCCAGAACAACTTTGGTGCCGCCCGAAAGTCCTTCTCCATGTCTTCTCCGAACTTCTCCCACACCCGCTGCTTTGCCTCGGCCACGGCTGAGGCTGCTGCCCTTCGGGCCTGTCGGTACCTTGCAACTGCCTCGGGACTCCCCCGGGATAACAAATCCCTGAAGGCCTCCTTCTTCAGTCGGACGGCTTCCCTGACCACCGGTGTCCACCAGGAGGTTCGAGGGTTACCGCCCCTTGAGGCACCTAGGACAGGATCAAGCAGTTTTCTTTCCCTATATGTATTTCCAGTGAATAGTTATGACTGTTTCCAGATTATTTTAGAATGCACCCTGCCTTGTCTATTATAGTCAAGAAGAAGTCTGCCTTAGCCTTCCGTAACTTCTTAATGACTTTGTTCCTCAGCACAGCAAAGTGATGCCTGTCATGGCCTGATGGATTTGTTTTCATTCATTAGTTTTAAAATATTCAAATGTATCCAAGGGACAGTGTTTTTCTTATTTTCTTGCTTGAATTTGCAATTGAAATCTCTGATAGTGCTCTCTAATGTTTTTGAGAACATTTGACTGTCTTCTTCGTGGTCTATTCCCAGAAAAAGATCATCCCATTTATGTGTTGAACAGCATTTATAAAGGTCTCATATTTGTTTTCGGGAATACCATAAGAATCATTTTTCCTGAATGAAGGGCTACATCGCCTCTTTGTTAGGTTCATGGCGACTAAAATCATATTGTGGTCAGAGAGACCAGTTAATATATTAAAATATTTAAAAATTCTCTCTGGTTTGTTACAAAAAATTAGATCAATTTGTGTCCTGGTGGAATTAGTGATTCTTGTAGGTCCATTGATCAGTAGCACAAGGTCAAAGTTATCGGTTTAAGATTCTTCTAGCAGATGTATCCTCCCAGTTGATGTTAAAATCGGCCATTATAATAACTTCTTTGTTTAAAATTACATTCTCTTAATAATTTCCTAAAATTCTCATAAAAAAGATTGTTTGAAGAAAGAGGCCGATAAATAGCTATTAAAATAAATGACATTTGTGGTGACAAAGTTATATTGACACCAACACATTCTAATTCATTGCCATTACAATTCATTTCATTGCAATGGATGCTATCCCGATTGGCTGGTACTACTGTGCTGTGATTGGCTGGTAATACTGTGCCAATCACAGCACAGTAGTACTGTGTCATGGGACGCTGCTGACCTGGTACTACTTAGTTATATGAGTTTACAGGTATTTTCTTAATGTAATTGGTGTCTTATTATTTGTATCAGGCACAACAGCTGGGAGCCAGAGGAGAACATGCTGGACCCCAGACTGCTGGCAGTGTTCCACAAGAGGTGTGTGTGTGTGTGTGTGTGTGTGTGTGTGTGTGTGTGTGTGTGTGTGTGTGTGTGTGTTTGTCTGGTACTGCTGTGATTGGCTGGTACTGCTGTGCTGTGATTGGCTGGTACTGCTGTGACATGACATTGAAATCGACAATGAACTCTATGGGCATAGATATGTCTCATAATTATTTGTGTGAACATAAAAATAATGTGTGTAAATATGTGATTTGTAAATGTAAAACACCACAAATGCATTTAAAAGATTTGCAAACTCACAAATAAATGTGCAAGTGTAAAACGGATTTGCAAATACGCTAAATATGTTCACAAATTAAAAAAAAGATCTGTGAATATCTCTTTAACATTTACAACTTTCGATCAGGCATTTGTGAATCCATTTTGTATTTGTCAACCAAAAATGCGCTTGCGGATCTCAAATCTCTGCTCGTGGATCTCAAATCTCTGCTCGTGGATCTCAAAACTCTGCTCGTGGATCTCAAATCTCTGCTCGTGGATCTCAAATCTCTGCTCGTGGATCTCAAATCTCTGCTCGTGGATCTCAAATCTCTGCTCGTGGATCTCAAATCTCTGCTCGTGGATCGTCTTTTTACACACACGGAATTTTGAGACATATTTTCCGCCAGTCTAAAATCTACTCGTGTCACTCGGTGATTTTCGGAAACCACGTGATGGCCCGCTGATGACGACATTTCCGCATGATTTCAAAGTAAGAGCATGATGGTTTGTTTAATGCTCTGTTTTTGTATTATAATGAACAGCGGAACGTTAGATGCATTCTTCATCACCATCACCATCATGTTATAGTGATACAGTTAGTTTGTGTTTATTGGTTCAATACAGCATATATCGAGCACTTTCGTTGATGTTGAAGTACAGGCTATACGCCACTTTCGGATCCCGGGGGGAGCAGCTGGCAGCGAAGCAGATAAAACTCTTTCTTCATTGTTTGTTGTGTATTCAGTCAAGCGGGTCGAAGTTACAATGTAAAGTCCTGTACTCTGCAGGTGCCGGTAAAGAGCAATACAATGACAAAACCTTTCCAAACAAAACAACTAGTAGGCAGGTAGATAGGTAGATAGGTAGGTAGATAGATAGATAGATGGATATCATATATAGATAGATATCATATATAGATACTTCATTCATCCCAAATTGTGAAATGTGTGGAAACAAGTATAAACACAATAACATTAAATACAAATGAAAGCAATAGACAGGAATATATGCATATATAGTAGAAAGGACACGATGAATATTATAACATTTAATGTAGCCTTACTATGAAGGCTGACCTAAATACGGTGCTTTTCTACAGATTACTTTATTACTGCACTGGTAAGGTAAAACTAGGCCGATTAATAAGATGTGAAGTGCTTTGTAACTTCGACCCGCTTGACTGAATACACAACAAACAATGAAGAAAGAGTTTTATCTGCTTCGCTGCCAGCTGCTCCCCCGGGACCCGGAAGTGGAGTATAGCCTGCACTTCAACATCAACGAAAGTGCTCGATATATGCTGTATTGATCCAATAAACTAACACAAACTAACTGTATCACTATAACATGGTGATGATGATGATGATGGTGATGAAGAATGCATCTAACGTTCCGCTGTTCATTATAATATAAAAACAGAGCATTAAACAAACCATCATGCTCTTACTTTGAAATCATGCGGAAATGTCGTCATCAGCAGGCCATCACGTGGTTTCCGAAAATCACCGAGTGACACGAGTAGATTTTAGACCGGCGGAAAATATGTCTCAAAATTCCGTGTGTGTAAAAAGACGATCCACGAGCAGAGATTTGAGATCCACGAGCAGAGATTTGAGATCCACGAGCAGAGATTTGAGATCCACGAGCAGAGATTTGAGATCCACGAGCGCATTTTTGGTTGACAAATACAAAATGGATTCACAAATGCCTGATCGAAAGTTGTAAATGTTAAAGAGATATTCACAGATCTTTTTTTTATTTGTGAACATATTTAGCGTATTTGCAGATCCGTTTTACACTTGCACATTTATTTGTGAGTTTGCAAGTCTTTTAAATGCATTTGTGGTGTTTTACATTTACAAATCACATATTTACACACATTATTTTTATGTTCACACAAATAATGAGACATATCTATGCCCATAGACCTCAGATGATCCAGACTCATTTGCATTGTTCTAATTGCTCTGAATATGTGCTGGTTTAGTTTCATGAAGCTAGAACTTAACTTGATTTCTATTAAAATAATAACTTTGTTTGTTCCAGGCTCCTCAATCCTTCTCACCTGAACTCACAACTGAGTCTTCATACAGGTAATCCTATAACATGACCAAACATTATTTTAAACACATCACAAATATATATTAATTTAATTGTGTTTGATTTCATGTCTTTCACCTTGAGGAATTGCATCCGATCTCTTTCCAACAGACAATAAAATAATGCCTCTGTGTAGGAAGGATTGTTTTCTTGTACCAGTCTAGATCCTCGCTGGACTAGACATTGTGTTAATTTAATAAAGGTGTGTGTACACACACATCCTGATGCATGTGGACACATCTTCAGTGATGTTCCTGTAATCATCAGGTGTTTCAGATCTTACATCAAACCCTCCTGCAGGTCAGACTCCAGCTGGATGAACACCTGTCAGTCAGAACACAGGCCAGTGAAGCTTGTTGTAGTAACTTGTCCCCTGCGTGTCTACAGGTTCAGGTGTCCTGGTCCAGGTGAGTTCCAGTGTGCTTCGACTGGCCTGGTGTTCGTCATGGCTCAGAAGGCGGAGCTTCTGTACAGGACGGTCCCTTGGGAGGAGAGCCTCCTCCAATCAGCTGGCAAGCAGGCAGCAGGGCCGCTGTTCGACGTGAAGAGTTCTGTTGAAGCTGCCGTCTGCCAGCTCCACCTGCCACACAGTGAGACAGAGGATGGTAAAGACATCTAGTGTTAACAAATACACTTATATAATGAGTAGCACCTTATACTCTCCACTACTGTTCAAAGGTTATGAATCAGCTTTATTAAACTAGTTTAATAAAGATAAGATCATTCAAACACCAAATCTGTTCTTTACATTCAAATTTAGTCGATGTGTTTCATGACATCATTGATCATCATTGAAGCAGACGATGCAATGCAGCTCTAAATACTGAGTTGGATTTTCTTTGCGCCCTCTGCAGTCTCCTCTCTGTAATATTAAAGAGTTTTAAACTGTGATTGGTCAGTCCACAGCATGCTCTGCTGCTAACAGTGCTAACTCAACGCTAACTCTCTGTTACTGTTGTGATGCTAAGCTAGCAGTTTGAATACTTCTTACTTTGATTTCCATCTGTTGCTCTTTCTGCTCTTCACATTGTCAGTCTGGCTGAACCATGAACAAAACAAAACAACAGACAACAACATTTATAAGTTAGACTTTCTACGCCCTGAAAGCTTTAGAAGACTCTTCACACATCTAGAGAATCACTCAGACATGAGACCGGACTCAGTCAAGCTGTTCTGGCTGCAGATTGCAAACATTTCAGTAAATGCTCACATCCAGAAAGATCACAGGGGGCAGATCAATAATTACACATTAGGATAAAAGGTGGAGGATATCAACTGGTACATCCTAGTGAGGCTCCAAAGTGAATTAGATGAACATTAGCTCTGAGCTAACGTGGTGGGACATTGAATATGATGAAGCTGTTTCAGCAGCAAAGCAACAGATGACCAGCTCTTTGCTCCACAGCGCTGCTCCTGGACGGCCTGTTGTCTGTCGTCCACATCACTGATGAAGGCCTGAGCATCTTGGAGCCGCTGGAGGTCACACCCACTCACGTGGTGGTGAAGGTGCTTCACCTCTCTCCGTTTGGCCTCATCATCGATACATTGAAAAGGCTTCTAAAGTGGCGGATAAATGGCCAAGTTCTGGTGTTCCTACGACCCCCGGGCCGAGAGGAGCAAATACTGGATGTATTTCTGCTGCACAACAACGTCCCTGAGGAGGAGGTAAAGTGCTCACCATCAGACTAAACACTGGTTTGAAACCATAGCTGTTTCCACAGAGAAGTTGTGGCCCCAAGCTCCCTACTGAATAGAATATAATATAATTGGAGGATTGCAACCCTCTTTAATGGTCACACATACATGCACACAGTGAAATGTGTTCTCTGCTTTTTACCCATCCTAGTCTAGCACTAGGAGCAGTGGGCAGCTATTGCACAGTGCCTGGGGAGCAACAGGAGTGGGGGGGTGGGGGGTGTCCAATGCCTTGCTCAAGGGCACCACAGCAGGGCAGGAGGTGAACTGGGACCTCTCCAAGTAGCAGTCCACACTTCATATTTAACATCTGTTCAGGGACTTGAACCAGCGGCCCTACAGCTCCCAGTCCAAGCCCCTGCTGTTTGAGCCACTGCCGGACACTGCTCCTCTTTTCAAACTTTCTTGGTTGTGAGAAGACTCAGATGTGCCACACTCTACTTTGGTTATCAAACTCGAAGTTTACCTTAATACTTTAAAATACGTCAAATTAATGTTAAGATGTTGTGGCCCCAAGCTCCCTACTGAGAGAGATAACATGATAACACAATTAGTCTCATAATCTGAAAATCTGAGTTTACTCTGTGAACATAGGCTGATTTACTTCACACACAAAACACATAACATGGTTCTTTATAAATGAAATAATCATGAACTGCTAAGAATATATAAACCACAGAATAACATAAGTATTATATCAATAATGTGATGATGAATGTATGAATGGCAGGTTACATAATTAACATCGACAGTAAATCAGATGGTTAGCAAATACTGAAAGGCACGGTTGAAACACTCAACAACTGAAAGATTGAGAGGAAGTATTTTGAGAGTCCAACCCTAATCGTTACCTTGGTTGCTGATTGGCTAATGGTTGCACAAGCCAAAACATCGTTATGACATCATAAATTGGCCACAATCTGATCAGCTCATTTTCAGACAGGTTTTTATAGAAATGGATCAAAAAGAGAGAGAATCTTTGTTCCTCAAACTTTCAGAGTCTCTTTCCACAGAGGGGACACATGTTGATGTAGAAGAGACATGAAGAAGAGGGGACACATGTTGATGTAGAAGAGACATGAAGAAGAGGGGACACATGTTGATGTAGAAGAGACATGGAGAAGAGGGGACACATGTTGATGTAGAAGAGACATGAAGAAGAGGGGACACATGTTGATGTAGAAGAGACATGAAGAAGAGGGGACACATGTTGATGTAGAAGAGACATGAAGAAGAGGGGACACATGTTGATGTAGAAGATACATGCAGAAGAGGGGACACATGTTGATGTAGAAGAGACATGAAGAAGAGGGGACACATGTTGATGTAGAAGAGACATGAAGAAGAGGGGACACATGTTGATGTAGAAGAAACATGAAGAAGAGGGGACACATGTTGATGTAGAAGAGACATGAAGAAGAGGGGACACATGTTGATGTAGAAGAGACATGAAGAAGAGGGGACACATGTTGATGTAGAAGAGACATGAAGAAGAGGGGGACACATGTTGATGTAGAAGAGACATGAAGAAGAGGGGGACACATGTTGATGTAGAAGAGACATGAAGAAGAGGGGACACATGTTGATGTAGAAGAAACATGAAGAAGAGGGGACACATGTTGATGTAGAAGAGACATGAAGAAGAGGGGACACATGTTGATGTAGAAGAGACATGAAGAAGAGGGGACACATGTTGATGTAGAAGAGACATGAAGAAGAGGGGACACATGTTGATGTAGAAGAGACATGAAGAAGAGGGGACACATGTTGATGTAGGAGAGACATGAAGAAGAGGGGACACATGTTGATGTAGAAGAGACATGAAGAAGAGGGGGACACATGTTGATGTAGAGGAGACATGAAGAAGAGGGGACACATGTTGATGTAGAAGAGACATGAAGAAGAGGGGACACATGTTGATGTAGAAGAGACATGAAGAAGAGGGGACACATGCTGATGTAGAAGAGACATGAAGAAGAGGGGACACATGTTGATGTAGAAGAGACATGAAGAAGAGGGGACACATGTTGATGTAGAAGAGACATGAAGAAGAGGGGACACATGTTGATGTAGAAGAGACATGAAGAAGAGGGGACACATGTTGATGTAGAAGAGACATGAAGAAGAGGGGACACATGTTACATTACATTGCATTTAGCTGACGCTTTTATCCAAAGCGACTTACAATAAGTACATTCGACCAGGAAGACACAACCTTGAAGAAAACAGAATCATATAAGTACATCAGGTTTCATAGAGCCAAAACATTTCAAGTGCTACTCAACTGGCTTTAGATAAGCCAGTCCTTTATTAGTATATAAGTGCTTCGTTAATAGTTCTATCGCTCGAAGTGGAGTCGAAAGAGATGAGTTTTCAGTCTGCGCCGGAAGATGTGTAAGCTATCTGCTGTCCTGATGTCAATGGGGAGCTCATTCCACCATTTTGGAGCCAGGATAGCAAACCCACGTGTTTTTGCTGATGGGAACTTGGGTCCCCCTCGCAGCGAGGGTGCAGCGAGTCGTTTGGTTGATGCAGAGCGTAGTGCACGCGCTGGGGTGTACGGTTTAACCATGTCCTGGATGTACGAAGGGCCAGATCCATTCGCAGCACGGTAAGCAAGTACCAGTGTCTTGAAGTGGATTCTAGCAGTTACCGGAAGGGAGCGGAGGAGCAGAGTGGTGTGGGAGAATTTAGGAAGGTTGAAGACCAAACGAGCCGCTACATTCTGGATGAGCTGCAGAGGTCGGATGGCACGTGCAGGTAGACCAGCCAGGAGGGAGTTGCAGTAGTCTAGGCGTGAGATGACGAGAGCCTGGACCAGAACCTGCGTCGCTTTCTGTGTCAGCTGGGGACGTATCTTCCTGATGTTGTAAAGCGTGTATCTGCAGCAACGGGTTGTAGCAGCTATGTTTGCAGTGAAGGACAGTTTGTTATCTAGGGTCACACCCAGATTCCTTGCAGTCTGAGTCGGGGAAACAACTGAGGTGCCGATGTTGATTGTTAGGTCAAGAGTGGGACAATCTTTTCCCGGAAGGAAGAGCAGCTCAGTCTTGTCAAGGTTGAGCTTGAGGTGGTGAGCAGACATCCACTGAGAGATGTCAGCTAGACAAGCAGAGATGCGTGCGACGACCTGGGTCTCTGAGCGGGGAAAGGACAGAATTAATTGGGTGTCGTCAGCGTAGCAGTGGTATGAAAAACCATGCGGGCTAATGACTGATCCGAGCGAGTTTGTGTACAGGGAGAAGAGGAGGGGACCAAGAACAGAGCCCTGAGGGACCCCTGTAGTTAATTGACAAAGGTCGGACTCAGACCCTCTCCAAGTAACCCTGTAGGTACGGTCTTTCAGATATGAGGTGAGGAGGGAAAGTGCAGAGCCTGAAACTCCAAGTTCTTGGAGAGTGTGAAGGAGGATCTGATGGTTCACCGTGTCGAATGCAGCAGACAGGTCCAGAAGACAGAGGAGAGGGAGGCTGCTTTAGCAGTGTGCAGTTCCTCAGTGACAGCAATGAGAGCAGTTTCTGTTGAGTGACCTGCCTTGAAACCAGACTGGTGCGGATCCAGAAGGTTGTTCTGATTGAGATAACAGGAGAGTTGTTTAAAGACAGCGCGTTCAAGTGATTTAGACAGGAACGGGAGGAGAGAGACAGGCCTGTAGTTTATAACATCAGACGGGTTGAGAGTGGGTTTCTTTAGGAGAGGGTTTACTCTTGCCTCCTTGAGACTGTTTGGAAAGTGACCAGAAGTTAGAGAAGTGTTGATGAAATGGGTGAGAAACGGTAGAATATCAGGAGCGATAGTCTGAAGGAGGTTTGAAGGGATAGGGTCCAGAGGACAGGTGGTAGGGCGGGCAGAGGTAATGAGGGTAAGAACCTCACTTGGAGAGAGAGGGGAAAAGGAGGTTAGTGTGTTGGTGGAAGGAGGGTCTGGTGACCCAGCGGTGAGTAAAGGTGAGTCAGAAAAAGAAGAGCGAATATCATCAACCTTTTTTTCAAAGTGGGTAACAAAGTCGCTTGACAGAAGTGAGGAGGGGGGAGGAGCTTTTGGAGGGTCCAAGAGGGTGGAGAAGATGGAAAATAGTTTTTACGGATTGGAATAGGAAGATTGGATCTTATCTTGAAAGAAAGTGCTTTTTGCCTGAGAGATCGAAGCAGAGAAAGAGGAGAGGAGAGCCTGATAGGTTAGGAGGTCGTCACAGTGTTTGGATTTCCACCGTTTCCGCTCTGCTGCCCTAAGGACGGTTGTATTAGCACGCAGTGCATCATTTAGCCAGGGAGCAGGAGGAGACTGACGAGCCTGCCGAGATGTGAGAGGACAGAGCGAGTCCAGACAGTATGAGAGAGTAGAGAGGAGAGTTTCTGCAGCAGAGTTTGGAGGCAGGAGTTGGAAACGAGTCAGAGGAAGGGAGGGCTGAGAGCACCGACGAGGCAAAGGTAGAGGGGGAGAGGGAACGAAGGTTACGGCGGACAAGTGCAGGATGAGAAGAGATTAGTTTGTTATGTTTGGAAAGGGATAGAGAGAATGAACTGAAGAAGTGATCGGATGTGTGGAGCGGGTTTACAGAGAGGTTAGAAGTAGCGCAGTTCCTTGAGAATATGAGATCAAGGACATTGCCAGCTTTATGAGTCATTGGGGACGGAGACAGTGAGAAAGCAAAGGCAGTTAACAGGGATGTTAGTTCGTCTATCTTCCCCGTCTGGAGGTTGAAGTCTCCGAGAAGTACAGCGGGAGGGCCAGTTTCAGGGATGTGTGAGAGGAGATTATCTAATTCCTCCAAGAAGTCCCCCAAGGCGCCTGGTGGACGGTAGAGAACAACAATGGTTAACTGTATAGGATGGGTTACTGTGACGGCATGGAATTCAAAGGTGGAAGGAGTGAAGTTAGGTAGCTTGAAGAGGGAAAAGCTCCATTTGGGAGAGAGCAGGAGACCAGTGCCACCTCCTCTGCCAGTTGGTCTGGGTGTATGGGAGAAGGAATATGCAGTGGAGAGAGCTGCTGGGGTGGATGTGTTGGATGGAGTAATCCAGGTCTCAGTGAGAGCAAGGAAATCCAGAGATTGCAGGGAGGCGTAGCCAGAGATGAAGTCAGCCTTAGGAACAGCTGACTGGCAATTCCACAGGCCACCTGAAACTAGATGTTGGATCTCAGTGGAGCATGTGGGATAGACGAGAGCAGGCCGGTTATATCGATTAGGAGATACACGGGGCCAGTGATAATTGCGAGAAGACACATGAACAGGAATGGAGAAAATACACATGATTATAGCATGAGGGGCTAGAAAACTAAAGAAAAGAGAAATAAGACACCAGCTCAATCAGAGTAGGATTTGCCTCCTCTTTGCCTCCCTCGTGACTCCCGTAGGACTCCAATGTCTTTGTCAGTCTTACTCCCGTAGGACTCCAATGTCTTTGTCAGTCTTCGGCTGTCTGACGCTTAAGCTGACGCTCCAGGAAAGAGCTACCTAAAATGGACGCCTGATTGCTGAGTTCTCACAGCTGTAGGGGCGTGCCCCTCTAATTAGTTAACTATCTACAGCTGATGGGCGACAATAGACTGGCCCTGCCTATATTATAATGCAGGCTTGAGAGCTGAGACCTGTGTAGCAGGTTTCGCCTGAGCAGATCTGAGATTTAAAATCTCTCAAAAGCGATTTAGCCGTTTTAGCTACAATAACTACAGAACAATTATACAGAGTAGAATAAATGAAACAGAGAAGTCTAATTAAACAAGAATATAACTTACAGTGGTTGCTGCGTCAATAGGAAATGTCGTCACCCGGTCCAGATGTACACTGAGTTCATCAGATTTTAAATGCGGTATTTAAATGCTTTTTTAGGTGAAAGATGACTGAGTCACGCGGTTGTACTTCATGTTGATGTAGAGGAGACATGAAGAAGAGGGGACACATGTTGATGTAGAAGAGACATGAAGAAGAGGGGACACATGTTGATGTAGAAGAGACATGAAGAAGAGGGGACACATGTTGATGTAGAAGAGACATGAAGAAGAGGGGACACATGTTGATGTAGAAGAGACATGAAGAAGAGGGGACACATGCTGATGTGGAAGAGACATGAAGACGAGGGGACACATGTTGATGTAGGAGAGACATGAAGAAGAGGGGACACATGTTGATGTAGAAGAGACATGAAGAAGAGAGGACACATGTTGATGTAGAAGAGAGATGAAAAAGTGGATTTTGCTCAATAGGTGACCTTCAAATCATTAACTGAAAATCACCATAACCAAGCGTATGGACCGCATTGTCTTACTGAACCGATGAGCGGTGGCTGCTGTGCAAAACCCTACATTCCTGAGACAACATTTTTCATGACAAACGTAGGAAATTATCTCGTAGCTTGAAAAATGACGAATAATTAAGCAATAATAATTAAACAAAGTGCCTCTTGAGGGCATGAAGTGACAAAAACGTTCAACATTCCTCCATTAAACCCCATTGTAATTTCAGGCTGATATCTCCTCACATCAGCAGCCGCACACCTTTAGTTAATCTGCCAAAAAGGCCACATTATTGACCCGAAAGTACACAAAAAGCACACTTCAGATACTCAACTTCCTTGAGATACTTCACGCTTTGAAATTTCACCGATATCTGTTACGGTTCTTTAACAAAATGTTCACATGTAACAGGTTTATCTCTCATTCAGAGCAATGAAAACCTTTGATCTCTGGACACCTCGTTAGCTCAAATAGAAACACCTGTGTAATGGAACACGATGATGTCATCGCTCCAATGACATGCTCAGAGCAGCAGACTTCAGATAAAGGTTAACGGCCATGCCCTCAACAGCTCTATGTCAAATATGGGGTGTCATCATATGCCGTTTCTATGGAAACGCATCCCTCGCCATAAAAGACGATGTCGCTATACATTAACTCCTATGAAAATGTTAAAAAAGTGCTCAAACTTCAGTCCAGCCGTGAAGACATCTACGGGACAGTTTTGAGATTTCTTCAAATGCCGTTGCCATGGCAACACAATGCTCGCCATGAAACATGGTTTTCTCATAACTTCAGTGAAAATGCTCCAAACCGCCCAAAACTTCACAGGTTTGGTAACGATGCAGCCATCAACGCATCTAAGCGTATTATGGGGTGTCATCAAATGCCGTTGCCATGGCGACAGACCACTCGCCATAAAACACGATGTCGATGTAAGTCCAATGGACACGGTCCAATCGTCCCCCAATCTTCACTTGTATATCACCGGTCCATGCCTCAACAGCTTTACGCCAAATCTGAGATCTCACCATATGCCATATCCATCCCTCGCCATAAAAGACGATGTCCCTATAACTCCTATGAAAATGTTCAAAAGTGCTCAAACTTCACATGTGTGCTAACAGTCCAGCCGTGAAGACATCTACGGGACAGTTTTGAGATTACTTCAAATGCTGTTGCCATGGCAACACAATGCTCGTCGCCATGTAACACGGTTTTCTCATAACTTCAGTGAAAATTCTCCAAACGGCCCAAAACTTCACAGGTTTGGTAACGATGCAGCCATCAACGCATCTAAGCGTATTATGGGATGTCATCAAATGCCGTTGGCATGGCGACAGAACATTTGCAACCAAGTTAGTTCAAAAGTTTGCAATTCAAATATTCTGCTGCTTTTCCAAGCCTTTTTACTTTATTTTCTTCTCTCATCACACATTCAAGCCCCCAGTGTTCATGTATCATTTCAATCTAAATTCTTCACTTTCTTCTTACACATTAGATTTCAGCATAGCAATTCAGCGTTAGCTTTTCAGCATAAAGCATTCCAACTAGCAATTTCTTCAGGAATTGCATTCTCTAGTTCCCCCTATTACTCGTTTTATGAAGGAGATGTCCGGTCACTAAGGCACATGGTGTGTGTGTGTGCTCTGCTCAGCTTTGCTCTGTGCGTGTGTGTTCGTATGTGCCCGACACCGGCCTTTGTTTTCAAATGACCATGAACATTAATTTACACACATCTGGCCAACTCCATAGGTATATGTGTGTGTTCCCAAGTGAAGAAGTTTGGTTAATCTTAATCTCGATGTAGTGCTCAGTCCTATCGGAGTGCACCGGAACAAACGACACTTTCAATAATATGGCGTAATAATCGGGCAGTTCAATGTGTGTAGAGGTGGGTGTGTGTGTGTGTGTGTGTGTGTGTGTGTAGAGGTGTGTGTGGTTAAAACTTAGCAGCGTCGATCTCTATTCAGCTGTTCTAATGAAGGTAAACACAGTGAAGGTGGTGCGTAAAAGGCACATCTCTCCTACTTGGCGAACCGGTAACTTTCTTGCATGAGATACATTCTTTATTTTTTTTCATGACCCTTTAGGGCGGGGGTGGTGAACTATTAGCGCCGGTGTTATGCCGTATTATGCATGCTCACTGCACCTCGCTGGAGCGTGCCACAGCGTAAAGTAAAAACTCAAAGACATATCAATTATTTGTACGGCAAAGTTAGGTTTGGAAACTATATAATTTCCTTTTTGGCGGGCATGCATAACACCGGAGCCTCGCTGCGGGGAAGCTTTGGTGCTGTTCTGAGTTTGTTCTAATCTGTCAAAATGACGGACTGTTTTCAGATTTTTCCGTCATTGTTAAAAAAAATCCGTCATAGGTGGAAAATATTCGGTTAATGCAACCTCTGCTTCCGAGTCACTTGCTTCAGCAGCTAGGCAAGAATCCTTCCTGGCATTCGGAAAACGAAGAGTGGAACAGGCTAGCAAGTGTGCAGGTGTGCGTCATATGAGAGGCCCCGCCTTACATTTTACGCCACAGATTTGGGGAAATTGGTCCGTGCGCAAAGCATTGTGGGGATTTTAAGGACGCAAAGTCTACCCATGTGCAGCCTCGAAATTACCCCCAAACCAAGGACGCGGCCTCGGTGGAATTCCAAGTATGCTGGACATTGGAACAGTCCTTCGGCGGCACTCGATGACGTAGCATCCTTGAAATATTGGCTTGGAAGCTAGTATCCTTGCGATTGAGAAACGGCCACAGTCAGACGAGACATATACCACGTGATGACACGTTAGGCTCGTGTTGTGTTCAAGGACCCTGACCTTGGCCAGGAAAAACAGGCACTCGCTTGTTTGATTATTTTGCTGTCTAGATTTCTTGAATTGTTTTCTATTTTGCGTGTGTTTATAAATTACCTCGAGGGCCGTACCAAATGGTCTCGCGGTCCGTATACGGCCTGGAGGTTCCCCACCCCTGCTTTAGGGGCTCCGTAAACAACCCTAATAAATATATAAAAACATGTGTTGGAGATTTGAAATTTCATCCAAAAATATCTAACCTATACACTTTAATTAATCTACTCACATATGTCCTCATGGTGTTATTCTTAATTTATTGTAATTATTATCTCTCTGTAGTGCAGGTCTGTCAACATATGTTGTTTTAAATTGATAAAATTGTCCTGTTACTGAAGGTTGTTAAAAAACACAAACGGGCTGTGAACATCCCAATCTCCTCCGACTGTGAGCTGGACATTGATCACAGTTACAGTGTGCACTGTGAACCTGAGGGCTTCTTCATTCAGCCTGAGGTGAGTCACTGATGCTCCTTTAAAGAAACACAATGATCATTAACACACATGTATCTGCATTTGGATCCACAATCAGGAAAGAAACAGATACACATTTCACTTCTGTTTCTGGTTTTCAGAGTAAAACTTTTAAATCCATGTTTGGACCAAACTACCATCCGACATTTCAAGTGTCCCTGATGACGAACACAGAGAGAGTGTTCTTGAAGGTCCAGAACCAAGGTGGAAATGAAGTCTGGAATTATCGCGTGTCACTGGAAGGTAAAGACTCCACCTGAGCTCAGACCCAGTGATAGACTGTTTAACTCTAAAGCTCCATCTCATAGCCTTCTCTATTAAGACTCCATGGCAGCGTATCATTACAACATTAAACACACAACCTGTTATATTCTAAAACTATAGTAAAAACTAGTGTGGTGGTGAAACAGCGGGGCATCATGGGAGTTGTAGTCTTCAGCTTCTCGTGGTTAAGTGGATACACCGCCATTACAGGAGACCGTGATGAACGTACTGTTACCTTGATTAAAATTACACGTCTCTCTGAACCATTTGGGATAATGTACGTACACAACTCAACACAACTCAACACAATATAAATAATACAGGTGTAAGAGTTTTTATACATTATGAGGAAATGCTACATATTATAACTTTAGGTGAACAGAAATCCACCTCTGGGAATGCTGAGTTATACTTTAATTGTTAAGAGATCTGTTTAATGTGATTGTTGGTTAACAAAAGTATTTTCCCTGTTTGTCTTCCAGATCCAAGGAAGGAATTGTCCCAGAGAAATGTCCCAGCAGAGAGCAGAGTCCCAGCAGAGAGCAGAGTCTCAGCAGAGAGCAGAGTCCCAGCAAAGGAGTGGCTGCTCTCAGTTCGGACAGAGTTCATTCAAAGAGTGTCTCTATCCGTCCTGAAGGACCTTCTGGATAAACTCTTTCAGTCTGAAGTGATCAATGAATCTGAAATGGAGTCAGCCAAAACCAAATCCCGAAATGACGGAGCACGAGAGGTGGTGGACGTGGTGCGAAATAAAGGAGCTGCAGCCAGCAGGGTTCTGATCAATGCTCTCCGTGAGCTGGACCCGCTTCTTTACGAAGAGCTCAACTCGAGCTGAGGCAAAACCTCGTGGAGTGTGTGAAAGCCCCTGCTAGTTTTGACAGTTGAAGTCCTGTCCTCTGTTTTGTTACCTGTACATTTCCCCCCTTGTCCTTGAAGGTATCACAGATTCTGAGCGAAGGCCACTTTCCTTCTCTCTTTTCTCCTGGACTCCCTCCTGAGAGCAGCTACCCGTATTGGCCTTCCTTTGGTATTATCTTGATATTTTTTCAAGTAGTTGTTCACTTTATTACATACAATCAGTGTTTCCCCTAGGTTTACTGCTTTGGGGGGTGCTGCCTGGCCGGGGGGGGGGGGGGGGGGGGGGGTCAGTCGTTGTCCGAGTCAAATCTACAGAAAATAAACAAGTCAGACACTGAAACATGCACATGAATTGGATAATAAAAGTCCACATTTTCAATGTGAAAAATGACCGTCGATAGATTACTTCAGTTATATATATATATATATTTTATATATAGAAAAAAAGAAAGGAAAAAAAACACCTTGAATTTCAGGGGGGGCGCGGGGCTCCGTTGTCTACCAAGACAATGGGGAAACACTGATACAATACTTTAATTTGACAGAATCCATTGCGTCCTTTCACATTTTTGTCAGGCAAACCACTGGACCTTCCTTTATGAGAGGAGAGGAGAAAATGCTGCCCCACAATGCATTGCAGCCGCAGCATTTACCGTCACACAACAGTCGGCCGTTCACGGAAACAACCGATTATGACCGAGAAATGATATCATGAAAGTTATGGTGCTTATTACGCATTGTAAAATGTATGTGGTAAGTTGCCAAAGTGCTTTGTTTTGAACATTCATCAGTATTATAATCAAAAAGAGAAATATGAACGTTAGTTTTTACTGAAATGATCAAATAAAGTCTTTGGGGTTTGTTCAACTTTTAAAAGATGTTTGAATGGTGATATACACAGTGATAGATGTTAAGGACTAACGTTTATAATAAATACATTTGTATTGATTTTAAGATATTTTCATCAATCATACGTATTGGGATCATTTGTATTAATGTGGACCGGAGGGAGAGGGTGATGAGCATCAGTTTCACTTTCCTTTTTTATTTCAATTCTAACTTTGGTCATGAAGAATATGTTTCTCTGTTGTCCACGTTCATAAAGCAAAGCAACAGCATCAGAGCACGGTGCAGAGTCTCTAGATGAGTTTACAGGAGTCCCTCGTTCTTATTGAACATCCATGTTGTAGTCCGCTGTATAGAGATCTGTAGTTTCCATAGTTTCCCCACAGCAGCAGACGCACATTCATGACGTCCGCTGGCGCATCATAAACACGTCGGATAGTGAAAGTGCATTCGGATTCTCTAAAGTACCGCAGTCTCTTCTCCTAAGTCCTTTTGAATTCTCCTATCCACTATCCCTTAACCCCGTGACGTTTCACTCAGAGGTCAAGGAATAGGAGATAGGGTTAGAACTTAGGAGCTGATTGTTGGACTATTCGACCGCAACCTTGGGCTATAAAGGAACTACAGCACGGTCACATGACTTCACGTCACCACCGCTAAGCTAAAGGAGGCTAATGTTGGGCTATAAAGGAACTACAGCACGGTCACATGACTTCACGTCACCACCGCTAAGCTAAAGGTGGCTAATGTTGGGCTATAAAGGAACTACAGCACGGTCACATGACTTCACGTCACCACCGCTAAGCTAAAGGCGGCTAATGTTGGGAGTGATGACATTTATTGCGTACATCCACTACAGCGCGGAGCGCGGTTTAAGGGTGCCACGCCTGGCCCGTTTTTGGTTGCGTTTTCACTTGGCGTGGTTCCGGTTAGCGGGTACTTTTTCAGTTTTCTGGCTCTCCAAAATCGAGGTTCTTTCCGGGCCAACAACCGGGCTGAGTATGCTAAACAAAATGAACATATTTTACCGTGATTTAATTGTAATACACGTTTCAAAATGATGCCGAAGTAACAACATACTGATACCGGTTTGTAAAAAAACATGAATTAATGCTTTGACAAGTCTGCAGACAGACGAAAAACTTTTTTAAATGCGTGTTTTCTGAATAGAGATTGGCTGGTTCCCAACCTACTAACTTGAATACAAATTCAAGTTAGTAGCTATTAATAATAATAATTTCAATTTCTATAGCGCTTTTCACGAAACCCAAGGACGCTTTACAATGGGAAAGTAACAACAACAACAACAAAAGTAATAACAATCATACAGATACATAGGCTGAAGAAAACAAAACAGGAACAGTTTGCTGGATACCGCATATTAGTTGAGGCCAAAGGCCTGAGTGAACAGATGGTGTTTGAGGTGTTTTTTGAAGGTGTCCAGAGAGTCTGCATTCCTGATTGCAGAGGGTAGAGGATTCTAGAGGGTGGGGGCTGCGACACTGAAGGCTCTGTTGCCAAATGTTTTCAGCTTGGAGCGCTGGATGGAGAGCAGCCCTTTGTCGGAGGACCACAGGTGACGAGAGGGGGTGTAGGGCTGAAGGAGATCAGAGATGTATGGAGGGGCTAGGGAGTGGAGAGATTTATTTATCTATTAAAGGCATAAAAAGACATAAATGTATAATTATTTCTTTAATAGAAATATTTCTTCTGCCGGTAAAGTGTCCAAACCAGGCTTTTCTGGATAAGCGCATTTTTAAAACATAGTCATTGTCCATGCCGGTTTCAGTTGGATTATTTGTCACAGTTGCTCCGATCAGATCGGTCTCCTCCATTTTGTAGATTATTTACGACTTTTGAATCCACATAAACACATCGGCAAAATCCGGCTTACTTTGAGCATGTGTTTTAAACAGTTTAATCCCTTTGTGAATTGTTTCCACTTCCGCCGTCCTTTCATTTCTTCATACAGCGGGAATCCAAATGAATTAATCCTGAGTCCAATAACCATCAAAGTCACTCCAATAGTGCTCCTTAATTACGCTTTCATCCTCCTTTAACAAAATACTTCACATTCATCCAGTTTATGACGGTAGTTGTAGCTTTTGAGACTTTTAAACTTTTTGTGTGTGTGTGTGTGTGTGGGGGGGGGGGGGGGGGGCGCAACTTCCAACAGGAGTCATTTGGGGGGGCTCTTGGGAAAAAAGGTTGGGAACCCCTGGGCTAAGCTAACGCAGTATATGCTCCGACCGTTCACAAGAACGGCCTATACAGACATAAATAAAGCAGCGACTGTATTCTCCATGACAGACAGTCTGTGGTTTGTACTTGTTTAACTTTTGTCTAGTTTCTGAACAGATATGAGGAGCTGTGAGCTCTGAGGGCTAACGGCTGATGTTGGTTGTGTGTTCTGCCCACACTGCGTTACTATAGATACTGCCCCAGTTCCTAAACTGTAATGGAAACGCAGCATAAAGTGAGCCTGGCCTAACAAGGCCTAACGAGGCCTAGCCATACCGTACTAAGCCGAGCGAGGCCCTGCAGTGGAAAAGCGCCATTAGTCATCTCATTTAGACACTTCTTAGCAACATGCTATTGATGCACATACTCTTCAATCCTTCATTGTGATGGATCCCCTGCTATAGATACAGTGTTGAACTTCCAACCCAGTCTCACAAAAAAACGTGTAATAACTACGTTGGTCCACAACTTGGGACGTAGTATTTCTACAAAAACGCCTCTGAAATTGTAAGATCCCTACGTCTTTTTTCACCATTCATTCCAATGGCTGGCGTCTATGTCACGTGAGCTTCAAATTTCTCCCTTCAGAAAAAAAAACATGGCCGAACTTCGTTTTATTCTCGGTGGAAAATGCCTATTTTAAGGTTAGTTTGGCCATTAAAATGCGTTTTGATGTCATTTGATGCGAGAAATGTGAGTTGTTATTTCAGAGTATGTGTGCAGTAGATGTACACAATCTTAAGCTTGCTAGTTATTACGAAGATTACTTCAGGAAATTGTGTCTATAAAACGTTTTCATTGTTACCAAGGTGGTTGCTAGTGTGGCGGCACGTGGGGGTGATTGTTGGAAATCCTATTCAACTAAAAGCCAGACAACGCCACCTTGGGAATGGCACCCAAGGAAATAATTATTCCAAGTACCAACAAGGCACTCAGGTTCGTGATACTGAGGGGTAGGAGACGTGGTTCCAATTTATCAAATGTTTTATTTCTGGCATTAAAATATCATTAAAAACACCATAAGATAATTATACACACTGGAAATGAAGAGGGGAACTCTTAATTCAGGGATGCTGAGGCTTACCAGTGGATGGAGGTGACGAGGGGTGAGAGGGATCCCAACAAAGTAAATTAAGGCACCCGTGATCACTACACACTCACACGAAGGAACACAAATCGGGGGTAGCACAGCACGACACACAAAGGGGGAAGCCGCCACCACCGGGGACACCAGCACCACACCTTTGGCTCTCAGCAACTAAGAAGGGCAAACAATAAACAATTACTGGGATAAACAGTAAAAACAAATTAATACACCGACCAACACATAAGATAAGTATAAGACAATAAAAAGTCAAGAATACTACAAAATACTGATTTCAAGTAACTGAAATAAACAAAACAAATTTAAAGCAACAGGGTCGAAAACTAAACCAAAGAAACGAAAATCAACCTAACAGTCTACTTAATCTTGAATTAAATAAACAAAACAAACTTAACTCAATGAAATAACTAATCATGAACAGAGATTAATCGAACAGTCCACGAGAACAATGTTTAAAATATGGCCCTGTAATGAAGAGCAAAGGCACAGTGATACCAAGACAGACAATGTAGGCCAAGAGCAACACCCGCCAGGCAGTAGTGGCGGTGAAGCACAGTAGGGCAGGCAAGCCGACTGTGCAGACAGACACAGCCGTGAGGGCAGACCAGCGGTCCAGGCAACAGTTAGGCAGGCAATACTATGGAGTCAGATTTGGGTCAATATTCTAGCGCATAAAACAAGCTACTCACGAGCGGAAAATGTGATTTTACACGCGCCTAAAATGACCCTCGCGCGCAGATTAAACCCCCGCGAGGAGAGAGAGCCCTCTTGCTCGCTCGCGGGAGTGTCAGCTTCACTCGCTCGCGGAGTCTGTCTACGCGCGCGTGAAAAGTTTCTGGCACTTTGGGGCGGAGCCACTGGACTTTGATTGACAGCTGCCAGGAAGCCCGGAGTTGCCAGGTTTGATAAATGCATGAACTACCAAGAGCCGAGGAGTGACAGCGGCAAGATCAGGTGGACGAGATTGAATGGTAAAGTTGTCCATAAAAAACTATTATATTCGTAAAGTGTACAACTAATATATATATATATATAAATCAATTTGATATAAAAAAATCACACATTAATTCTGAGTGCAATACTTTTACAAACACTATAGTAATAATATGCATTCATTATACTATTACTATAGGAGTGTTCTATAGTGTGTTCAAAAAACAACTACAGAAACACTATATAGTATACTATAGTAGTACTATTTAAAATAATAGTCTTAATACGGAAACACCAACAAAAACACTATAGTAATACTTTTACAAACACTAAAGTAATAATATGCATTCACTATGACAATATCATGCTATTAGGAGTGTTCTATAGTGTGTTTAAAAAACAACTACAGAAACACTATATATTATACTATTTAAAATATAGGAATACTACAAAGATCTAGATATATAGTGTTACTATTGAAATATTATAGGGCTACTATAGCTAATAAAATGGCACTACAGAAAAAACTATTGTAATACAATAGCTGGTGAAAAATACTACAGAACACTACAAACTTACTAAAGGACACTATACAACTCTTATAGTATACTATAGTAATACTATAATTCATTTATAGTTCATTTCGTAAGGGAGGTGCATACAGCAGACAGCAGCTAGCAGTTTTCAACTCAAAAATATATTGTTTTATATAAAATTAATTAATATATATATATATATATATATATATATATTAGCTGTACACTTTACGAATATAATAGTTTTTTATGGACAACTTTACCATTTAATCTCGTCCAACTGATCTTGCAGCTGTCAGTCCTCGGCTCTTGATAATTCAGGCATTTATCAAACCTGGCAACTCCGGGGTTCCTGGCAGCTGTCAATCAAAGTCCAGTGGCTCTGCCCCAAAGTGTCAGAAACTTTTCACGCGCGCATAGACAGACTCCGCGAGCGATTGAGGCTGACGGAGCCTACACACGGCGGCGTTCGTTGCCGCTTGGCGGTGGGCGTGTCTTGAGCTTGGGGAGTCAACGCGAGCAACGCGAGCAACAACCAATCACATGAATGTCCCGCCCCGGACATACAAAGCAAAGCATTCATGCTACATCCATGCTGGCTAAATATACTGTCTATGCTTGCTAGCTGTCCATTCAAACGAAGTACACTGGATATAAACTCTCCAAACAGGCGAAAACCTACCAGTTTCACCCACTGTCTCTGCCACCTCCCCCCATGCCTGGCTCCTCCGGTTTGTATCCCTGTATGTAAAGAGGGACTGGTGGTCATATAGTACCGCCACGATCATTTTCTCCTCCATTTTTTGGGAAATAACTGCGGTCTGGCTCTCCCAACATACACGCGGTTTGATTGGCTAGCGCTTGGAATGTCAGATTTGCATACGCGGGATTTGCCGCCTCCATCGAGGCGGCAAAAGTAGAACATTGCTCTACTTTTGCAGCGAGCACCGCGAGAGAAGCTACGCTTTGCTCCCACAATGCAGTTCGGCGAATCCTGACGTCACCCCATTCAAAGTGAATGGGCAGAAGCGTTGAAGCGGCAACAGCCGCCGGCGTGTGTAGGGGCCGTAACCCTCCCGCGAGCGAGCAAGAGGGCTGTCTCTCTCGCGAGCGAGCGCATAGCCGCTCGCGGCGGTTTAATCTGCGCGCAAGTCATTTTATGCGCGTGTAAAAGCACATTTTCCGCTCGTGAGTGGCTTGTTTTACGTGCTAGAATATTGACCCAAATCTGACTCCATAAATACACTCGTAGACGTAGAGCAGTCGTGAATGCAACACAGACGTAGAGGCAAAACAGCAGTCCTTTATCACGCTTCCAGGGCAGAGCCTAGCAGACATTAAGCGATCAGGTGATGTTACAATAACAATACTAGGTTAAGATCATTCAGGAAGAATGAGACAAGCAGAAGGTCTACATACCGATCAAGCCAAGTTCAGACAAACACACAGCAGGAGAGCTTCATTTACAGCGGCAGCAGACATGGGCTGCAGGATCCCTGCAAGGGTCTACAACCAGCGATACATTTAGTATTTAGGCTAATTGTCATGCTAGGTGTACAACAAACGGCAGCCACTGCAAACTCACCGGTGCCAGCCATGGATGTATAATAAGAACTGGATACAGTGTGGGAGGCGGGGCCTCATTCATTCCTATGAGAGCTGCTCATTAGCGCATGATGATAAAATGGCCCAACTTTTGAGAGAGTGAAACGTCACAGATTACCCAGCATGCCTGAGAAGTACCCGTATGTGCACTCATAGAGCATGCGCAACTTTAACCAAAATGCTCGTTCACATAAAGCACGTCAATTTGCGTACACGTAACAGCACCGCGCGTTCATGACAGCATGGTAATGGCTTGTTGTTATCATGGATTTGATATGAACGAGGCGGCAGTTAGCAGCTAGCGGCTAGCTAGTAATGATGCTAATGTACACATCAATCGTTATGTACTTATATTACGCTGTAACAGGATCTAGTGATATCCAACAGAGCTTCATTTAGCATGAAATAATTATTGCACTGTATATATATATATATTTATATTCAGTGCAATCAATCAATCAATGTTTATTTATATAGCCCAATATCACAAATGTTACATTTGTCTCAGTGGACTTTACAGTTTGTACAAAATATCAGTATGACAATACGACACCCTCTGTCCTTAGACCCTCACATCGTACAAGGAAAAACTTCCGGAGAAAACCCACAGTTTAAAGGGAAAAATGGGAGAAACCTCAGGGAGAGCAACAGAGGAGGGATCCCTCTCCCAGGACCGACAGACGTGCAATAGATGCCGTGTGTAAATTGAAAAGATAATACATTTGCAACATAGGTAGTCCAAATGTTTGGAAATGCATGTGTGTATAATAGGAAGATGAATCCACGAGGATATCCATCCAGGGCCTATGATCCAGGACCACAGCCACGACTCAAGATCCAGGGCTCGCGATCCAGGACAGAGGAGCGCAGGATCATCCATGACTCCGGATCCCGGCGTATATAGACACCAAAAAGAAAGACATTTGGGGAAGCTGGGTTAATCGGAACATGAGAGTACACAGGTATAGACAGAGAGAAGGAAGAAGTAAGATGTCCCCCGACAAACTAAGCCTATATCAGCAAAACTAGGGGCTGGATCTAATCAGCCCTAACTATAAGCTTTATCAAAAAGGAAGGTCTTAAGCGCACTCTTAAAAACGGATAGGGTGTCTGCCGCCCGAACACAAACTGGAAGCTGATTCCACAAATGTGGAGCTTGATAAGAAAAGGCTCTGGCTCCCATTGTACTTTTAGAGACTCTAGGAACAACCAACAACCCTGCATTCTTGGAACGCAATGCCCTAGTAGGACAGTAGGGTATAATGAGTTCTTTAAGGTAAGATGGCGCCTGCCCATTAAGGGCTTTGTAGGCGAGAAGAAGAATTTTAAATTCTATCCTGTGTTCTATAGGGAGCCAGTGTAAGGCAGCCAGAACAGTGGTAATGTGGTCCCTTTTCCTAACTCTGGTTAGTACACGAGCCGCAGCATTTTGAATCAGCTGAAGCGACTTGACTGACTTCTTGGTACACCCTGATAATAAAGAGTTACAATAATCCAGCCTTGAAGTAACAAATGCATGGACTAGTTTCTCTGCATCGTTTTGAGGCAAGATATGCCTGATTTTTGCAATGTTACGTAGATGGAAGTAGGCGGTCCTTGAAATTGATTTTATGTGGGCGTTAAAGGATAAATCCTGATCAAATATAACACCAAGATTCCTTACAGTCTCACTGGAGGCCAAATTAATGCCATCCATAGTTAGTATATCCTTAGATAATTTGTTTCGTAGATTCTTCGGGCCAAGTACAATAACTTCAGTTTTGGTCGTGTTTAACATCAAAAAGTTTAAGGTCATCCACGTTTTTAAGTCCTTAAGGCAGTCTTGAATTTTATTTAGATGATTAATTTCATCAGGCTTGATTGATAAATATAGTTGAGTATCATCCGCATAACAATGAAAGTTTACAGAATGATTCCTTATAATATTGCCTAACGGAAGCATATATAATGTGAACAAAATAGGTCCGAGCACTGAGCCCTGTGGCACTCCATGGCTAACTTTGGTTTGCGTGGAAGATTCATCATTGACACGTACAAACTGAGAGCGTTCAGATAGATAGGACCTAAACCAGTCTAAAGCAGTTCCCTGTATGCCAACTAAGTGCTCTAGTCTTTGCAATAAGATATCATGGTCGATAGTATCAAATGCAGCACTGAGATCGAGCAAAACAAGAATAGAGACACGTCCCTTGTCAGAGGCTATTAGAATGTCATTTGTGACTTTAACCAGAGCTGTCTCTGTGCTATGATGTGTTCTAAAGCCAGACTGAAAAGCTTCAAATAAATCATTGTTTTTTAAGTAATCACACAACTGTTTTGCGACCGCTTTCTCAAGAATTTTTGAGAGGAACGGAAGATTAGAAATAGGTCTATAGTTGGCTAAAACCTCTGGATCGAGGTTGTGCTTTTTAAGAAGCGGTTTTATCACTGCTACTTTGAATGATTGTGGAACATAGCCTGATAATAAAGACATATTCATAATATTTAATAAATAAGTGCTAATTAATGGAAAAACTTCCTTCAACAGCTTAGTTGGAATTGGGTCTAACATGCACGTTGATGGTTTAGAAGAGAGAATCATTGAATTTAATTGTTCAAGGTTTATGGCTGAAAAGCATTCTAGTTTACTATCTAGTGTAATATTAGAACTTACGTTTCCGGGAGCTGTTGATAACACTATACTGGTCAAAGGCAAGAGGTCATTAATTTTGTTTCTAAGAGTAACAATTTTATCGTTAAAAAAGCACATAAAATCATTACTACTGAGTGCTATGGGAATAGAAGGCTCAATCGAGCTGTGGCTTTCTGTCAGCCTGGCTACAGTGCTGAAAAGAAATCTTGCATTATTCTTATTCTCATCTATTAATGAAGAGTAGTAAGCTGCTCTCGCTTTACGCAATGCTTTCTTATATTCATTGAGAGTAATATGCCAAATTAAACGAGATTCTTCAAGTTTAGTAGAACGCCATATCCTTTCAAGTTGTCTCGACTTTTGCTTTATTTTGCGGGTTTCGGCATTATGCCATGGAGCTAGTCTATGTTGTTTTATTTTCTTCTTTTTCAAAGGAGCAACAGAGTCTAATTTTATTCGCAGCGCATCTGTAGCACTATCAACAACATGATCAATTTGGGGTGGTGTACATTTTGTATAAGTTTCCTCCATTACATACAGACATGCTATCGAGTTAAGTATTGGTGGAATCTCTTCCTTAAATTTGGCTATAGCACTAACAGATAGGTTTCTGCTGCAGGAGCTTTTGAATAATGCTTTGTAGTCTAGTAACAGTACTTCAAAAGTCACTAAGAAATGGTCGGATAAAGCAGGATTATGCGGTTCGACTAATAGTTGCTCAATTTCAATACCATAAGTCAGAACAAGGTCGAGAGTGTGATTATAGCAGTGGGTTGGTTTATTTACACTCTGACAAAAACCAACAGAATCTAATATAGAGTTAAATGCAACAGTAAGGCTATTTTTATCATCGTCAACATGAATATTAAAGTCACCTACGATAATTACTTTATCTGTTTTAAGAACCAAAGTTGATAAAAACTCAGAGAATTCAGATAAGAATTCTGAATAAGGACCTGGTGCACGGTACACTGTAACAAATAAGATTGGCTGCAAAGTTTTCCAGGTCGGATGCGTAAGATTAAAAACGAGACTTTCAAAGGAGGTATAATTTAATTTTGGTTTAGTATTGATAAGTAAACTTGAGTCAAAGATGGCTGCAACTCCACCTCCTCGGCCCGTGCCTCGGGCAATAAGCAATAAGCTTCTTAGTGCAATACGAAGCTACAGGGACGTTAATAATGTCGGTAATATTAACTTTATTTAATACAACATTTACGGTACAAGATTTAATCATACAGCCCATGTATGATAATGAATTACACCAAACATGTGCAATATATCCATTATTACAGCTCCGTGGGCTAGCAGTAAGACGATATGGGTCCATTGTGCATCCATGGGTAAAGATAAACGCAACTCACATTGGTTTCTCAAAGAGCATCTCTGTAAACTACGTGTATTCACTGAATTTCACTCTCTGCCTTTAACGGCTCGTTGTAGCTCCAATAGCTCCAATAGCTCCAATAGCTCCAGCCCCCACCGTCCCTGTGAGCAGTGTGCTCTGATTGGTCGGGACACGTAACATGAATGTGCCGGGCGGCGCGTTCATAATGCAGAGGGAAATAACTCTCAGAATAACGTTATTAGCACATTTTTACAACTTGAGGAACGAATGTTTTTAATAAGGGATATACAAGTGTTCGTTTATTTAGTTTAAAAAAAATTATCCAACGAGTTACAGACCACTCTTTCCCCATGTAAGTCAATGGTAAAAAGTGTTTCCGGGCCTGGCAACCAAACGGAAGTGTAGTACCGCCGTTTGGCCAGCACGATTATTTTCATCTGAGTCCGGCGCACTTCCTGGGGGCTTGGTGCCAGCGGATAAAGCACGTCAGCGGAACCCGGAAGTGGCCTTCGTGCCAAAGAGCAAGAGGGAGCAAGAGCGACACTGACCCCTCTTTATAAAGGTTGCCCCGTGTGGTGATAGGGCTGAACAGTCTATCCTGCTACACTATTGATCTCATAGAATCTGCATGGCTGCTGATTAAACATGCAGCAGTAATACTATTCCACAAACAAATATATATAATATGGAACAATACACTGCACAGTTAACACTAGAGTACCCAAAACAACAACAAGTAATGAATGCAGGATGTTTTTAGATTTATTTTCACTTTGTGGTTTTATTACTTTTTCTTCAATAACTTTATTTCCCTTGTTTTTAGCTTCATGTCTATTTCTATGGTTCTTATACGTGTTTTTGTAACCGTACTCTGAGAGCAACTGAAAACAATCCCTGTTTGTCCATGTGATGATGCTGGTTATGAAACAAAGGGAGGAGCTACAGAGAGGGAAGGGTGTTCAAAGTGAAAGAAGGAAGTCAGACTGCCAGACTCCATTTTACACTTCGACAGAGGAGCAGGAGGAAAACAGAGTGAGTTTTAACAACAGACTCTGCTTTTTAACACATTAATAATGTACTCAGTTGAACTGTATGTCAGAAAATAATCTGTAAATACAAATATATTTATTTCCTGGAGTTGAAAGTGACATCTTCAAATGTTGTGAACTTTTTTATCCATTTCCTGGTTTCTAAATCAGAGTTTCATAACATGCGACAGCCCAGCGCAGTCTTGATTGATTGATTGATTGACAAGTTTATTAACAGCTTGTATATTGGGTACAGTACAGTACAGCTCAAAACATACAATTGTTAAGGGGATGCAGACCAGAGAAAGACTTTCGTCTTGTTTACATCAGGGTCCCCCATTTCCAATTCATCATGTCATTTAAGACATATAAGACATATTTGACATACAGATGGCTTATTTACAATTTACATACAGGTGGTTTTTTACATACAGATTGCTTATTTACAATTTTCATTTTAGATTTCGTTCTAATACATCCTAACCGGACATTTCAGACATACCAAGTCTACAGATATACAGTTAGTAACAGAGTCTAAAATGCGAGTATATACATAGATGGGGGGGGGGGGGGAAGCTGTCCATTGAACGACAGGTTGAGATTTGTACCATTACCGGGGCCAGTTTTGCAATGCTCTCCCCCGAAGGTGCTCTTTAAGAGAGGTTTTGAAGGTAAGTATAGTTTTACTTTCCTTTACAGTTGTGGGAAGAGCGTTCCACCTTGATGTGGCATAATTGCGAAACGTGTATTCCCCCTTTTTTGTGCCAAATCTGGGTTTCACATGATTTGTGGAGCTCCCTCTGGTGTTATGATCATGGTATTCCTTGACCTTTGGGAAGAATTTTGACATGTACATGGGTACCATAGAGGTGTAGTGGATCTTGTAGACCAGGCCCATTGCAAGTAGCTGTACTCTGTCGTCTACTCTAAGCCATCCTAGGTTGTCAAAGTGGGCAGAGGTGAGGTGGGTTCTAGATGAAAGGTCAAGAAGTAGTCTGACCAGTTTATTTTGCGATGTTTGAAGTTTTATTTTTAGCGCCTTGGAGGTGCTATGGTACCATGACGTGCAAGCAGTCATAGACCCTTGAATGAGTGCTCCTGCTAGAGTTTTCAGGGTGTTTTTGTTTACCAGAGAGGAGATCCGGTATAGGAATCTAGTTCTTTGATTGACTTTTTTTATTACATTGGATGCCATTTTGTCACAGGAGAGGTTTGTCACATGGAGAGCAGCCTGTCTGAAGTCTGACTGAGTTGATGTATTGATACCAAGTTTATCATTATGATGGTTTAGATTGACATCATGTTATTATTATAATGTGTGTGTGTGTGTGTGTGTGTGTGTGTGTGTGTGTGTGTGTGTGTGTGTGTGTGTGTGTGTGTGTGTGTGTGTGTGTGTGTGTGTGTGTGTGTGTGTGTGTGTGTGTGTGTGTGTGTGTGTGTGTGTGTGTGTGTGTGTGTGTGTGTGTGTGTGTGTGTGTGTGTGTGTGTGTGTGTGTGTGTGTGTGTGTGTGTGTGTGTGTGTGTGTGTAGTGTTACTGGTTTTTCTCTCAGACTAGAGAAGATGAGTGATTTCAAAGTTGAGGAAGAGGACACATACTCTCAATTCCCCAGCGGTCTGTGCGGGAGTGAGCAGTCTGAAGAGGAACCTCCAGACTTCAGAGATGAACCCGGACCCTCAGACACAAAGTAAGAGTCTGTTTCTACTGTGACCTGAAGAGGATTCCGTTTTTATATTATCTGATCATCTAAACGGTTCTTTTATAATTACATGAGGGCAGTAGAGTACAGACACTCTGTAGATATAGTATAATGATAGTAATAACCAGGTGAGCTGGTTGTATTTATCATTAGACGATTTATTTTGTGAGGTGCGATAAACTGTAGGGTCAATGCGCATAAATGTGCCTGGCAACACAAATCAAAAGAAGATGTGAAATGTATATCCCCCCGTGTATTCACACAACTTGTAAAGTTGCAACTTGAGAGTGAAGTTTGTGACGCTCTGTTACAAAAACCTGTCAGTGTTGAGCTTCTGCTCCTGTGGTCACTGACATGCTGAGATGAATCAGAAGAGGGAACATCAGCACCCAGAGCTCTACAGCACCTCATGTTAAATCAGGGTTCTTCATGTACCTGTATATAAACCAGAGACTGTCTGTGGTGCTAACAATATAATAGCTGCTGTTCTTATGACTGGATGTCATTTAGACACAGCAGCTACAACGTTAGCCTAGCTTTAATCGATCTCCATTCAGAAAACTAACATTTAAAGTGTTTTGCTTGTTGTGTTGCAGACAGACCTGACAAAGCATTAACTCAGGCTTTTAACAAATCACTATCATTACATTGTTATTTCGGCATCCTTTCCATATCTTTAAAGACATTAATTCACAGCAAATTATATGTAAATTGGGTTCATAGTGCTAAAGTGTACCAGATTAATGCAGCTGATGTTATGAACCCAGACACAAAGTTGTGTGGTTCCCTGATTATATGAATAACTAACCATTATCTACCTGAGAGAATCAGCTCCACTAATGTAAAGTGCTATAAAGGATGTGTTCATCTCCACAGAGGGAAGAGGAAGAGTCCTGTTCCTGTGGAGGAGCAGCTGTCTAGCTGTGCTCTGTGTCAGGACGTCCTGAAGGATCCAGTCTCTACCAGCTGTGGACACTGGTTCTGCAGACAGTGCATCACCTCATACTGGGAGCAGAGACCTCCATCAGGAGACTCCTGCTGTCCTCAGTGTCGAGAAAGATGCAACATTCTACAAAGTAAGAAGCCGAACACATTCAAGGTTCAAGGTTCAAGGCTTTTATTTGTCATACGAACATAGCTACAGTGTAGTTATGACGATGACAATCATAGGTCACAGGCTCCTCCAACAGAGCAACACAATAAAACAGAAAAACAGAAAAAAAGTAAATACAAAAAGAAAAATGTAAAAAAAGTGAAATAGTTCAATTAGAGTCTACATACAAGTCATTGGAATATGATATATTAGATAAATAATTAGCAACCAGCTTAATGTTATGGATGTTGTTTGAAAGTTCAGGTGGTTAACAGTCTTATGGCCTGTGGGATGAAACTGACCCAGAGTCTGGTGGTTTTAGTCCGGATGCTGCGGTACCGCCTGCCAGACGGCAGCAGACAGAACAGTTTGTGGCTGGGGTGATGGGGGTCTTTGATAATCCTGAGGGCTTTCTTCCTGAGCCGCTGGGAGTAAAGGTCCTCCATTGATGGCAGCTCCTTCCTGGTGATGTGCTGTGCAGTTGGCCGATAACGGTCGTGTCGTCAGCAAACTTCACGATGGTGTTGGAGCTGTGTGTGGCCACACAGTTGTGAGTGAACAGGGAGTAGAGCAGAGGGCTGAGCACGCAGCCTTGAGGGGCTCCGGTGTTGAGGATCAGGGTGGAGGATGTGATGTTTCCCACCCGCACTGCCTGGGGTCTGCCCGTCAGGAAGGTCAGGAAGTTCAGGATCCAGTCACAGAGGGCGCTGTTGAGCCCGAGGTCTCTGAGCTTGATGGCCAGCTTGGAGGGCACAATGGTGTTGAAAGCTGAACTGTAATCAATGAACAGCATTCTCACAAGTGTTCCTCTGGTCCAGGTGTGAGAGGGCAGTGTGGATGGTGAGGGCTATGACGTCATCTGTGGACCTGTTTGCTCTGTAGGCAAACTGCAGGGGGTCCAGAGAGTCAAGGAGGGAGGAGGTGAAGAAGGGTTTGACTAACCGCTCAAAGCACTTCATTATGATGGAGTGCTACTGGGCGGTAGTTGTTGAGGCTGGTGATTATTGTCTTTTTGGGACAGGAACGATGGTGGAGTGTTTGAAGCATGTGGGGACTACAGACTGCAGCAGGGACCTGTTGAACACCTCTGCCAGCTGAACTGCACACACCCTGAGAACACGGCCAGGGATGCCATCAGGTCCAGGAGCCTGTGTGGATTAACCCTTTTAAAGGATTTACACACATCCGCCCTTTTTAAAACAAAATGGCAGGGCTCCCGGTCCTTCTGTGCCTCCACAGCCTGACTGCTCTCGAATTGAGCACAAAAGCTGTTCAGCTCATCTGGGAGAGATGCGCACGCAGACACTCCCTTAACACCCCCTGCTGCTCCTTTGTAGTCTGTCATTGTTCTTAGTCCCGCCCACAAGTTCCGGGTGTTACAGCCTTTGAAGTCAGACTCCATTTTGTCTCTGTATTGTCTCTTTGCACTGCTGATTGCTCTCCGGAGTTCATACCTTGATTTCCTGAACTCATCTGAATCTCCACCTCTAAACGCGATAGTGCGCGCTTTCAGCTTGGTACTGTTGGAGCAATGAGTGGTCTGAAACCCACCTCGGCTCCACGCGTCCTTTGATGAGCTGGTCAAATTATAAAAGAAGGAATTCAAAGCACCAGGATAAAGATTAAACAATAATCTGTTTTAATGGTAAACAACAACAATACACTTTAAAGGGGCACCCCTGCTATGTCCCCAGTACACTTTAAAGGGGCACCCCTGCTCTGTCCCCAGTACACTTTAAAGGGGCACCCCTGCTCTGTCCCCAGTACACTTTAAAGGGGCACCCCTGCTCTGTCCCCAGTACACTTTAAAGGGGCACCCCTGCTCTGTCCCCAGTACACTTTAAAGGGGCACCCCTGCTCTGTCCCCAGTACACTTTAAAGGGGTACCCCTGCTCTGTCCCCAGTACACTTTAAAGGGGCACCCCTGCTCTGTCCCCAGTACACTTTAAAGGGGTACCCCTGCTCTGTCCCCAGTACACTTTAAAGGGGCACCCCTGCTCTGTCCCCAGTACACTTTAAAGGGGTACCCCTGCTCTGTTCCCAGTGCTGGGAGATCTTACTATCTTGGCAGCAGGAGGAAAAGAGACCGGACACAAGGACACAACAGGGCTTCATGTAGTTAGAAAGGGAGGGGTTGTGTAGGATGCTCCTCCCATATAGGTCATCCATTGGGCGATACAAAAACGATGGCCGGTCGCAACGAATCAGCGCGAGCCAGCCGAGGCGACCCGGAAGCAAGAGTCTCTTACGTTTGAGACAAAACAAACACATCTGGTGTTCGTTGTCTCGCATTCTTGCAGCCTGCACACACACACACACATTTTCTGCATAGACTTCCCTCTCTCCGGCCCCCTCCCCCATCAGTTCAATACACACAGCTCCACACACCCTTGGCATTTTTAAGATATGTCTAAGATATAGTTGTTTATCGTTGACTAATACAAGTAATACATGTACGTTACTTTAATATCAATAATAACGAGGAAAACATTACCTCTGCTCCCAAGCAATCCTACAGATTAAACAATAATCTGTTTTAATGGTAAACAACAACAATACACTTTAAAGGGGCACCCCTGCTCTGTCCCCAGTACACTTTAAAGGGGTACCCCTGCTCTGTCCCCAGTACACTTTGAAGGGGCACCCCTGCTCTGTCCCCAGTAGACTTTAAAGGGGTACCCCTGCTCTGTCCCCAGTACACTTTAAAGGGGCATCCCTGCTCTGTCCCCAGTACACTTTAAAGGGGCACCCCTGCTCTGTCCCCAGTAGACTTTAAAGGGGTACCCCTGCTCTGTCCCCAGTACACTTTAAAGGGGCACCCCTGCTCTGTTCCCAGTACACTTTAAAGGGGCACCCCTGCTCTGTCCCCAGTACACTTTAAAGGGGCACCCCTGCTCTGTCCCCAGTACACTTTAAAGGGGCACCCCTGCTCTGTCCCCAGTACACTTTAAAGGAGCACCCCTGCTCTGTCCCCAGTACACTTTAAAGGGGTACCCCTGCTCTGTTCCCAGTGCTGGGAGATCTTACTATCTTGGCAGCAGGAGGAAAAGAGACCGGACACAAGGACACAACAGGGCTTCATGTAGTTAGAAAGGGAGGAGTTGTGTGCGGATGCTCCTCCCATATAGGTCATCCATTGGGCGATACAAAAACGATGGCTGGTCGCAACGAATCAGTGCGAGCCAGCCGAGGCGACCCGGAAACAAGAGTCTCTTACGTTTGAGGCAAAACAAACACATCTGGTGTTCGTTGTCTCGCATTCTTGCAGCCTGCACACGCACACACATTTTCTGCATAGACTTCCCTCTCTCCGGCCCCCTCCCCCATCAGTTCAATACACACAGCTCCACACACCCTTGGCATTTTTAAGATATGTCTAAGATATAGTTGTTTATCGTTGACTAATACAAGTAATATATGTACGTTACTTTAATATCAATAATAACGAGGAAAACATTACCTCTGCTCCCAAGCAATCCTACAGCAATGTGAGAAATAGTAGACCTTTACAGCATGTTTAACGCACACTCATTTCACCATGCACACCATGCAGCCCACCAGATGTTTGACATGCTGTGTCCAAATAAGGATATCTCATCTCTCACATCTCCACTACTCTTAATACAAATGTTTCACTTCTCATATTTCCTGCTTCTTGTTATACAGACTGCTATTATTTAATACAAAGTAATTAAGTACACACATATGTTTAAGCAAACTCATATCTGGATACTAGGAACACAGGTTACTTCAGTACGCACCTCGCTGTTTATCCAGGGCTTTTGATTCGGGAATGTTTGTACAGTAAACTTCAGTACCACGTCATCGATGCATTTCCCAATGTAGCAAATGTGTGTGTTGATTAGGGTTGCAAAATTCCGGGAATTTTCAAAGATGGAAACTTTCCACGGGAATAAACGGAAATTTATGGGAATAAACCGGGAATTTTCCAAATTGAAGGTTGGATCTTCATAGGGAACTTAAACATAGTTGGGGAAAGTATATTTTAGCATAATCTTGACTAAAACAAACCGATGCCATTCAAGTACACTTGAAAATCCATGGCATAGCACACGGCTTACTGCATGGCTATTGAGACCACACAAAGGTTCCCAACAGGCTCACAAATGTGAGGGTGGAAACACTGGTTGGCATCCGGGCAATCCTAATGCTCTCTTACCACATTCACACCAACGCAACTCCAGTTCAAGCTCCGTGCTTTTCAGGTTCAGAACCAGTTCTTCGGTTTAGCTCTGGCTCTTTTCACACCGCCCAGAGTCCGACTGGTAATGCGTCGTTGCGTCATCGTTTGCGTCATGACGTAACCGTTTACGTGCCTACTTCATAAAGCCAAACCGCGCGGATGAAATCAGGTGCATTAATTTCTTATGGCTCTATCTGCAGCTTTTCCGGAGTCATTTCTGTGGTTTAGTTATATTCTTATAAAAAAGTGTACTTGTGTCAATAAAGGTTTTTTTAAAACACAACTGCTTCCGAGGTCGGTCTTATTTCTTAAGGTGGACTGAACCATGAGTATGGAGTAACGTTGTATCTTTCATTTAAATGAACAGTAACCTTCACCCAGGTATGTAACAGCTGTTCTCAAATGAACACATGAAGTAAAGTTTAATATTTATAGTTTTATAGATTTATAATGAGTTATAATGAGAGGTGATCAACGTGAATGCTCAGGTTCCACCTTAACACGCAGACACGTTGCTTTACCATGAGCAGAAACCTTTATATATACAGTCTATGGCAGAAACACTGAAACTCTTGTTAAGTTTCTCCATCGTTGTGTACAAACTCAATAAAACGCGGGCTTTTTGTTGTTGTTCAGGAGTTTATCTGTCTCTGCCCCCCGCCTCAACGTAAGCGTGACGTATGCGGTGCTTTTGCTCTGGCCGGACAATTTTTTGGTGCTTGAAACGAACCGGATTCCGGAGCTAACAGGCTGCTCCGCTGCGGTGTGAAGAAGAAAACCCGGTGCTTTTCAAGCTCCAGCTCCGAACCGGCCCTGAAACACCGTTGGTGTGAATGAGGTATCTGAGCTGGACACAGAGCCATCCTCAACCAGGCTAGACAGTGGCACTGCAGAGGAAGACTCAGAGTGTGATGTTGATGAGGCCCAGGAAGAGCCCGTTGACTGAAAGGCTTTAGCAAAAATGCAGAGGATTGCTTGAAGGAAGATTTGCATGTTTAATGGGACTTTTTGGAGGGAGAAGGGCTCTTTCCATTTAACATTTTGAATGGGACTTTGTGGGGATTTTTGGATGGGATGTGGGTTAACATTTTTATTTATTTTTTAAATCTGTTGAAATGTCATGTTTTTTTGTTTAATTTTGCATTGAATATTTCCAAAATTCCCCAGCTTAACTTCCCATGGAAACTTTCCAGATATTTACCGGAAACTTTCCGCCCCTTTGCAACCCTAGTGTTGATATTCAACCATATCTGATGACTTTTGGAAGGAGGCCCTGAGAGCTGTTAGCTCATCCTCCAGTTGCGCTAGACTCAGCCTAATACAGATTATCCTTAGACTACATTATAGCAAGGCTAAGCTCTCCAGGATTTATCCAGATAGATTAGATGACAGGTGTGATAGATGCTCCCAGGCCCCCTGCGACCTGACTCACATGTTCTGGTCGTGCCCTAAATTATCTAGCTTCTGGCAATCTTTCTTCGAATGTATTTCTGAAATTGTAGGTCTAAAAACCTCTCCATCCCCTCATGTAGCTATTTTTCGGTCGGCCCCCAGATGAAATCAACATTACAAACACTCAAACCAATGTCATTGCCTTTACCGCCTTGATTGCTCGTAGGAAAATCCTTCTTTTGTGGAAATCTCCTTACCTCCCTCTTTTAAAATGTGGCTGAGTGATACGTTAAGGGAAAGTGAGTAAGGGTTCTTTTTGGGGGAAAACATGAAAATGCCTTAATTGCTGTAATGCACTGTTTCACTTTTTTTCCATGTGAATAAAAATATTTTGAAAAAAAAAAATCATGACATTTAAAACCCTGACTGTTTTTTTATTTTATTTTCATCATCAGATTCTCAAAAGCATTGTCCTGATTCTCTCATGTTTCCTTCCAGCAGAACGTGGTCTGCAGGAGGTTCTAGATGAACATAGGCTCAGTCTGAGGAGGAGATGTGAACGTGTGACTGAAGGAACTGATGAAAGTGAAACCCTCCTCAACAGGATCTTCACTGAGCTCTACATCACACAAGGCCAGAGTGAAGAGGTTAATACCCAGCATGAGGTGAGGCAGCTGGAGACAGCTTCCAAGAAGAAGCCCCTCCATGACACTCCAATCAAGTGCCAGGACATCTTTCAAGCCTCACCTGACCAACAGACTCCCATCAGAGCGGTCCTGACCAACGGAGTCGCTGGAGTTGGAAAAAGCTTCTCAGTGCAGAAGTTCACTCTGGACTGGGCCGAGGGTTTGGGAAACCAAGATGTCAGTCTGGTGATCCCGCTCTCCTTCAGGGAGCTGAACCTGATCAAAGGTGAGCAGTACAGTCTTCTCAGGCTGCTCCATGTTTTCCATCCCACCTTACAGAAGGTCACAGCAGAGCAGCTGGCTGTCTGCAAAGTGCTGTTCATCTTTGACGGCCTGGATGAAAGCAGACTTTCTCTGGACTTCACAAACAATGAGGTTGTGTCTGATGTCTCACAGCAGTCCTCAGTCAACGTGCTGCTGACAAACCTCATCAGGGGGAAGCTGCTTTCCTCGGCTCTCGTCTGGATAACTTCCAGACCTGCAGCGGCCAATCAGATCCCTCCTGAGTGTGTGGACAGGGTGACAGAAGTACGAGGCTTCACTGACGCCCAGAAGGAGGAGTACTTCAGGAGGAGATGGAGTGATGAAGACCTGTCCAGCAGAATCATCTCTCACATCAAGAGCTCCAGGAGCCTCCACATCATGTGTCTGATCCCAGTCTTCTGCTGGATCACTGCTGCAGTTCTGGACCACATGTTGACTACAGACCAGAGAGGACAGCTGCCCAAGACCCTCACTGACATGTACGCACACTTCCTGCTGGTCCAGACCAAGAGGAAGAAGCAGAAGTATGAAGAGGGACATGAGACGAGTCCACAGCAGCTGACGGAGGCTGACAGGGAGCTTCTTCTGAAGCTGGGGAGGCTGGCGTTTGAACATCTGGAGAAAGGAGACATCATGTTCTACCAAGAAGACCTGCAGCGCTGTGGTCTTGGTGTCACCGAGGCCTTGGTGCACTCAGGAGTTTGTACAGAGATCTTCAAAAGAGAGAGTGTGATCTTCCAGAAAACAGTCTACTGCTTTGTTCATCTGAGCATTCAGGAGTTCCTGGCTGCAGTCTACATGTTGCACTGTTACACCAACAGAGACACAGCGGTACTGAAGGACTTCCTGCAGGGAGACTATAGCAACAGGTATAACAGAGATCAGGATTACCCATCCCTGGATGTCTTCCTGGAGGGAGCCATGGAGAAATCCCTCCAAAGTAAAAATGGCCACCTGGACCTGTTTATCCGCTTCCTCCACGGCCTCTCTCTGGAGTCCAACCAGAGACTGTTAGGAGGCCTGCTGGGTCGCACAGGCAAGCGTCCAACAATCATCGAGAGACTCTTCAGAGGCCGGCTGGGTCGCACAGACAACAGACCAGAAACCATCCAGAGAGCCATCAGCAACCTAAAGGAGATGAGCAGTTATAACATCTCTCCTGAGAGGAGCATCAACATCTTCCACTGTCTGACAGAGATGAAGGACCACTCAGTAACTCAGGAGATCACAGAGTTCCTGAAGTCAGGGAACAGATCAGAGGAACTCTCTGAGATCCACTGCTCTGCTCTGGCCTACATGCTGCAGATGTCAGAGGAGGTTCTGGATGAGTTGGACCTGAGGAAGTACAACACATCAGATGAGGGACGACGGAGACTGATTCCAGCTGTGAGGAACTGCAGGAAGGCCGAGTAAGTCCAGATGTGATTAACTTTATTAATTAATCTGGATCAGAAGTTTCATTATTATAATAAACACTTTAAAATGTTTGATGTTTTAAATACTTTGAGAGTGAAATTAAATTATCCTAGTTATTCTATTTATTTATAATAATGTGACATTTTAAAGTTTTCTCCTCTTCATATTCCTTTGAGTGAAGGAGGCGACTTGTCAAACAAATTAAGGACTTTTTCCTCACAGCAGCATGTGATCACACCATACAGCAGTGTTTACAGTTATCAGTGAATTAAGTTATTAATATATCATTGCAGTTTCTTCAACATTAAATCAGATCTGTTTTTACCACAATGCTTAAGAGTTTAAAATAAGTCTGACAGGCTGACAATAAATATAGAAAACTCTATTATTAAATCAAATGACATAACAAAAGTTGTTCCATCAAATTCAGTAAGTTAATGAAATGTTTCCTCTGTTTTTAAACTAACACATGTTGTAATATATGTGTTATTATAGACTTACTGACTGTAGACTCTCAGAGACTGACTGTGAAGTCGTGGCCTCAGCTCTGAAGTCTAACCCCTCCCACCTGAGAGATCTGGACCTGAGTCGGAACGCTCTGGAGGATTCAGGAGTGGAGCTGCTGAGTTCTGGACTGAAGAGTCCAAACTGCAGACTGGAGGCTCTGAGGTCAGTTCACTGACTGCAGTTCATACTGATCTGTGAGGGAGAGAGGTTGAGCTTCCACAGACTCACCCTGTGCTCCATGAGTCAGTGGAGATGCTGTCAGTACTGATGAGCTGTGAGGGAGATGAAGGAGTTGTTAAACATCTGATCAAAGTTAGAGTTCCAGATTATCAGTGGATTGTTTCTACATCATCTCTGACATTAAAACCCTGTTCAGCTCACTACTTTGTCATTGAAGTAGAAATACGTTGTGTTTAACATTAATCAGAGCTCTTTCTTTCCTCTTTCTGTATCTTACAGTTTTTAACCTGTTTAGAGATTCCACTTTCTGAACTTCGTCAGCTCTGATCAGATTATTAAAGATCTCCTACCATGTTATTTTTAGGCAGATATAATGGGTCTCAGATATATACAAATATATTAAAAACATGTCTAAGATGTGCTCAAAAATACCAAACAGATTATACATTTTAGACATCCCTCATATCCCTCTATTTCAGCTGCTAGAGAAGGGCTGATTCTGTAGCTGCTGGCCCGCCCCCTGTTGAGCACGGCAAGGCAAGCAGTGAGTTCTGTGATGAGCAGGCTGGCTGCTCTGCTCAGATGCAGCTAAATGCTGCCGTGATTTAACGCCATATCATGTTCCAAACCACTTCTCCCTCATCCAAGGCGCCGCGCAGAGTGGCAGCCTGTTACGGTGTTACCGTTTAACTGGTAGCGCGGGGAACTCGTGATATTCTATAACGGTAGGAATGTGTCAGGGGCGTGTACTTTGAGGAGCCTTTGTCGAATAACCAGGAAATACACATTTCGATCGCTTCTTCTGTCGTTTACATTCATCTGTTGGTATATTTGGCTCCATAGGAACACTTTGATGCACTTTCAGTACCAGTGTGTGAGGTTGTGGTTGCGATGCCGATATCCGGACGCATACAGTGAGGACTAGAAAAAGACACACGAGGTGACTGGGATGTCTGTTCAAAACATTGCACGCTTGAATAAATCATTTAAACCAGTTATTGTTGACAGACTTATTACTGAATATCGTTCCTAATGTGATACCAAGTCCATCTGAGACCTGTGTACACCTTCAGACAGCCTCCAAGTGAAGCACACAGTGTTTACTCACAGTTTGAAAGCAGCGTGGAGAAGTCTTCAGCTGTGGAGCTGTGATCCGCCCAGGATAAACTGTGACACGACTTCTGTTCTGTGGCTATCTCTACCAGCGATCATGTTTAATATTAAAGACTACACACATGTATCCCTTATCAAAACGGTATTCTGCACTTTGCAGCACTTATCCAGATAAGATGTGACTGTTTACTCGCTGCAGGAGTGTAAAGGCCCTGACACACCAAACTGATGGAAATGTGTAATCGTCATTCAAAAGAGGCAACCGGAACGGCCCGTCCACACGGCGGCGTGCGTTGAAAGCTTCACCATTCACTTTGAATGGGGTGACGTCACTTTCCGCCAAACTGCATTGTGGGAAGCAAAGCAGAGCTTTGCTGGCGTGGCTCGCTGAAAAAGTTGAGCAATGTGCAACTTTTGAAGCCTCGGCAGAACGTCAGCCAATCGAATCGTATGCCAGAACAAGCTCTAGCCAATCAAAACGCTGCTTGTGTGTCAGGGGTGGGAGATTCATGTGATTGGTTGTTGGTCGAGTTTCAGACGTGATGTGTACAAACATCAGCTCTCTGATGCAGAAATAAACGATGTAAGCATTGTGGCTGGCAGCCTTGAAGTACTGCTGCTACCACATTCCATGCATCAGTAATTATAACCCAAGATGATATTAATATTCAACATCATAACACTGACGGGCAAATGATGACATTGTTACAAATGAGTGAACTGTCTGTTGAGGTTTCATTTTCCAGGGTCCTGTCCGGTACATACTTGAAGAAGCTATTGTCACCTCATGCAGGAAGTGTGGCAGCAAATTACGTGGCAACTGAGTTGGTCTTCAGTTTCTTCATTCCAGATCGCCATGATGTAAAATAAATGTTTCTGCTGCAGGGATGGTACATTAATGTATAAATAATAATAACAACATGTAACCATGTACTAGTTTCAGAAAGGCTAAACAACAACAAACTACAACAAGTGTAGTTCACTGACTGGCAGAGCACTGATGATCTTTGGATTAAAATAACAAGAACAACCCTACACTGCATGATTCACTCTGAACCTCTGAACACCTGAGATTCATCTTATATTCTCCATCCTGCTTTTAGAAAATGAATTATAAAAAAATACATGAGTAGAATTGTTTTATATTTCTGTTAAAACTATCAACCACCAAGAAGTATTTTCAGTTGTCGCTGTTTCCAACGTGTTCCTGGATCTACATGATGCTGACACTGACTGAATAGTTTACACTGAAGTAGCTGCACGTTGTCTTTAATGTGAATGAGAGCTCTTTTCCTCTTTCTGTGTCTCACAGTTTTTAACCTGTTGGAGTTTCCACTTTCTGAACTCCTTCAGCTCTGATCAGATTATTAAACCTGGAGTTATTTCAAGCAGGAACATTGTTTTCTAAAGTTACATCATGTTTTCTTTATTCAGACTGAGGACCTGCAGGTTGTCAGAGATCAGCTGTTCTGCTCTGATCTCAGCTCTGAAGTCCAACCTCCACCTGAGACATCTGGACCTGAGTTACAATAATCTGAAGGATTCAGGAGTGAAGCTGAGAGATCTTCTGGAGAGTCCAGACTGCAGACTGGAGACTCTCAGGTCAGTTCTCCATCTGTAACTTCTGTGCTGAGATGAAGAGAGTTGTGTTGACTCTGAGCTGCAGACATCAGGCTGATATCACTCTGATCCTCACTGAGCATCTTAACCCTCTAAAGCAGGGGTGGGGAACCTCCGGCCCCCGGGCCGTATACGGCCCGCGAGACCTTTGCTACGGCCCTCGAGGTAATTTATAAAAAAAGAAAAAATTAAAGAAATCTAGACCGCAAAAAAATTAAACAAGTGAGTGCCTGTTTTTCCTGGCCAAGGTCAGGGTCCTCGAACACATCACGAGCCTAATGTGTCATCACGTGGTATGTCTCGTCTGACAGGGTGCAGTTCTGACGGAGAGCACCAGAACGCGGCTCCGCTCCGGCACTTCCACAAATTGCAGTACCCATAAGGAGCCGTACACATGCCGCAGTTTCTACGTGGCTGTGTCTTTAGTTGAAAGCCCATCTGCTCATCTGTCATACTGATCATACAGTCAATAACTGTGTTGTTATTAGCATCTGGTTAGCTAGCTATGCTAACGAATATAAGAAGCTTTTTCTACAACCAGTGAGGTAAAGGCACATCTTTATATGATCATTATAGTTATACAAAAATAAGAGAATAAAGTAAACAGGTATAAAATACTATATGACAGTAAAAAAAAGTTATTATTAATAAACAACAATACAGATTGAAAGGAGAGTGATTTGTAAAATATCCATAAAGAAAAATAAATATGCTTACAGTTCTGTTTCATCTGGGTGTTGAGAGATGTATCCATAGATCTCTCAACACAGATCTGTGGACGGGTGGCGCAGTGGTCTGTGCGTTTGATCATCAGATCAAGGGGGGCGTTGGGGAACTCCAGTTCGAAACCCGCTCCCGCCCCACTGCGTCAGGCCGTTGTGTCCTTGGGCAAGACACTTCACCCGAATTTGCTCCTGTGGGTATTGTCCACAGTATCTGACCATTACATGTATGATCTGTATGTGTAATGTGTATTTGTAAAGCGCTTTGAGAGTCTTTGATAAAGCGCTATAATAAATATAAGGATTATTATTATTATCTCCTAATTGTGATTTCAAAGTGCACCAGATTGATGCTTTTAACATCAATATTTAAAAGAAAATCTTCCCGGGGGAGAACCCCCCTAGAGGAGGTTAGGCCCCCCCCCCCACCTAAATCATGTTCACATGGATAGGAAAGTAAACACATTGAAACACATCTTGTGTCCATATCTTTCTGTTTGGGTGGTCATGCCACACCGTGCACGTGCGTGCGCGAGTCATGGTGAGATATCTGGATTGAGAGGTTGCTTTTTCTTTGCACAGCATGAAAGAAAGGCCAATGCTGTGATTTTAGTATTTTTAAGCAGAGGTCAATAATTTGTACGGCCCTCAGAGGATGTTGAAAACATTGAAATGGCCCTTGAGAGGAAAAAGGTTCTCCACCCTTGATCTACAGGCTCAGCCCTTTGTTCATATGGTTGGTGTCCTGCTCTGCTTCAGTTAGAATGCTTGTAAAGCCTCAGCCCTGCACTCATGTTATAAACATCTTTCCTTTGAAGACAAACTAAGCTGTCAGGATGTTTCTGCTGCAGGGATGTGACATTAATGTATAACTAATAACAACAACAACAACAACAACATGTGACCATGTACTAGCCTCAGAAAGGCTAAACAACAACAACAACATGTGACCATGTACTAGCCTCAGAAAGGCTAAACAACAACAAACTACACCAAGTGTAGTTCACTGACTGGCAGAGCACTGATGATCTTTAGATTAAAATATCAAGAACAACCCTACACTGCATGATTCACTCTGAACCTCTGAACACCTGAGATTCATCTTATATTCTTCATCCTGCTTTTAGAAAATGAATTATAAAGAAAATACATGAGTAGAATTGTTTTATATTTCTGTTGAAACTATCAACCACCAAGAAGTATTTTCAGTTGTTGCTGTTTCCAACGTGTTCCTGGATCTACATGATGCTGACACTGACTGAATAGTTTACACTGAAGTAGCTGCACGTTGTCTTTAATGTGAATGAGAGCTCTTTCCCTCTTTCTGTGTCTCACAGTTTTTAACCTGTTGGAGTTTCCACTTTCTGAACTCCTTCAGCTCTGATCAGATTATTAAACCTGGAGTTATTTCAAACAGGAACATTGTTTTCTAAAGTTACATCATGTTCTCTTTGTTCAGACTGGAGCTCTGCAGTTTGTCAGAGATCAGCTGTTCTGCTCTGATCTCTGCTCTGAAGTCCAACCTCCATCTGAGACATCTGGACCTGAGTTACAATAATCTGAAGGATTCAGGAGTGAAGCTGAGAGATCTTCTGGAGAGTCCAGACTGCAGACTGGAGACTCTCAGGTCAGTTCTCCATCTGTAACTTCTGTGCTGAGATGAAGAGAGTTGTGTTGACTCTGAGCTGCAGACATCAGGCTGATATCACTCTGATCCTCACTGAGCATCTTAACCAGGGGCGGACTGGCCATTAGGGCTGTGCATCTTCACTGGTCTCTCGATTCGATTACGATTATCCTGTCAACGATTCGATTCAATTCGATATCCCGATGCATCACGATTCATACCAATGCGTTGCATCCTCAATTTTCTATATTACTGCACATGGCTTATTTTTCATCAATGCATACATGCAGTAAATACATATGAACTCTCTTTTCATTATTTAGAAAGTGCTTCAGAAATCAATAACATAAATGTCTTGACATTCATTTATAAACCAAAATAAATGAATTGTATAGGCCTAGCCTCCCTATATCTGTGTGTGAAGTTGTTCCATCCTCAAAAACAAAAACATAATGCTTCTGCAGTCTAGCTGCAGCTTCTAGCAACGGTCTTCTGTTAAAGAAAGGACACTGAATGTCCTGAATGTGGCATCACACACAGGACTTGAGTCTGAACACAGCAGACAACAGGAGTATTTACAACAGCATATAACAACTAAAATAGTGCATGTGGGTGCACACTTACATTCTCTGTCTTACTGTTACATGAATCCCATGAATGTATGAGATTAAATTAGCTTCATTATATCTCAGTGATTAAGTGAATAATAAAGTTTCTATCGGGTCACTATCAACCTGTCACTCATTATTTTCAGGGAGGGGGCGGGGCTTGGAGAAACGGAGAGAAGACGGTGATCGCGGAAGCTTTTTTCCTCCTGCCTTCACAAACTTTACACACGTATATATCGTCTGAAAATTGCTAGAGGACAATCATACTCTGCAATCCAAGACTTAATTAAATCCACCAAAAACCTGACATGATTGTAACGCGATTATTTTTGAAAAACATAAATCCCTGTGCCGCAGCGACACGGAGTGATTCAGAGCGGGTCCTTCTGCTGTTGGTTCTGGACTGGTGGTGTTGTGTTGGTGGATAAAGCAGACTGCTCCGTGTTTGGTGTTGCTGTGCCGCTGTCACGTCTGTTCCCTGATCTCTGCGTCACCGACCGATTTGATATTAAGTGACAGAAAAAATAAACGTTATAGTAAAGCCGCGGCCGGAAAATCAGGAAGCAACGTTACTACGCTATAACCGATTATCTTCCGTCACTGCATCGAGACCGAATCGTCCACGTCCGCATCGCAATGCATCGTAGAAACGATTATTTTCAACACCCCTACTGGCCATCGGGACGTTCGGGACGAATCCCGATGGGCCGGTACTGAAGTGGGCCGGTCGGACGATGTGGGCCGGCAGGCAACCGGTATTTTTGACAAGCAATTTAGTTAAATTGTTTCGTTTATTAACGCTACAACATAGTGTTTCGTGAGGCGGTTGTCGTTGTTGGGTGAAAGCAAACAGCTGTTTGCTGCGTAGCGCAGCGCGAGCAGGCTCCCGCTTATGGGCTCAGAACAGTCTCATAATACACACATGCACACTTGTGTTTTTCAATGCACACAAATGTGTTCCGTTTCATATTCATGTAAATAAAATACAAATACAGAAAAAAGTTTTACATGTGTATTTTTGATCCTCACATATTTGTTTCCCGTTTAAATCCTCTGCACCTGCAAACACAACCCGCTCTCTGTGCACGGGTCGCTGTGCATTCGTGTGTGGGTTTTTTGAGACTCCCCTGACGGTCAGCCGATTCGTACTTGTAATTATTTCCATCTATAGCCAATCAGATGTCTAGGGTAGAATTATTGCGTTGATGACGTAGCGCTTCATGTTTACCCAGCTGCTCTGGCCCTGTCCTCCCTATTTCGCAAATGAGGGCCTATCGTATCGGCTCCTTGTCATGTCTGCCGATATCTGGTTTTCTTATGTCTGTTTGTTTTGATCTGTGTCTATGTTGTTGTCAGTGACGTATTGTATTAACTTTTTAAATGCCTCTGTGATGTGCTGCAACCCATTTTCCCCTCGGGGACTAATAAACAAATACTATACTACTATATATTGTAAGCTGAAAATGCAAAGCCACATTTAGTTAGTAAGAAACTTTCTAACAGACTTATAGGATTTTACAGAAGAGTGGAAAAGGTTCTCTGTTTTGTTTCCTGTCATGCTTTTAGTTTCTAGACTAACGAGCAGTTACTTCCTGTAATGCAGCTGAGAGCTGAGGCAGGTAGTCGTAGTGTTTGCAGAGAAGATATGATGGGATGTAAAGCAAGAGATCAGGACTCTGAAGCTGACTCAAAGAACAAACACTTATTTTAAACTGGATCTAAAACTGTTGGATTGTGTTCATCCCCACAGGATCAATGGAGAGACGTTCAGAGCCAAGATCCAGAAGACCTGTGAGTACTGAAACCATGTCCTCCATTCATCAAGACATTGTACATTAAACTTGATCTTCAAAGTTCTTTATAGCACAACAACAATATATTTTAGTTCCATTTTGTTACAGCTCTATTCAATCAATTTGGCTGCTAATGTTTCTCTTTGTTCAAGTTTCATTATTATCTTTCTGTGTCACCTCTTCTCTCCATCAGGTGACTCCGATGTGGAACAGGAAGTGAAGACAGACAGAGAGGTGAGAGAGGAGCAGTTGAACAGAGTGAAGTGTATTGATTTCACCACTGAATTAAAATATAATTGTTAGGGATGTCCAGTTAAACAATAGAGCGCTCGTAATTCATCTAGAAACCTTAATGAGTCAAAAGAAACAAGTTCGTACATTTTTATTTACCGGAGAAATAGGAGATATTGCTGTCGACTATTGTCTGAGTTTATCTTTCAACTTAAAAACAATTCATAATGAAGGCTCTATAAAGACTGACATCATAAAGACATGTCCATTTATGTATTCAAATTGTTGTTATTGAGAAATGCAAGCCTACATCACCGCTGAGCGATGTCAGGGATGAAGAGCAATTTGCACTGCAGCTGCTGAGCTGCTTACTAACGATGTGAGCAGGTACGAGAGAAGATATCAATCACTATCCCTGAATACAAGTCTGTTCTAAAATACTAACGTTTAGTTTAAACACAGATTATCAATGTGATTAAAGCGATCACATGTTTTAATTGATTGAGACTGCTTGTAGTTGTTGGTAATTGTTTGATGGCATCAAGACAATTCTTTGAGCTCAGATTGATTTATTTACCGTTTATTTAATGTGGGTGTGTTTGAGACGAGGAGCGTGGAGGCATTTCAGAACACCACTAACATGCAGCTGATGAGACACTTTCTAAAGCAGCTATCATCAATATTCAATTAACTGACTCAATAGCGTCAAGCTTTTTATTATGAACTTTGTTTATTGAGTGTCAAACACAAATGGACAGGAATGACAGAGCAGTTGGAATTGACAGTGTCACATTACAGTTGTGCAGATCATGACATACGATACATTACAACAACAAAACAAACAGTCGGCTTGGTCATTTAAGGTTTCAAGGGTTCAAGGTTTCAAGGGTTCAAGGGTTTTATGGTCATTTGTGCAGCAGCTACAGTGCAGTTGTGACAATGAAAATCTGAGGTCACAGGCTCCTCCAACAGAGCAACACAATAAACAGATACAATAATACAAGTAAATAGAATATAATAGAAACAGAATATGATAGAAACTGTGCAGAATATTCTAGATACAGTAATTGGAATGTTGGTATATATGATAAATGTGAGTTGCAAACAGATGAATGTTATTTATGTTGTTTCAAAGTGTAGGTGTTTAATAGTCTTATGGCCGGTGCGATGAAACTGTCCCAGAGTCTGGTGGTTTTAGTCCGGATGCTGCGGAACCGCCTGCCAGACGGCAGCAGACAGAACAGTGTGTGGCTGGGGGGCTGGGGGTCTTTGATAATCCTGAGGGATTTCTTCCTGAGCCGCTGGGAGTAAAGGTCCTCCATGGATGGCAGCTCCTTCCTGGTGATGTTCTGTGCAGTTTTCACCAACCTCTGTAAAGCCTTACTATTGAGGGCGGTGCAGCTGCTGTACCAGGCCGTGATGCAGCCAGTCAGGATCCTCTCTATGGAGCACCTGTAGAAGGTCAGGATCCTCTCTATGGAGCATCTGTAGAAGGTCAGGGTCCTCTCTATGGTGCACCTGTAGAAGGTCAGGATGCTCTCTATGGTGCACCTGTAGAAGGTCAGGATCCTTTCTATGGAGCACCTGTAGAAGGTCAGGATGCTCTCTATGGAGCACCTGTAGAAGGTCAGGATGCTCTCTATGGTGCACCTGTAGAACGTCAGGATCCTCTCTATGGTGCACCTGTAGAAGGTCAGGATGCTCTCTATGGTGCACCTGTAGAAGGTCAGGATCCTCTCTATGGAGCACCTGTAGAAGGTCAGGATCCTCTCTATGGAGCACCTGTAGAAGGTCAGGATGCTCTCTATGGAGCACCTGTAGAAGGTCAGGATGCTCTCTATGGTGCATCTGTAGAAGGTCAGGATCCTCTCTATGGAGCACCTGTAGAAGGTCAGGATGCTCTCTATGGTGCACCTGTAGAAGGTCAGGATCCTCTCTATGGAGCACCTGTAGAAGGTCAGGATGCTCTCTATGGTGCATCTGTAGAAGGTCAGGATCCTCTCTATGGAGCACCTGTAGAAGGTCAGGATGCTCTCTATGGTGCATCTGTAGAAGGTCAGGATCCTCTCTATGGTGCACCTGTAGAAGGTCAGGATGCTCTCTATGGTGCACCTGTAGAAGGTCAGGATGCTCTCTATGGAGCACCTGTAGAAGGTCAGGATGCTCTCTATGGTGCATCTGTAGAAGGTCAGGATCCTCTCTATGGTGCACCTGTAGAAGGTCAGGATGCTCTCTATGGTGCACCTGTAGAAGGTCAGGATGCTCTCTATGGAGCACCTGTAGGTCAAAGTGGCGTATAGCCTGTAGCCTACAACATCAACGGAGGTGCTCGATATGCTGTATTGAACCAACAAACTAACACAAACTAACTGTATCACTATAACATGATGATGATGGTGATGATGATGATGGTGATGATGATGATGATGATGATGGTGATAAAGAATGCATCTAACGTTCCGCTGTTCATTATAATACAAAAACAGAGCATTAAACAAACCATCATGCTCTTACTTTGAAATCATGCGGAAATATCGTCAACAGCGGGCCATCACGTGGTTTCCGAAAATCACCGAGTGACACGAGTAGATTTGAGCCGAGACCGGCGGAAAATATGTCTCAAAATTCCGTGTGTGTAAAAAGACGATCCACGAGCAGAGATTTGAGATCCACGAGCAGAGATTTGAGATCCACGAGCAGAGATTTGAGATCCACGAGCAGAGATTTGAGATCCACGAGCAGAGATTTGAGATCCACGAGCAGAGATTTGAGATCCACGAGCAGAGATTTGAGATCCACGAGCGCATTTTTGTTCGACAAATACAAAATGGATTCACAAATGCCTGATCGAAAGTTGTAAATGTTAAAGAGATAATAAATCACATATTTACACACATTATTTTTATGTTCACACAAATAATTATGAGACATATCTATGCCCATAGACCTCAGATGATCCAGACTCATTTGCATTGTTCTAATTGCTCTGAATATGTGCTGGTTTAGTTTCATGAAGCTAGAACTTAACTGGATTTCTATTAAAATAATAACTTTGTTTGTTCCAGGCTCCTCAATCCTTCTCACCTGAACTCACAACTGAGTCTTCATACAGGTAATCCTATAACATGACCAAACATTATTTTAAACACATCACAAATATATATTAATTTAATTGTGTTTGATTGCATGTCTTTCACCTTGAGGAATTGCATCCGATCTCTTTCCAACAGACAATAAAATAATGCCTCTGTGTAGGAAGGATTGTTTTCTTGTACCAGTCTAGATCCTCGCTGGACTAGACATTGTGTTAATTTAATAAAGGTGTGTGTACACACACATCCTGATGCATGTGGACACATCTTCAGTGATGTTCCTGTAATCATCAGGTGTTTCAGATCTTTCAACAAACCCTCCTGCAGGTCAGACTCCAGCTGGATGAACACCTGTCAGTCAGAACACAGGCCAGTGAAGCTTGTTGTAGTAACTTGTCCCCTGCGTGTCTACAGGTTCAGGTGTCCTGGTCCAGGTGAGTTCCAGTGTGCTTCGACTGGCCTGGTGTTCGTCATGGCTCAGGAGGCGGAGCTTCTGTACAGGGCGGTCCCTTGGGAGGAGAGCCTCCTCCAATCAGCTGGCAAGCAGGCAGCAGGGCCGCTGTTCGACGTGAAGAGTTCTGTTGAAGCTGCCGTCTGCCAGCTCCACCTGCCACACAGTGAGACAGAGGATGGTAAAGACATCTAGTGTTAACAAACACACTTATATAATGAGTAGCACCTTATACTCTCCACTACTGTTCAAAGGTTATGAATCAGCTTTATTAAACTAGTTTAATAAAGATAAGATCATTCAAACACCAAATCTGTTCTTTACATTCAAATAGTTTTGTCCCCAAAAGAAGAAGAATGAAATTATAAAACGTCCATTTAGTCGATGTGTTTCATGACATCATTGATCATTATTGAAGCAGACGATGCAATGCAGCTCTAAATACTGAGTTGGATTTTCTTTGCGCCCTCTGCAGTCTCCTCTCTGTAATATTAAAGAGATTTTAAACTGTGATTGGTCAGTCCACAGCATGCTCTGCTGCTAACAGTGCTAACTCAACGCTAACTCTCTGTTACTGTTGTGATGCTAAGCTAGCAGTTTGAATACTTCTTACTTTGATTTCCATCTGTTGCTCTTTCTGCTCTTCACATTGTCAGTCTGGCTGAACCATGAACAAAACAAAACAACAGACAACAACATTTATAAGTTAGACTTTCTACGCCCTGAAAGCTTTAGAAGACTCTTCACACATCTAGAGAATCACTCAGACATGAGACCGGACTCAGTAAAGCTGTTCTGGCTGCAGATTGCAAACATTTCAGTAAATGCTCACATCCAGAAAGATCACAGGGGGCAGATCAATAATTACACATTAGGATAAAAGGTGGAGGATATAAACTGGTACATCCTAGTGAGGCTCCAAAGTGAATTAGATGAACATTAGCTCTGAGCTAACGTGGTGGGACATTGAATATGATGAAGCTGTTTCAGCAGCAAAGCAACAGATGACCAGCTCTTTGCTCCACAGCGCTGCTCCTGGACGGCCTGTTGTCTGTCGTCCACATCACTGATGAAGGCCTGAGCATCTTGGAGCCGCTGGAGGTCACACGCACTCACGTGGTGGTGAAGGTGCTTCACCTCTCTCCGTTTGGCCTCATCATCGATAAATTGAAAAGGCTTCTAAAGTGGCGGATAAATGGCCAAGTTCTGGTGTTCCTACGACCCCCGGGCCGAGAGGAGCAAATACTGGATGTATTTCTGCTGCACAACAACGTCCCTGAGGAGGAGGTAAAGTGCTCACCATCAGACTAAACACTGATTGAAACCATAGCTGTTTCCACAGAGAAGTTGTGGCCCCAAGCTCCCTACTGAATAGAATATAATATAATTGGAGGATTGCAACCCTCTTTAATGGTCACACATACATGCACACAGTGAAATGTGTTCTCTGCTTTTTACCCATCCTAGTCTAGCACTAGGAGCAGTGGGCAGCTATTGCACAGCGCCTGGGGAGCAACAGGAGTGGGGGGGGGGGGGGGTGTCCAATGCCTTGCTCAAGGGCACCACAGCAGGGCAGGAGGTGAACTGGGACCTCTCCAAGTAGCAGTCCACACTTCATATTTAACGTCTGTTCAGGGACTTGAACCAGCGGCCCTACAGCTCCCAGTCCAAGCCCCTGCTGTTTGAGCCACTGCCGGACACTGCTCCTCTTTTCAAACTTTCTTGGTTGGGAGAAGACTCAGATGTGCCACACTCTACTTTGGTTATCAAACTCGAAGTTTACCTTCATACTTTAAAATATGTAAAAATAAATGTTAAGATGTTGTGGCCCCAAGCTCCCTACTGAGAGAGATAACATGATAACACAATTAGTCTCATAATCTGAAAATCTGAGTTTACTCTGTGAACATCGGCTGATTTACTTCACACACAAAACACATACCATGGTTCTTTATAAATGAAATAATCATGAACTGCTAAGAATATATAAACCACAGAATAACATAAGTATTATATCAATAATGTGATGATGAATGTATGAATGGCAGGTTACATAATTAACATCGACAGTAAATCAGATGGTTAGCAAATACTGAAAGGCACGGTTGAAACACTCAACAACTGAAAGATTGAGAGGAAGTATTTTGAGAGTCCAACCCTAATCGTTACCTTGGTTGCTGATTGGCTAATGGTTGCACAAGCCAAAACATCGTTATGACATCATCAAGTGGCCACAATCTGATCAGCTCATTTTCAGACAGGTTTTTATAGAAATGGATCAAAAAGAGAGAGAATCTTTGTTCCTGAAACTTTCAGAGTCTCTTTACACAGAGGGGACACATGTTGATGTAGAAGAGACATGAAGAAGAGGGGACACATGTTGATGTAGAAGAGACATGAAGAAGAGGGGACACATGTTGATGTAGAAGAGACATGAAGAAGAGGGGACACATGTTGATGTAGAAGAGACATGAAGAAGAGGGACACATGTTGATGTAGAAGAGACATGAAGAAGAGGGGACACATGTTGATGTAGAAGAGACATGAAGAAGAGGGGACACATGTTGATGTAGAAGAGACATGAAGAAGAGGGGACACATGTTGATGTAGAAGAGACATGAAGAAGAGGGGACACATGTTGATGTAGAAGAGACATGAAGAAGAGGGGACACATGTTGATGTAGAAGAGACATGAAGAAGAGGGGACACATGTTGATGTAGAAGAGACATGAAGAAGAGGGGACACATGTTGATGTAGAAGAGACATGAAGAAGAGGGGACACATGTTGATGTAGAAGAGACATGAAGAAGAGGGGACACATGTTGATGTAGAAGAGACATGAAGAAGAGGGGACACATGTTGATGTAGAAGAGACATGAAGAAGAGGGGACACATGTTGATGTAGAAGAAACATGAAGAAGAGGGGACACATGTTGATGTAGAAGAGACATGAAGAAGAGGGGACACATGTTGATGTAGAAGAGACATGAAGAAGAGGGGACACATGTTGATGTAGAAGAGACATGAAGAAGAGGGGACACATGTTGATGTAGAAGAGACATGAAGAAGAGGGGACACATGTTGATGTAGGAGAGACATGAAGAAGAGGGGACACATGTTGATGTAGAAGAGACATGAAGAAGAGGGGACACATGTTGATGTAGAAGAGACATGAAGAAGAGGGGACACATGTTGATGTAGAGGAGACATGAAGAAGAGGGGACACATGTTGATGTAGAAGAGACATGAAGAAGAGGGGACACATGTTGATGTAGAAGAGACATGAAGAAGAGGGGACACATGCTGATGTAGAAGAGACATGAAGAAGAGGGGACACATGTTGATGTAGAAGAGACATGAAGAAGAGGGGACACATGTTGATGTAGAAGAGACATGAAGAAGAGGGGACACATGTTACATTACATTGCATTTAGCTGACGCTTTTATCCAAAGCGACTTACAATAAGTACATTCGACCAGGAAGACACAACCTTGAAGAAAACAGAATCATAAAGTACATCAGGTTTCATAGAGCCAAAACATTTCAAGTGCTACTCAACTGGCTTTAGATAAGCCAGTCCTTTATTAGTATATAAGTGCTTTGTTAATAGTTCTATCGCTCGAAGTGGTGTCGAAAGAGATGAGTTTTCAGTCTGCGCCGGAAGATGTGTAAGCTATCTGCTGTCCTGATGTCAATGGGGAGCTCATTCCACCATCTCGGAGCCAGGACAGCAAACCCACGTGTTTTTGCCGATGGGAACTTGGGTCCCCCTCGCAGCGAGGGTGCAGCGAGTCGTTTGGCTGATGCAGAGCGTAGTGCACGCGCTGGGGTGTACGGTTTAACCATGTCCTGGATGTACGAAGGGCCAGATCCATTCGCAGCATGGTAAGCAAGTACCAGTGTCTTGAAGTGGATTCTAGCAGTTACCGGAAGGGAGCGGAGGAGCAGAGTGGTGTGGGAGAATTTAGGAAGGTTGAAGACCAAACGAGCCGCTACATTCTGGATGAGCTGCAGAGGTCGGATGGCACGTGCAGGTAGACCAGCCAGGAGGGAGTTGCAGTAGTCTAGGCGTGAGATGACGAGAGCCTGGACCAGAACCTGCGTCGCTTTCTGTGTCAGCTGGGGACGTATCTTCCTGATGTTGTAAAGCGTGTATCTGCAGCAACGGGTTGTAGCAGCGATGTTTGCAGTGAAGGACAGTTTGTTATCTAGGGTCACACCCAGATTCCTTGCAGTCTGAGTCGGGGAAACAACTGAGGTGCCGATGTTGATTGTTAGGTCAAGAGTGGGACAATCTTTTCCCGGGAGGAAGAGCAGCTCAGTCTTGTCAAGGTTGAGCTTGAGGTGATGAGCAGACATCCACTGAGAGATGTCAGCTAGACAAGCAGAGATGCGTGCGACGACCTGGGTCTCTGAGCGGGGAAAGGACAGAATTAATTGGGTGTCGTCAGCGTAGCAGTGGTATGAAAAACCATGCGGGCTAATGACTGATCCGAGCGAGTTTGTGTACAGGGAGAAGAGGAGGGGACCAAGAACAGAGCCCTGAGGGACCCCTGTAGTTAATTGACAAGGGTCGGACTCAGACCCTCTCCAAGTAACCCTGTAGGTACGGTCTTTCAGATATGAGGTGAGGAGGGAAAGTGCAGAGCCTGAAACTCCAAGTTCTTGGAGAGTGTGAAGGAGGATCTGATGGTTCACCGTGTCGAATGCAGCAGACAGGTCCAGAAGACAGAGGAGAGGGAGGCTGCTTTAGCAGTGTGCAGTTCCTCAGTGACAGCAATGAGAGCAGTTTCTGTTGAGTGACCTGCCTTGAAACCAGACTGGTGCGGATCCAGAAGGTTGTTCTGATTGAGATAACAGGAGAGTTGTTTAAAGACAGCGCGTTCAAGTGATTTAGACAGGAACGGGAGGAGAGAGACAGGCCTGTAGTTTATAACATCAGACGGGTTGAGAGTGGGTTTCTTTAGGAGAGGGTTTACTCTTGCCTCCTTGAGACTGTTTGGAAAGTGACCAGAAGTTAGAGAAGTGTTGATGAAATGGGTGAGAAACGGTAGAATATCAGGAGCGATAGTCTGAAGGAGGTTTGAAGGGATAGGGTCCAGAGGACAGGTGGTAGGGCGGGCAGAGGTAATGAGGGTAAGAACCTCACTTGGAGAGAGAGGGGAGAAGGAGGTCAGTGTGTGGGTGAAAGGAGGGTCTGGTGACCCAGCGGTGAGTAAAGGGGAGTCAGAAAAAGAAGAGCGAATATCATCAACCTTTTTTTCAAAGTGGGTAACAAAGTCGCTTGACAGAAGTGAGGAGGGGGGAGGAGCTTTTGGAGGGTCCAAGAGGGTGGAGAAGATGGAAAATAGTTTTTACGGATTGGAATAGGAAGATTGGATCTTATCTTGAAAGAAAGTGCTTTTTGCCTGAGAGATCGAAGCAGAGAAAGAGGAGAGGAGAGCCTGATAGGTTAGGAGGTCGTCACAGTGTTTGGATTTCCACCGTTTCCGCTCTGCTGCCCTAAGGACGGTTGTATTAGCACGCAGTGCATCATTTAGCCAGGGAGCAGGAGGAGACTGACGAGCCTGCCGAGATGTGAGAGGACAGAGCGAGTCCAGACAGTATGAGAGAGTAGAGAGGAGAGTTTCTGCAGCAGAGTTTGGAGGCAGGAGTTGGAAACGAGTCAGAGGAAGGGAGGGCTGAGAGCACCGACGAGGCAAAGGTAGAGGGGGAGAGGGAACGAAGGTTACGGCGGACAAGTGCAGGATGAGAAGAGATTAGTTTGTTATGTTTGGAAAGGGATAGAGAGAATGAAATGAAGAAGTGATCGGATGTGTGGAGCGGGTTTACAGAGAGGTTAGAAGTAGCGCAGTTCCTTGAGAATATGAGATCAAGTACATTGCCAGCTTTATGAGTCATTGGGGACGGAGACAGTGAGAAAGCAAAGGCAGTTAACAGAGATGTTAGTTCGTCTATCTTCCCCGTCTGGAGGTTGAAGTCTCCGAGAAGTACAGCGGGAGGGCCAGTTTCAGGGATGTGTGAGAGGAGATTATCTAATTCCTCCAAGAAGTCCCCCAAGGCGCCTGGTGGACGGTAGAGAACAACAATGGTTAACTGTATAGGATGGGTTACTGTGACGGCATGGAATTCAAAGGTGGAAGGAGTGAAGTTAGGTAGCTTGAAGAGGGAAAAGCTCCATTTGGGAGAGAGCAGGAGACCAGTGCCACCTCCTCTGCCAGTTGGTCTGGGTGTATGGGAGAAGGAATATGCAGTGGAGAGAGCTGCTGGGGTGGATGTGTTGGATGGAGTAATCCAGGTCTCAGTGAGAGCAAGGAAATCCAGAGATTGCAGGGAGGCGTAGCCAGAGATGAAGTCAGCCTTAGGAACAGCTGACTGGCAGTTCCACAGGCCACCTGAAACTAGATGTTGGATCTCAGTGGAGCATGTGGGATAGACGAGAGCAGGCCGGTTATATCGATTAGGAGATACACGGGGCCAGTGATAATTGCGAGAAGACACATGAACAGGAATGGAGAAAATACACATGATTATAGCATGAGGGGCTAGAAAACTAAAGAAAAGAGAAATAAGACACCAGCTCAATCAGAGTAGGATTTGCCTCCTCTTTGCCTCCCTCGTGACTCCCGTAGGACTCCAATGTCTTTGTCAGTCTTACTCCCGTAGGACTCCAATGTCTTTGTCAGTCTTCGGCTGTCTGACGCTTAAGCTGACGCTCCAGGAAAGAGCTACCTAAAATGGACGCCTGATTGCTGAGTTCTCACAGCTGTAGGGGCGTGCCCCTCTAATTAGTTAACTATCTACAGCTGATGGGCGACAATAGACTGGCCCTGCCTATATTATAATGCAGGCTTGAGAGCTGAGACCTGTGTAGCAGGTTTCGCCTGAGCAGATCTGAGATTTAAAATCTCTCAAAAGCGATTTAGCCGTTTTAGCTACAATAACTACAGAACAATTATACAGAGTAGAATAAATGAAACAGAGAAGTCTAATTAAACAAGAATATAACTTACAGTGGTTGCTGCGTCAATAGGAAATGTCGTCACCCGGTCCAGATGTACACTGAGTTCATCAGATTTTAAATGCGGTATTTAAATGCTTTTTTAGGTGAAAGATGACTGAGTCACGCGGTTGTACTTCATGTTGATGTAGAGGAGACATGAAGAAGAGGGGACACATGTTGATGTAGAAGAGACATGAAGAAGAGGGGACACATGTTGATGTAGAAGAGACATGAAGAAGAGGGGACACATGTTGATGTAGAAGAGACATGAAGAAGAGGGGACACATGTTGATGTAGAAGAGAGATGAAGAAGAGGGGACACATGCTGATGTGGAAGAGACATGAAGACGAGGGGACACATGTTGATGTAGAAGAGAGATGAAAAAGTGGATTTTGCTCAATAGGTGACCTTCAAATCATTAACTGAAAATCACCATAACCAAGCGTATGGACCGCATTGTCTTACTGAACCGATGAGCGGTGGCTGCTGTGCAAAACCCTACATTCCTGAGACAACATTTTTCATGACAAACGTAGGAAATTATCTCGTAGCTTGAAAAATGACGAATAATTAAGCAATAATAATTAAACAAAGTGCCTCTTGAGGGCATGAAGTGACAAAAACGTTCAACATTCCTCCATTAAACCCCATTGTAATTTCAGGCTGATATCTCCTCACATCAGCAGCCGCACACCTTTAGTTAATCTGCCAAAAAGGCCACATTATTGACCCGAAAGTACACAAAAAGCACACTTCAGATACTCAACTTCCTTGAGATACTTCACGCTTTGAAATTTCACCGATATCTGTTACGGTTCTTTAACAAAATGTTCACATGTAACAGGTTTATCTCTCATTCAGAGCAATGAAAACCTTTGATCTCTGGACACCTCGTTAGCTCAAATAGAAACACCTGTGTAATGGAACACGATGATGTCATCGCTCCAATGACATGCTCAGAGCAGCAGACTTCAGATAAAGGTTAACGGCCCTGCCCTCAACAGCTCTACGTCAAATATGGGGTGTCATCATATGCCGTTTCTATGGAAACGCATCCCTCGCCATAAAAGACGATGTCGCTATACATTAACTCCTATGAAAATGTTAAAAAAGTGCTCAAACTTCAGTCCAGCCGTGAAGACATCTACGGGACAGTTTTGAGATTTCTTCAAATGCCGTTGCCATGGCAACACAATGCTCGCCATGAAACATGGTTTTCTCATAACTTCAGTGAAAATGCTCCAAACCGCCCAAAACTTCACAGGTTTGGTAACGATGCAGCCATCAACGCATCTAAGCGTATTATGGGGTGTCATCAAATGCCGTTGCCATGGCGACAGACCACTCGCCATAAAACACGATGTCGATGTAAGTCCAATGGACACGGTCCAATCGTCCCCCAATCTTCACTTGTATATCACCGGTCCATGCCTCAACAGCTTTACGCCAAATCTGAGATCTCACCATATGCCATTTCCATCCCTCGCCATAAAAGACGATGTCCCTATAACTCCTATGAAAATGTTCAAAAAGTGCTCAAACTTCACATGTGTGCTAACAGTCCAGCCGTGAAGACATCTACGGGACAGTTTTGAGATTACTTCAAATGCTGTTGCCATGGCAACACAATGCTCGTCGCCATGTAACACGGTTTTCTCATAACTTCAGTGAAAATTCTCCAAACGGCCCAAAACTTCACAGGTTTGGTAACGATGCAGCCATCAACGCATCTAAGCGTATTATGGGATGTCATCAAATGCCGTTGGCATGGCGACAGAACATTTGCAACCAAGTTAGTTCAAAAGTTTGCAATTCAAATATTCTGCTGCTTTTCCAAGCCTTTTCACTTTATTTTCTTCTCTCATCACACATTCAAGCCCCCAGTGTTCATGTATCATTTCTATCTAAATTCTTCACTTTCTTCTTACACATTACATTTCAGCATACCAATTCAGTGTCAGCTTTTCAGCATAAAGCATTCCAACTAGCAATTTCTTCAGGAATTGCATTCTCTAGTTCCCCCTATTACTCGTTTTATGAAGGAGATGTCCGGTCACTAAGGCACATGGTGTGTGTGTGTGTGCTCTGCTCAGCTTTGCTCTGTGCGTGTGTGTTCGTATGTGCCCGACACCGGCCTTTGTTTTCAAATGACCATGAACATTAATTTACACACATCTGGCCAACTCCATAGGTATATGTGTGTGTTCCCAAGTGAAGAAGTTTGTTTAATCTTAATCTCGATGTAGTGCTCAGTCCTATCGGAGTGCACCGGAACAAACGACACTTTCAATAATATGGCGTAATAATCGGGCAGTTCGATGTGTGTAGAGGTGTGTGTGTGTGTGTGTGTGTGTGTAGAGGTGTGTGTGGTTAAAACTTAGCAGCGTCGATCTCTATTCAGCTGTTCTAATGAAGGTAAACACAGTGAAGGTGGTGCGTAAAAGGCACATCTCTCCTACTTGGCGAACCGGTAACTTTCTTGCATGAGATACATTCTTTATTTTTTTTCATGACCCTTTAGGGCGGGGGTGGTGAACTATTAGCGCCGGTGTTATGCCGTATTATGCATGCTCACTGCACCTCGCTGGAGCGTGCCACAGCGTAAAGTAAAAACTCAAAGACATATCAATTATTTGTACGGCAAAGTTAGGTTTGGAAACTATATAATTTCCTTTTTGGCGGGCATGCATAACACCGGAGCCTCGCTGCGGGGAAGCTTTGGTGCTGTTCTGAGTTTGTTCTAATCTGTCAAAATGACGGACTGTTTTCAGATTTTTCCGTCATTGTTAAAAAAAATCCGTCATAGGTGGAAAATATTCGGTTAATGCAACCTCTGCTTCCGAGTCACTTGCTTCAGCAGCTAGGCAAGAATCCTTCCTGGCATTCGGAAAACGAAGAGTGGAACAGGCTAGCAAGTGTGCAGGTGTGCGTCATATGAGAGGCCCCGCCTTACATTTTACGCCACAGATTTGGGGAAATTGGTCCGTGCGCAAAGCATTGTGGGGATTTTAAGGACGCAAAGTCTACCCATGTGCAGCCTCGAAATTACCCCCAAACCAAGGACGCGGCCTCGGTGGAATTCCAAGTATGCTGGACATTGGAACAGTCCTTCGGCGGCACTCGATGACGTAGCATCCTTGAAATATTGGCTTGGAAGCTAGTATCCTTGCGATTGAGAAACGGCCACAGTCAGACGAGACATATACCACGTGATGACACGTTAGGCTCGTGTTGTGTTCAAGGACCCTGACCTTGGCCAGGAAAAACAGGCACTAGCTTGTTTGATTATTTTGCTGTCTAGATTTCTTGAATTGTTTTCTATTTTGCGTGTGTTTATAAATTACCTCGAGGGCCGTACCAAATGGTCTCGCGGTCCGTATACGGCCTGGAGGCCGGAGGTTCCCCACCCCTGCTTTAGGGGCTCCGTAAACAACCCTAATAAATATATAAAAACATGTGTTGGAGATTTGAAATTTCATCCAAAAATATCTAACCTATACACTTTAATTAATCTACTCACATATGTCCTCATGGTGTTATTCTTAATTTATTGTAATTATTATCTCTCTGTAGTGCAGGTCTGTCAACATATGTTGTTTTAAATTGATCAAATTGTCCTGTTACTGAAGGTTGTTAAAAAACACAAACGGGCTGTGAACATCCCAATCTCCTCCGACTGTGAGCTGGACATTGATCACAGTTACAGTGTGCACTGTGAACCTGAGGGCTTCTTCATTCAGCCTGAGGTGAGTCACTGATGCTCCTTTAAAGAAACACAATGATCATTAACACACATGTATCTGCATTTGGATCCACAATCAGGAAAGAAACAGATAAACATTTCACTTCTGTTTCTGGTTTTCAGAGTAAAACTTTTAAATCCATGTTTGGACCAAACTACCATCCGACATTTCAAGTGTCCCTGATGACGAGCACAGAGAGAGTGTTCTTGAAGGTCCAGAACCAAGGTGGAAATGAAGTCTGGAATTATCGCGTGTCACTGGAAGGTAAAGACTCCACCTGAGCTCAGACCCAGTGATAGACTGATAACGCTAAAGCTCTATCTCATAGCCTTCTCTATTAAGACTCCATGGCAGCGTATCATTACAACATTAAACACACAACCTGTTATATTCTAAAACTATAGTAAAAACTAGTGTGGTGGTGAAACAGCGGGGCATCATGGGAGTTGTAGTCTTCAGCTTCTCGTGGTTAAGTGGATACACCGCCATTACAGGAGACCGTGATGAACGTACTGTTACCTTGATTAAAATGACACATCTCTCTGAACCATTTGGGATAATGTACGTACACAACTCAACACAATATAAATAATACAGGTGTAGGAGTTTTTATACATTATGAGGAAATGCTACATATTATAACTTTAGGTGAACAGAAATCCACCTCTGGGAATGCTGAGTTATACTTTAATTGTTAAGAGATCTGTTTAATGTGATTGTTGGTTAACAAAAGTATTTTCCCTGTTTGTCTTCCAGATCCAAGGAAGGAATTGTCCCAGATAAATGTCCCAGCAGAGAGCAGAGTCCCAGCAGAGAGCAGAGTCTTAGCAGAGAGCAGAGTCCCAGCAAAGGAGTGGCTGCTCTCAGTTCGGACAGAGTTCATTCAAAGAGTGTCTCTATCCGTCCTGAAGGACCTTCTGGATAAACTCTTTCAGTCTGAAGTGATCAATGAATCTGAAATGGAGTCAGCCAAAACCAAATCCCGAAATGACGGAGCACGAGAGGTGGTGGACGTGGTGCGAAATAAAGGAGCTGCAGCCAGCAGGGTTCTGATCAATGCTCTCCGTGAGCTGGACCCGCTTCTTTACGAAGAGCTCAACTCGAGCTGAGGCAAAACCTCGTGGAGTGTGTGAAAGCCCCTGCTAGTTTTGACAGTTGAAGTCCTGTCCTCTGTTTTGTTACCTGTACATTTCCCCCCTTGTCCTTGAAGGTATCACAGATTCTGAGCGAAGGCCACTTTCCTTCTCTCTTTTCTCCTGGACTCCCTCCTGAGAGCAGCTACCCGTATTGGCCTTCCTTTGGTATTATCTTGATATTTTTTCAAGTAGTTGTTCACTTTATTACATACAATCAGTGTTTCCCCTAGGTTTACTGCTTTGGGGGGTGCTGCCTGGCCGGGGGGGGGGGGGGGGTCAGTCGTTGTCCGAGTCAAATCTACAGAAAATAAACAAGTCAGACACTGAAACATGCACATGAATTGGATAATAAAAGTCCACATTTTCAATGTGAAAAATGACCGTCGATAGATTACTTCAGTTATATATATATATATTTTATATATAGAAAAAAAGAAAGGAAAAAAAACACCTTGAATTTCAGGGGGGGCGCGGGGCTCCGTTGTCTACCAAGACAATGGGGAAACACTGATACAATACTTTAATTTGCCAGAATCCATTGCGTCCTTTCACATTTTTGTCAGGCAAACCACTGGACCTTCCTTTATGAGAGGAGAGGAGAAAATGCTGCCCCACAATGCATTGCAGCCGCAGCATTTACCGTCACACAACAGTCGGCCGTTCACGGAAACAACCGATTATGACCGAGAAATGATATCATGAAAGTTATGGTGCTTATTACGCATTTTAAAATGTATGTGGTAAGTTGCCAAAGTGCTTTGTTTTGAACATTCATCAGTATTATAATCAAAAAGAGAAATATGAACGTTAGTTTTTACTGAAATGATCAAATAAAGTCTTTGGGGTTTGTTCAACTTTTAAAAGATGTTTGAATGGTGATATACACAGTGATAGATGTTAAGGACTAACGTTTATAATAAATACATCTGTATTGATTTTAAGATATTTTCATCAATCATACGTATTGGGATCATTTGTATTAATGTGGACCGGAGGGAGAGGGTGACGAGCATCAGTTTCACTTTCCTTTTTTATTTCAATTCTAACTTTGGTCATGAAGAATATGTTTCTCTGTTGTCCACGTTCATAAAGCAAAGCAACAGCATCAGAGCACGGTGCAGAGTCTCTCGATGAGTTTACAGTAGTCCCTCGTTCTTATTGAACATCCATGTTGTAGTCCGCTGTATAGAGATCTGTAGTTTCCATAGTTTCCCCACAGCAGCAGACGCACATTCATGACGTCCGCTGGCGCATCATAAACACGTCGGATAGTGAAAGTGCATTCGGATTCTCTAAAGTACCGCAGTCTCTTCTCCTAAGTCCTTTTGAATTCTCCTATCCACTATCCCTTAACCCCGTGACGTTTCACTCAGAGGTCAAGGAATAGGAGATAGGGTTAGAACTTAGGAGCTGATTGTTGGACTATTCGACCGCAACCTTGGGCTATAAAGGAACTACAGCACGGTCACATGACTTCACGTCACCACCGCTAAGCTAAAGGAGGCTAATGTTGGGCTATAAAGGAACTACAGCACGGTCACATGACTTCACGTCACCACCGCTAAGCTAAAGGTGGCTAATGTTGGGCTATAAAGGAACTACAGCACGGTCACATGACTTCACGTCACCACCGCTAAGCTAAAGGCGGCTAATGTTGGGAGTGATGACATTTATTGCGCACATCTACTACAGCGCGGAGCGCGGTTTAAGGGTGCCACGCCTGGCCCGTTTTTGGTTGCGTTTTCACTTGGCGTGGTTCCGGTTAGCGGGTACTTTTTCAGTTTTCTGGCTCTCCAAAATCGAGGTTCTTTCCGGGCCAACAACCGGGCTGAGTATGCTAAACAAAATGAACATATTTTACCGTGATTTAATTGTAATACACGTTTCAAAATGATGCCGAAGTAACAACATACTGATACCGGTTTGTAAAAAAACATGAATTAATGCTTTGACAAGTCTGCAGACAGACGAAAAACTTTTTTAAATGCGTGTTTTCTGAATAGAGATTGGCTGGTTCCCAACCTACTAACTTGAATACAAATTCAAGTTAGTAGCTATTAATAATAATAATTTCAATTTCTATAGCGCTTTTCACGAAACCCAAGGACGCTTTACAATGGGAAGTAACAACAACAACAACAAAAGTAATAACAATCATACAGATACATAGGCTGAAGAAAACAAAACAGGAACAGTTTGCTGGATACCGCATATTAGTTGAGGCCAAAGGCCTGAGTGAACAGATGGTGTTTGAGGTGTTTTTTGAAGGTGTCCAGAGAGTCTGCATTCCTGATTGCAGAGGGTAGAGGATTCTAGAGGGTGGGGGCTGCGACACTGAAGGCTCTGTTGCCAAATGTTTTCAGCTTGGAGCGCTGGATGGAGAGCAGCCCTTTGTCGGAGGACCACAGGTGACGAGAGGGGGTGTAGGGCTGAAGGAGATCAGAGATGTATGGAGGGGCTAGGGAGTGGAGAGATTTATTTATCTATTAAAGGCATAAAAAGACATAAATGTATAATTATTTCTTTAATAGAAATGTTTCTTCTGCCCGTAAAGTGTCCAAACCAGGCTTTTCTGGATAAGCGCATTTTTAAAACATAGTCATTGTCCATGCCGGTTTCAGTTGGATTATTTGTCACAGTTGCTCCGATCAGATCGGTCTCCTCCATTTTGTAGATTATTTACGACTTTTGAATCCACATAAACACATCGGCAAAATCCGGCTTACTTTGAGCATGTGTTTTAAACAGTTTAATCCCTTTGTGAATTGTTTCCACTTCCGCCGTCCTTTCATTTCTTCATACAGCGGGAATCCAAATGAATTAATCCTGAGTCCAATAACCATCAAAGTCACTCCAATAGTGCTCCTTAACTATGCTTTCATCCTCCTTTAACAAAATACTTCACATTCATCCAGTTTATGACGGTAGTTGTAGCTTTTGAGACTTTTAAACTTTTTGTGTGTGTGTGTGTGTGTGTGGGGGGGGGGGGGGGCGCAACTTCCAACAGGAGTCATTTGGGGGGGCTCTTGGGAAAAAAGGTTGGGAACCCCTGGGCTAAGCTAACGCAGTATATGCTCCGACCGTTCACAAGAACGGCCTATACAGACATAAATAAAGCAGCGACTGTATTCTCCATGACAGACAGTCTGTGGTTTGTACTTGTTTAACTTTTGTCTAGTTTCTGAACAGATATGAGGAGCTGTGAGCTCTGAGGGCTAACGGCTGATGTTGGTTGTGTGTTCTGCCCACACTGCGTTACTATAGATACTGCCCCAGTTCCTAAACTGTAATGGAAACGCAGCATAAAGTGAGCCTGGCCTAACAAGGCCTAACGAGGCCTAGCCATACCGTACTAAGCCGAGCGAGGCCCTGCAGTGGAAAAGCGCCATTAGTCATCTCATTTAGACACTTCTTAGCAACATGCTATTGATGCACATACTCTTCAATCCTTCATTGTGATGGATCCCCTGCTATAGATACAGTGTTGAACTTCCAACCCAGTCTCACAAAAAAACGTGTAATAACTACGTTGGTCCACAACTTGGGACGTAGTATTTCTACAAAAACGCCTCTGAAATTGTAAGATCCCTACGTCTTTTTTCACCATTCATTCCAATGGCTGGCGTCTATGTCACGTGAGCTTCAAATTTCTCCCTTCAGAAAAAAAAACATGGCCGAACTTCGTTTTATTCTCGGTGGAAAATGCCTATTTTAAGGTTAGTTTGGCCATTAAAATGCGTTTTGATGTCATTTGATGCGAGAAATGTGAGTTGTTATTTCAGAGTATGTGTGCAGTAGATGTACACAATCTTAAGCTTGCTAGTTATTACGAAGATTACTTCAGGAAATTGTGTCTATAAAACGTTTTCATTGTTACCAAGGTGGTTGCTAGTGTGGCGGCACGTGGGGGTGTTTGTTGGAAATCCTATTCAACTAAAAGCCAGACAACGCCACCTTGGGAATGGCACCCAAGGAAATAATTATTCCAAGTACCAACAAGGCACTCAGGTTCGTGATACTGAGGGGTAGGAGACGTGGTTCCAATTTATCAAATGTTTTATTTCTGGCATTAAAATATCATTAAAAACACCATAAGATAATTATACACACTGGAAATGAAGAGGGGAACTCTTAATTCAGGGATGCTGAGGCTTACCAGTGGATGGAGGTGATGAGGGGTGAGAGGGATCCCAACAAAGTAAATTAAGGCACCCGTGATCACTACACACTCACACGAAGGAACACAAATCGGGGGGAGCACAGCACGACACACAAAGGGGGAAGCCACCACCGGGGACACCAGCACCACACCTTTGGCTCTCAGCAACTAAGAAGGGCAAACAATAAACAATTACTGGGATAAACAGTAAACACAAATGAATACACCGACCAACACATAAGATAAGTATAAGACAATAAAAAGTCAAGAATACTACAAAATACTGATTTCAAGTAACTGAAATAAACAAAACAAATTTAAAGCAACAGGGTCGAAAACTAAACCAAAGAAACGAAAATCAACCTAACAGTCTTGAATTAATCTTGAATTAAATAAACAAAACAAACTTAACTCAATGAAATAAGTAATCATGAACAGAGATTAATTGAACAGTCCACGATAACAATGTTTAAAATATGGCCCTGTAATGAAGAGCAAAGGCACAGTGATACCAAGACAGACAATGTAGGCCAAGAGCAACACCCGCCAGGCAGTAGTGTGGCAGTGAAGCACAGTAGGGCAGGCAAGCCGACTGTGCAGACAGACACAGCCGTGAGGGCAGACCAGTGGTCCAGGCAACAGTTAGGCAGGCAATACTATGGAGTCAGATTTGGGTCAATATTCTAGCGCATAAAACAAGCTACTCACGAGCGGAAAATGTGATTTTACACGCGCCTAAAATGACCCTCGCGTGCAGATTAAACCCCCGCGAGGAGAGAGAGCCCTCTTGCTCGCTCGCGGGAGTGTCAGCTTCACTCGCGGAGTCTGTCTACGCGCGCATGAAAAGTTTCTGGCACTTTGGGACGGAGCCACTGGACTTTGATTGACAGCTGCCAGGAGTTGCCAGGTTTGATAAATGCATGAACTACCAAGAGCCGAGGAGTGACAGCGGCAAGATCAGGTGGACGAGATTGAATGGTAAAGTTGTCCATAAAAAACTATTATATTCGTAAAGTGTACAACTAATATATATATAAATTAATTTGATATAAAAAAATGACACATTAATTCTGAGTGCAATACTTTTACAAACACTATAGTAATAATATGCATTCATTATACTATTACTATAGGAGTGTTCTATAGTGTGTTCAAAAAACAACTACAGAAACACTATATAGTATACTATAGTAGTACTATTTAAAATATAGGAATACTACAAAGATCTAGATACATAGTGTTACTATTGAAATATTATAGGGCTATTATAGCTAATAAAATGGCACTACAGAAAAAACTATTGTAATACAATAGCTGGTGAAAAATACTACAGAACACTACAAACTTACTAAAGGACACTATACAACTCTTATAGTATACTATAGTAATACTATAATTCATGTATAGTTCATTTCGTAAGGGAGGTGCATACAGCAGACAGTAGCTAGCAGTTTTCCACTCAAAAATATATTGTTTTATATCAAATTAATTAATATATATATTAGCTGTACACTTTACGAATATAATAGTTTTTTATGGACAACTTTACCATTTAATCTCGTCCAACTGATCTTGCAGCTGTCACTCCTCGGCTCTTGGTAGTTCAGGCATTTATCAAACCTGGCAACTCCGGGCTTCCTGGCAGCTGTCAATCAAAGTCCAGTGGCTCCGCAACAAAAATGTCAGAAACTTTTCACGCGCGCATAGACAGACTCCGCGAGTGAGTGAGGCTGACGGAGCCTACACACGGCGGCGTGCGTTGCCGCTTGGCGGTGGGCGTGTCTTGAGCTTGGGGAGTCAACGCGAGCAACGCGACCAACAACCAATCACATGAATGTCCCGCCCCGGACATACAAAGCAAAGCATTCATGCTACATCCATGCTGGCTAAATATACTGTCTATGCTTGCTAGCTGTCCATTCAAACGAAGTACACTGGATATAAACTCTCCAAACAGGCGAAAACCTACCAGTTTCACCCACTGTCTCTGCCACCTCCCCCCATGCCTGGCTCCTCCGGTTTGTATCCCTGTATGTAAAGAGGGACTGGTGGTCATATAGTACCGCCACGATAATTTTCTCCTCCATTTTTTGACATATGGGAAATAACTGCGGTCTGGCTCTCCCAACATACACGCGGTTTGATTGGCTAGCGCTTGTAATGTCAGATTTGCATACGCGGGATTTGATTGGCTGACTTCTCCGTCGAGGCGGCAAAAGTAGAACATTGCTCTACTTTTGCAGCGAGCACCGCGAGAGAAGCTACGCTTTGCTCCCACAATGCAGTTCGGCGAATAGTGACGTCACCCCATTCAAAGTGAATGGGCAGAAGCGGCAACGCACGCCGCCGTGTGTAGGGGCCGTAACCCTCCCGCGAGCGAGCGGTTTAATCTGCGCGCGAGTCATTTTATGCGTGTGTAAAAGCACATTTTCCGCTCGTGAGTGGCTTGTTTTACGTGCTAGAATATTGACCCAAATCTGACTCCATAAATACACTCGTAGACGTAGAGCAGTCGTGAATGCAACGCAGACATAGAAGCAAAACAGAAGTCCTTTATCACGCTTCCAGCGCAGAGCCTAGCAGACATTAAGCGATCAGGTGATGTTACAATAACAATACTAGGTTAAGATCATTCAGGAAGAATGAGACAAGCAGAAGGTCTACATACTAGTGATGTTACGTATTGCGCCGAGGCTTCGGAGCGTGTGTCGAGTAATCCCCGAAGCTTTTTGTGAAGCATGTATCGAGGCTTGTATCGTTTTGTGCCAGTGACGTCATCGATGACAAACGAAGCCTCGCTGCCTGTCGATACCACGTGACTGCTTCACGAAGCGATTCAGATCGGTTGAACCACAACGCTCATAATACCAATGGATGTATAATAAGAACCATATTACCCCTCCTGTACCCGGGCCCGGTGACACGATGGAATCAAGAGAGCTCAGACCCTCACTTATATAGAGGTCGGAACATGTCATAACGTATAAATAGATACAAGCATAAATAAATGTAGGAATAAAAACATGAATAAATACAGAAATAAATATGTTCCAGTGTTTTCAGAGAGCTGTAGTGTGTGTGCTGTGGCTCAGCTGGAAAGCAGTTGACTCACGACCGCAGGGTCTCTGGTTCAACGACTGAACAATACGTATTTTTTGTTGTTTATAAAAGCTACAGCTAAATGAGACAATGTAGTTAATAAATGTATTCTTTGATATGGTTTAGCCTTTCTCAGGCTACAACATGGTTACGTTTACGAATATTATTAAGGAATACAAATCCCTATTTGCAATGTTTACCAGCCTCCTTAGGCTTTTCAATCACAATCATTAAACTGGAATAAAAACAATATTGTTAACATGAAGATATGATTTAATGTTGGTTGTTTAGAGTTATTCTAAGGCTTTACTCATTGGGAACTCGGTATGAGATAGAGCACACTGTTGAGATGTCCAATCTGCCTGTTGTACACACTTTCACCAACAGGGGGTTTGTGTTCAAATGAAGCCCATGATGAAGCCTCATGAGATGAACCCTTTTGCGAACCAATTGGCTGGAAAGCTTCAAAGCTTCATAAGGCTTCATCTCACCATCACTACTACATACCGATCAGGCCAAGTTCAGACAAACACACAGCAGGAGAGCTTCATTTACAGCGGCAGCAGACATGGGCTGCAGGATCCCTGCAAGGGTCTACAACCAGTGATACATTTAGTATTTAGGCTAATTGTCATGCTAGGTGTACAACAAACGGCAGCCACTGCAAACTCACCGGTGCCAGCGGATAAAGCACGTCAGCGGAACCCGGAAGTGGCCTTCGTGCCAAAGAGCAAGAGGGAGCAAGAGCGACACTGACCCCTCTTTATAAAGGTTGCCCCGTGTGGTGATAGGGCTGAACAGTCTATCCTGCTACACTATTGATCTCATAGAATCTGCATTGCTGCTGATTAAACAAACAAAGAGTTTATAAAGGAGTTTAAATAATCTACAAAATGAAACTTGAGCATTCATGCAGCAGTAATACTATTCCACAAACAAATATATATAATATGGAACAATACACAGTTAACACTAGAGTACCCAAAACAACAACAAGTAAGGTTTTGAATGCAGGATGTTTTTAGATTTATTTTCACTTTGTGGTTTTATTACTTTTTCTTCAATAACTTTATTTTCCTTGTTTTTAGCTGCATGTCTATTTATATCGTTCCTATACGTGTTTTTGTAACCGTCTTACTGTGAGAGCAATTGAACATAATCCCTGTTGTACCTGTCCATGTGATGAGGCTGGTTATGAAACAAAGGGAGGAGCTACAGACAGGGAAGGATGTTGAAAGTGAAAGAAGGAAGTCAAACTGCCAGACTCCATTTTACACTTCGGCAGAGCAGCAGGAGGAAAACAGAGTGAGTTTTAACAACAGACTGCTTTTTAAACACTTTAATCATTTACTCAGTTGAACTGTATGTCAGAAAATAATCTGTAAATACAAATATATTTATTTCCTGGAGTTGAAAGTGACATCTTCAAATGTTGTGAACTTTTTTATCCATTTCCTGGTTTCTAAATCAGAGTTTCATAACATGTAACAGCCAAGCGCAGTCACATGGAGAGCAGCCTGTCTGAAGTCTGACTGAGTTGATGTATTGAAACCAAGTTTATCATTATGATGGTTTTAGATTGACATCATGTTATTATTATAATGTGTGTGTGTGTGTGTGTGTGTGTGTGTGTGTGTGTGTGTGTGTGTGTGTGTGTGTGTGTGTGTGTGTGTGTGTGTGTGTGTGTGTGTGTGTGTGTGTGTGTGTGTGTGTGTGTGTGTGTGTGTGTGTGTGTGTGTGTGTGTGTGTGTGTGTGTGTGTGTGTGTGTGTGTGTGTGTGTGTGTGTGTGTGTGTGTGTGTGTGTGTGTGTGTGTGTGTGTGTGTGTGTGTGTGTGTGTGTGTGTTAGTGTTACTGGTTTTTCTCTCAGACTAGAGAAGATGAGTGATTTCAAAGTTGAGGAAGAGGACAAATCTCAATTCCCCAGCGGTCTGTGCGGGAGTGAGCAGTCTGAAGAGGAACCTCCAGACTTCAGAGATGAACCCGGACCCTCAGACACAAAGTAAGAGTCTGTTTCTACTGTGACCTGAAGAGGATTCAGTTTTTATATTATCTGATAATCTAAACGGTTATTTTATAATTACATGAGGGCAGTAGAGTACAGACACTCTGTAGATATAGTATAATGATAGTAATAACCGGGTGAGCTGGTTGTATTTATCATTAACCGATTTATTTTGTGCGGTGCGATAAACTGTAGGGTCAATGCGCATAAATGTGCCTGGCAACACAAATCAAAAGAAGATGTGAAATGTTTATCCCCCCCGTGTATTCACACAACTTGTAAAGTTGCAACTTGAGAGTGAAGTTTGTGACGCTCTGTTACAAAAACCTGTCAGTGTTGAGCTTCTGCTCCTGTGGTCACTGACATGCTGAGATGAATCAGAAGAGGGAACATCAGCACCCAGAGCTCTACAGCACCTCATGTTAAATCAGGGTTCTTCATGTACCTGTATATAAACCAGAGACTGTCTGTGGTGCTAACAATATAATAGCTGCTGTTCTTATGACTGGATGCCATTTAGACACAGCAGCTACAACGTTAGCCTAGCCTAGCTTTAATCGATTTCCATTCAGAAAACTAACATTTAAAGTGTTTTGCTTGTTGTGTTGCAGACAGACCTGACAAAGCATTAACTCAGGCTTTTAACAAATCACTATCATTACATTGTTATTTCGGCATCCTTTCCATATCTTTAAAGACATTAATTCACAGCAAATTATATGTAAATTGGGTTCATAGTGCTAAAGTGTACCAGATTAATACAGCTGATGTTATGAACCCAGACACAAAGCTGTGTGGTTCCCTGATTATATGAATAACTAACCACTATCTACCTTATCATGATGAAATAGCATCTATACAGACTTTTAAAAAAAAAAATCAAACTAGAATTTGCCACCTTGTACCTTTGGTGAGAATCAGCTCCACTAATGTAAAGTGTTATAAAGGATGTGTTCATCTCCATAGAGGGAAGAGGAAGAGTCCTGTTCCTGTGGAGGAGCAGATGTCCAGCTGTGCTCTGTGTCAGGACGTCCTGAAGGATCCAGTCTCTACCAGCTGTGGACACTGGTTCTGCAGACAGTGCATCACCTCATACTGGGAGCAGAGACCTCCATCAGGAGACTCCTGCTGTCCTCAGTGTGGAGAGAGATGGAACATTCTACAAAGTAAGAAGCCGAACACATTCAAGGTTCAAGGTTCAAGGCTTTTATTTGTCATACGAACATAGCTACAGTATAGTTATGACGATGAAAATCATAGGTCACAGGCTCCTCCAACAGAGCAACACAATACAACAGAAAAACAGAAAAAAATAGTGCAAGTAAATACAAAAAGAAAAATGTGAAATAGTTCAATTAGAGTCTACATACAAGTAATTGGAATATGATATATTAGATAAATAATTAGCAACCAGCTTAATGTTATGGATGTTGTTTGAAAGTTCAGGTGTTTAACAGTCTTATGGCCTGTGGGATGAAACTGACCCAGAGTCTGGTGGTTTTAGTCCGGATGCTGCGGTACCGTCTGCCAGACGGCAGCAGACAGAACAGTTTGTGGCTGGGGTGATGGGGGTCTTTGATAATCCTGAGGGCTTTCTTCCTGAGCCGCTGGGAGTAAAGGTCCTCCATTGATGGCAGCTCCTTCCTGGTGATGTGCTGTGCAGTTGGCCGATAACGGTCGTGTCGTCAGCAAACGTCACGATGGTGTTGGAGCTGTGTGTGGCCACACAGTTGTGAGTGAACAGGGAGTAGAGGAGAGGGCTGAGCACGCAGCCTTGAGGGGCTCCGGTGTTGAGGATCAGGGTGGAGGATGTGATGTTTCCCACCCGCACTGCCTGGGGTCTGCCGTCAGGAAGGTCAGGAAGTTCAGGATCCAGTCACAGAGGGCGCTGTTGAGCCCGAGGTCTCTGAGCTTGATGACCAGCTTGGAGGGCACAATGGTGTTGAAATCTGAACTGTAATCAATGAACAGCATTCTCACATAAGTGTTCCTCTGGTCCAGGTGTGAGAGGGCAGTGTGGATGGTGAGGGCTATGACGTCGTCTGTGGACCTGTTTGCTCTGTAGGCAAACTGCAGGGGGTCCAGAGAGTCAAGGAGGGAGGAGGTGAAGAAGGGTTTGACTAACCGCTCAAAGTACTTCATTATGATGGAGTGCTACTGGGCGGTAGTTGTTGAGACTGGTGATTATTGTCTTTTTGCGACAGGAACGATGGTGGAGTGTTTGAAGCATGTGGGGACTACAGACTGCAGCAGGGACCTGTTGAAGATGTCTGTGAACACCTCTGCCAGCTGAACTGCACACACCCTGAGATCACGGCCAGGGATGCCATCAGGTCCAGGAGCCTTGTGTGGATTAACCCTTTTAAAGGATTTACACATATCCGCCCTCTTTAAAACAAAATGGCAGGGCTCCCGGTCCTTCTGTGCCTCCACAGCCTGACTGTTCTCGAATCGAGCACAAAAGCTGTTCAGCTCATCTGGGAGAGATGCGCACGCAGACAGTCCCGCAGCACCCCCTGCTGCTCCTTTGTAGTCTGTCATTGTTCTTAGTCCCGCCCACAAGTTCCGGGTGTTACAGCCTTTGAAGTCAGACTCCATTTTGTCTCTGTATTGTCTCTTTACACTGCTGATTGCTCTCCGGAGTTCATACCTTGATTTCCTGAACTCATCTGAATCTCCACCTCTGAGCGCGATAGTGCGCACTTTCAGCTTGGTACTGTTGGAGCAATGAGTGGTCTGAAACCCACCTCGGCTCCGCGCGTCCTTTGATGAGCTGGTCAAATTATAAAAGAAGGAATTCAAAGCACCAGGATAAAGATTAAACAATAATCTGTTTATTACCCGGAGTAATCTGCGGCCGTGATGATGGTCTAGCTTCAGCAGCTACATTACCTACGGGTGCGTTCGTTAATATTAACTGTGCGGTCCGGAGTCACTGTGGCACAGACTGGACCGCTGGTGAACAGCTGTTAGAACGGGCCGTTCAGGTGTTCAGAGCAGAGCTCCCTGTCGGAGCGGCAGAGCGTGATGTGAACTGAAAAGTGTTTCTGTCGCAATATTATCGTTGAGCTAGCTTGCTAGCATACATTGTCACTATCTGCTAACGTTAGCTTTAGCCTTAGTTTTCTAATAGTTTTTTTCATAGGCTATAAACAGAGGTGGTATAAGTATAGATCTTGTACTTGAGTAAAAGTAGAAGCACTCAGATCTTGTGCTTGAGTAAAAGTAGAAGTACTCAGATCTTGTACTTGAGTAAAAGTAGAAGTACTCAGATATTGTACTAGAGTAAAAGTAGAAGTAGGCCTACTCAGATCTTGTACTTCAGTAAAAGTAGAAGCACTCAGATCTTGTACTTGATTACAAGTAGAAGTACTCAGATATTGTACTAGAGTAAAAGTAGAAGTACTCAGATCTTGTTCTTGAGTAAAAGTAGAAGTACTCAGATCTTGTACTTGAGTAAAAGTATAAGTACTCAGATCTTGTACTTGAGTAAAAGTAGAAGTACTCAGGTCTTGTACTTGAGTAAAAGTACCAGAGTGTAGGAATACTCTGTTACAGTAAAAGTCCTGCATTAAAAATGTTCCTAAAGTAAAAGTAGAAGTACTCAGATATTGTACTACAGTAAAAGTAGAGTATTTGAGTGAGTTAATGCATTAGTTTGCTTCATTACATTACATTACATTACATTACATTGCATTTAGCTGACGCTTTTGTCCAAAGCGACTTACAATAAGTACATTCGACCAGGAAGACACAACCTTGAAGAAAACAGAATCATATAAGTATATCAGGTTTCATAGAGCCAAACATTTCAAGTGCTACTCAACTGGCTTTAGGTAATCCAGTCCTTTATTGGTATAAAAGTGCTTCGTTAATCGTTCTAACGCTCGAAGTGGAGTCGAAAGAGATGAGTTTTCAGTTTGCGCCGGAAGATGTGCAAGCTATCTGCTGTCCTGATGTCAATGGGGAGCTCATTCCACCATCTTGGAGCCAGGATAGCAAACCCACGTGTTTTCGCCGATGGGAACTTGGGTCCCCCTCGCAGCGAGGGCGCAACGAGTCGTTTGGCTGATGCAGAGCGTAGTGCACGCGCTGGGGTGTACGGTTTAACCATGTCCTGGATGTAGGAAGGGCCAGATCCATTCGCAGCACGGTAAGCAAGTACCAGTGTCTTGAAGTGGATTCTAGCAGTTACCGGAAGCCAGTGAAGGGAGCGGAGGAGCGGAGTGGTGTGGGAGAATTTAGGAAGGTTGAAAACCAGACGAGCCGCTGCATTCTGGATGAGCTGCAGAGGCTTCATTAAAGGGTGTTAATTAATAAGTATTCTCCAGTGCCTTTTGTCCCCTTTAAGGTATCATTAAGGTCAGGTTAATGTTGCTCTCAAAGTGCACCAGATTGATGCTTTTAACTTCAATATTTAAAAAATTGTTTTCCCCTTGAGGAGGTTAGGTCCCCCCCCACTTGTAAAAATAACACTTTACCCCGGCAGTATGCCGGTAATGAATTACACAGCGCTGCAGCATGTCTGTGAGCGAGAGAGAGAGATGCAGCGTGTCTGTGAGGCCCCGCCCCCGCACGCAGATGAGAGAGAGAGATCTCTTTCAAAATGTATTGAAAGTTAGAAACGGAGATGGTTCGATATAATGTGCAAGATAACGTTTATGTAGCATTTCTTTATTGTTGAAATGATGACATTTCATAACGGGATCAAATCAAAGTGAATGGCCTGCTGCTGCTGAAAGCATCGGGCAAGTGACTGGAAAACGTAAAAAAAAAGTTATTACATCGTTTCAGATAATAATAATAATAATAATAATAATTAATAATAATAATAATTCATTTAGAGGCACCTTTCACAGCACCCAAAGACACCTTACAATTCATAAAATATTCTAAGGAAAGGTTTAATATGGAGTCAGATTTGGGTCAATATTCTAGCGTGCAAAACAAGCTACTCACTAGCGGAAAATGTGCTTTTACACGCGCATGAAATGACCCTCGCGCGCAGATTAAACCCCCGCGAGCGGCTGTCACTACCCGATCTGCAGCTCTGGCCGATCTGCAGTGCGCATGTGCGAGATGGTCCGCCATATTGGACAACTCCGTACGGCAACCCAAGAAGGACACTTGACACAGTGGCTTTTGGCAAAGCTGAAAAATAAAACTCGAGAGACAGATGAGTTATTGTTATTGCAACGTGACTTCACCATTATTTAACAACTCTTTTTATTGGGTTCTTTTATTTTGGGTTAAGTACATTGTCAGAATAAGTGAGAAATGAATGTAACTTCTGTTAGACAGCTATCATACTGAATACATATTTACTGTGAATGTATGCAAATATGTATGGCATATGGCTGTTTAACAGAAGTTAAATCCATTTCAATGCAGATGGATGAGGATGGGGGTGATGAGGTCAGAGGATGGAGGTGATGAGGTCAGAGATGAGGTCAGAGGACTTGGTGATGAGGTCAGAGGACTTGGTGATGTGGTCAGAGGATGGGAGTGGTGTGGTCAGAGGATGGAGGTGATGAGGTCAGAGGATGGGGGTGGTGTGGTCAGAGGATGGGGGTGATGAGGTCAGAGGATGGAGGTGATGAGGTCAGAGGACTTGGTGATGTAGTCAGAGGATGGAGGTGATGTGGTCAGAGGATGGGGGTGATGAGGTCAGAGGATGGAGGTGATGAGGTCAGAGGACTTGGTGATGTGGTCAGAGGATGGAGGTGATGAGGTCAGAGGATGGGGGTGATGTGGTCAGAGGATGGAGGTGATGAGGTCAGAGGATGGAGGTGATGTGGTCAGAGGATGGGGGTGATGTGGTCAGAGGATGGGGGTGATGTGGTCAGAGGATGGGGGTGATGAGGTCAGAAGACTTGGTGATGAGGTGAGAGGATGTGGTCAGAGGATGGGGGTGATGAGGTCAGAGGATGGGGGTGATGTGGTCAGAGGATGGGGGTGATGTGGTCAGAGGATGGGGGTGATGAGGTCAGAGGATGGAGGTGATGAGGTCAGAGGATGGAGGTGATGTGGTCAGAGGATGGGGTTGATGTGGTCAGAGGATGGGGTTGATGAGGTCAGAGGATGGGGGTGATGAGGTCAGAGGATGGGGGTGATGAGGTCAGAGGATGGAGGTGATGAGGTCAGAGGACTTGGTGATGATCCGGGCAGCAGAGTTCTGAATGATTTGAAGTTTATTGAGGAGTTTGATGGGAAGGCCTGAGAGCATCGTATTACAATAGTCAATGCGGGATGTGAGGAATGCATGAACCAGGAAGCAGTGCTGGATTGAGACAGGAGTCTGGAGAAGAATGCAGTCCGGGTGATGTTTTTTACGTGGGGTGCAAATGAGAGGGAGCTGTCCAGAATGACACCAAGATGTCGTGTTTGAGTTCTTGATAAGCCATTAAAAGAGTAAATAAGTGTCTCCTGTGCACCAACACATACCCATCTGTGATGGAAAAAAGAAAGCATTCCAAAAGTATTCTAAAAGTAATCTGAATACGTTTTTAAGACACGTAACTGTATTCGGATTCGGATTACTTTCAGAGCCATGTATTCAGTATTCAGGAACTAATTACATTTACAAAGTAACCCTCACAACCCTGTGTATAGCTAGTTGCTGTGGTCGGCTCACATGTTGCGGACCAGGTTAAAAGCACACGGCAAAAAGTAAATACACACTGAAAATATACGAGAAAAAGGCAAAGTTGGATCCTGTTAATCCTTTAAAACTGGAGAGATAAAAAAAAATGCATAAATAAATAAATGTTAAGGTAAAATAAGATATGAATCCATCCATCCATCCATCCATCTTCTCCCGCTTATCCGTGGTCGGGTCGCGGGGGTAGCAGTTCCAGCAGAGAGCCCCAAACTTTCTTTTCCCTGGCGACATCAACCAGCTCTGACTGGGGGATCCCAAGGCGCTCCCAGGCCAGCGAAGAGATATAATCCCTCCACCTGGTCCTAGGTCTACCCCTTGGTCTCTTCCCAGCTGGACGTGCCTGGAACACCTCCCTAGGGAGGCGCCCAGGTGGCATCCTAACTAGGTGCCCGAACCACCTCAACTGGCTCCTTTCGACGCGAAGGAGGAGCGGCTCAACTCCGAGTCCCTCCCTGATGACCGAACTTCTCACCTTATCCCTAAGGGAGACACCAGCCACCCTGCGGAGAAAACCCATCTCGGCCGCTTGTATCCGCGATCTCGTTCTTTCGGTCATGACCCATCCTTCATGACCATAGGTGAGGGTAGGAACGAAAATGGCCCGGAAGACTGAGAGCTTTGCCTTCTGGCTCAGCTCCCTTTTCGTCACAACGGTGCGGTAAAGCGACTGCAGTACCGCTCCCGCTGCTCCGATTCTCCGGCCCATCTCACGCTCCATTGTTCCCTCACTCGAGAACAAGACCCCGAGATACTTGAACTCCTTCACTTGGGGTAAGGACTCATTCCCTACCTGGAGTGGACAGTCCATCGGTTTCCTGCTGAGAACCATGGCCTCAGATTTGGAGGTGCTGATCCTCATCCCAGCCGCTTCACACTCGGTTGCGAACCGATCCAGTGAGTGCTGAAGGTCGCAGACCGATGAAGCCATTAGAACCACATCATCTGCAAAAAGCAGTGGTGCAATCCTTAGTCCACCGAACTGCAGACCCCCTCCCCCATGACTACGCCTCGAAATCCGATCCATGTATATTACAAACAGGATTGGTGACAAAGCGCAGCCCTGGCGGAAGCCAACCCTCACCGGAAATGGGTCCGACTTACTGCCGAGGACCCGGACACAGCTCTCGCTTTGGGAGTACAGAGATTGGATGGCCCTGAGTAGAGACCCCCTCACCCCATACTCCCGCAGCACCTCCCACAGTAACTCCCTGGGAACTCGGTCATACGCCTTCTCCAAGTCTACAAAACACATGTAGACCGGATAAGCGTACTCCCAGGCCCCCTCCAGGATCCTTGCGAGAGTAAAAAGCTGATCCGTCGTTCCACGACCAGGACGGAATCCGCATTGTTCCTCCTCAATCTGAGGTTCGACAATCGGCCTGACCCTCCTTTCGAGTACCTTAGAGTAAACTTTCCCGGGGAGGCTGAGTAGTGTGATGCCTCTGTAATTGGCACACACCCTCTGATCCCCCTTTTTAAATAGGGGAACCACCACCCCGGTCTGCCACTCCTTCGGTACTGTTTCCGACTTCCACGCAACGTTGATGAGACGTGTCAACCATGACAGTCCCTCAACACCCAGAGCCTTCAGCATTTCCGGGCGGATCTCATCCACCCCCGGGGCTTTGCCACTGTGGAGTTGTTTGACGACCTCAGTGACCTCCCCCCGGGAGATTGGTGTTGATCCCCCGTCATACTCCAGCTCTGCCTCTAACATAGAGGGCGGAGTTGTCGGGTTCAGGAGTTCCTCAAAGTGTTCCTTCCAACGCCCTAACACTCCATCAGTTGAGGTCAACAACGTCCCATCCTTACTGTACACAGCTTGGATGGTTCCCTGCTTCCCCCTCCTGAGGTGTCGGACAGTTTTCCAGAACAACTTTGGTGCCGCCCGAAAGTCCTTCTCCATGTCTTCTCCGAACTTCTCCCACACCCGCTGCTTTGCCTCGGCCACGGATGAGGCTGCTGCCCTTCGGGCCTGTCGGTACCTTGCAACTGCCTCGGGAGTCCCCCGGGATAACAAATCCCTGAAGGCCTCCTTCTTCAGTCGGACGGCTTCCCTGACCACCGGTGTCCACCAGGAGGTTCGAGGGTTACCGCCCCTTGAGGCACCTAGGACATTGAGACCACAGCTCCCCGCCGCGGCTTCGGCAATAGAGGCTTTGAACACCAACCACTCTGGTTCAATGTCCCCAACCTCCACAGGAATGCCCGAAAAGCTCCGCCGGAGGTGTGAGTTGAAGGCCTCCTGAACTTGGGCCTCCTCCAGACGTTCCCAGTTCACCCGAACTACACGTTTGGGCTTACCAGGTCTATCCAGAGGCTTCCCCCGCCACTCGACCCAACTCACCACCAGATGGTGATCAGTTGACAACTCCGCCCCTCTCTTTACCCGAGTGTCCAAAACATACGGCCTCAGGTCCGATGATACGATAACGAAATCGATCATGGACCTTCTGCCTAGGGTGCTCTGGTACCACGTACACTTATGAGCATCCTTATGTTCGAACATGGTGTTTGTTATGGCCAATCCATGACTAGCACAGAAGTCCAGTAACAAACCACCACTCCGGTTCAGATCAGGGGGGCCGTTCCTCCCAATCACGCCCCTCCAAGTGTCTCCATCATTGCCCACATGTGCGTTGAAGTCTCCCAGCAAGATTAAAGAGTCCCCTTCAGGAGCCCCATACAGGACTCTTTCCAGGGTCTCCAAGAAGGCCGTATACTCTGAACTGCTGTTGGGTGCATAAGCACACACAACAGTCAGAGTTTTCCCCCCCATAACCCGCAGGCGTAGGGAGGCGACCCTCTCGTCCACTGGGGTAAACTCCAACAACGAAGCACCTAACCGGGGACTTGTGAGTATCCCCACACCCGCCCGGCGCCTCACACCTTGAGCAACTCCGGAGAAGAATAGAGTCCAATCCCTATCCAGAAGTAAGGTTCCAGAGCCGACGCTGTGCGTAGAGGTGAGCCCAACCAGATCCAACTGGTAACGTTCCACCTCCCGCACAAGCTCCGGCTCCTTCCCCCCCAGAGAGGTGACGTTCCACGTCCCCAAAGCCAGCTTCTGTCGCCCGGGTCTGGTCCGTCGAGACCCTCCGCTTTCACTGCCACCCTTCTGGCAGCGCACCCGACCCCATTGATGTTTCCCGTAGGTGGTGGGCCCGCGGGACGGAGAAGCGGAGGTATTGCCCACGTTGCCTTTTCGGGCTGGGCCCGGCCGGGCTCCGTGGCAAGCCCGGCCACCAGACGCTCGCCGACGAGTCCTCCTTCTGGGCCTGGCTCCAGAAGGGGACCCCGGGCTTCCTCCGGGCCGGGTATCCTCACTTCTTGTATCGTCTTTCATGAGGTCTTTTGAACCAATCTTAGTCTGGCCCCTTGCCTGAGACCAATTTGCCATGGGAAACCCTACCAGGAACACAAGGTTCCAGACAACACAGCCCCCAGGTTCATCAGGGCACACAAACCTCTCTACCACGGTAAGGTGCTGGTAAGATATGAATGAACAACATAAATAAAATAAGTTACATTCATTTGTTATTGGCTATGGTAGGTTATTGGTTATGTTCACATACTTATTTGATCACATCCACTTGTCTAAGATGACAACAGAGACTTTCGACCCAAACCCAGCTGTTGACTTGTGGATGCAAGCAGCTAATCGCAGACTCAACCAGAGAGAAAGAAGTAGGCCTACATCATCAGCTACCATGTCTGACAGAGAGGAAGACAGAGAGGAGAACAGTCAGGAGGGAAGTGATGACAGCTTGTAGGATTACTGGTCGTGCTAATGTTCTCTTGTGTTCACCTCTGCATGTGTGTTCTGTGTTCACCTCTACATGTGTGTTCTGTGTTCACCACTGTGTGTGTGTTCTGTGTTCACCTCAGTGTGTGTTCTGTGTTCACCTCTGCATGTGTGTTCTGTGTTCACCTCTGCATGCGTGTTCTGTGTTCACCTCTGCATGTGTGTTCTGTGTTCACCTATGCATGTGTGTTCTGTGTTCACCTCTGCATGCGTGTTCTGTGTTCACCTCTGCATGTGTGTTCTGTGTTCACCTCTGCATGTGTGTTCTGTGTTCACCTCTGCATGTGTGTTCTGTGTTCACCTCTGCATGCGTGTTCTGTGTTCACCTCTGCATGTGTGTTCTGTATTCACCTCTGCATGCGTGTTCTGTGTTCACCTCTGCATGTGTGTTCTGTGTTCACCTCTGCATGCGTGTTCTGTGTTCACCTCTGCATGTGTGTTCTGTGTTCACCTCTGCATGTGTGTTCTGTGTTCACCTCTGCATGTGTGTTCTGTGTTCACCTCTGCATGTGTGTTCAGTGTTCACCTCTGCATGTGTGTTCTGTGTTCACCTTTGCATGTGTGTTCTGTGTTCACCTCTGCATGTGTGTTCAGTGCCGTGTGTCTGGCAAATAAAGTCAAGACCCCCTAAAAAGTTACAGTTTATTTCATTTTAAGGATGAGCACCAAGCAACATCTCCAGGTGCTCCTTTGAGAACCAGGGCAAAAAAGTTATGTGCACCCCTGCTTATAACATTTTATTTAGTGTCGTGTTGTAAAGTATAGACATACAAATGTTTTATAAAAATCATGACATTTAAAACCCTGACTGTTTTTTTATTTTATTTTCATCATCAGATTCTCAAAAGCATTTTCCTGATTCTCTCATGTTTCCTTCTCTTCCAGCAGAACGTGGTCTGCAGGAGGTTCTAGATGAACATAGGCTCAGTCTGAGGAGGAGATGTGAACGTGTGACTGAAGGAACTGATCAAAGTGAAACCCTCCTCAACAGGATCTTCACTGAGCTCTACATCACACAAGGCCAGAGTGAAGAGGTTAATACCCAACATGAGGTGAGGCAGCTGGAGACAGCTTCCAAGAAGGAGACCCTCCATGACACTCCAATCAAGTGCCAGGACATCTTTAAAGCCTCACCTGACCAGCAGACTCCCATCAGAGCGGTCCTGACCAACGGAGTCGCTGGAGTTGGAAAAACCTTCTCAGTGCAGAAGTTCACTCTGGACTGGGCCGAGGGTTTGGGGAACCAAGATGTCAGTCTGGTGATCCCGCTCTCCTTCAGGGAGCTGAACCTGATCAAAGGTGAGCAGTACAGTCTTCTCAGGCTGCTCCATGTTTTCCATCCAACCTTACAGAAGGTCACAGCAGAGCAGCTGGCTGTCTGCAAAGTGCTGCTCATCTTTGACGGCCTGGATGAAAGCAGACTTTCTCTGGACTTCAGAAACAATGAGGTTGTGTCTGATGTCTCACAGCAGTCCTCAGTCAACGTGCTGCTGACAAACCTCATCAGGGGGAAGCTGCTTCCCTCGGCTCTCGTCTGGATAACTTCCAGACCTGCAGCGGCCAATCAGATCCCTTCTGAGTGTGTGGACAGGGTAACAGAAGTACGAGGCTTCACTGACGCCCAGAAGGAGGAGTACTTCAGGAGGAGATGGAGTGATGAAGACCTGTCCAGCAGAATCATCTCTCACATCAAGAGCTCCAGGAGCCTCCACATCATGTGTCTGATCCCAGTCTTCTGCTGGATCACTGCTGCAGTTCTGGACCACATGTTGACTACAGACCAGAGAGGAGAGCTGCCCCAGACCCTCACTGACATGTACTCACACTTCCTGCTGGTCCAGACCAAGAGGAAGAAGCAGAAGTATGAAGAGGGACATGAGACGAGTCCACAGCAGCTGACGGAGGCTGACAGGGAGCTTCTTCTGAAGCTGGGGAGGCTGGCGTTTGAACATCTGGAGAAAGGAGACATCATGTTCTACCAAGAAGACCTGCAGCGCTGTGGTCTTGGTGTCACCGAGGCCTTGGTGCACTCAGGAGTTTGTACACAGATCTTCAAAAGAGAGAGTGTGATCTTCCAGAAAACAGTCTACTGCTTTGTTCATCTGAGCATTCAGGAGTTCCTGGCTGCAGTCTACATGTTGCACTGTTACACCAACAGAGACACAGCGGTACTGAAGGACTTCCTGCAGGGAGACTATAGCAACAGGTATAACAGAGATCAGGATTACCCATCCCTGGATGTCTTCCTAAAAGGAGCCATGGAGAAATCCCTCAGAAGTGAAAATGGCCACCTGGACCTGTTTGTCCGCTTCCTCCACGGCCTCTCTCTGGAGTCCAACCAGAGACTGTTAGGAGGCCTGCTGGGTCGCACAGACAACAGACCAGAAACCATCCAGAGAGCCATCAGCAACCTGAAGGAGATGAGCAGTTATAAAATCTCTCCTGAGAGGAGCATCAACATCTTCCACTGTCTGACAGAGATGAAGGACCACTCAGTACATCAGGAGATCACAGAGTTCCTGAAGTCAGAGAACAGATCAGAGAAGAGACTCTCTGAGATCCACTGCTCTGCTCTGGCCTACATGCTGCAGATGTCAGAGGAGGTTCTGGATGAGTTGGACCTGGAGAAGTACAAAACATCAGAGGAGGGACGGCGGAGACTGATTCCAGCTGTGAGGAACTGCAGGAAGGCCAAGTAAGTCCAGATGTGATTAACTTTATAAATTAGTGTAGATCGGAAGTTTCATTATTATAATAAACACTTTAAAATGTTTGATGTTTTAAATACTTTGAGAGTGAAATTAAATTATCCTAGTTATTCTATTTATTTATAATAATGTGACATTTTAAAGTTTTCTCCTCTTCATATTCCTTTGAGTGAAGGAGGTGTCAAACAAATTAAGGACTTTTTCCTCACAGCAGCATGTGATCACACCATACAGCAGTGTTTACAGTTATCAGTGAATTAAGTTATTAATATATCATTGCAGTTTCTTCAACATTAAATCAGATCTGTTTTTACCACAATGCTTAAGAGTTTAAAATAAGTCTGACAGGCTGACAATAAATATAGAAAACTCTATTATTAAATCAAATGACATGACAAAAGTTGTTCCATCAAATTCAGGAGTTAATGAAATGTTTCCTCTGTTTTTAAACTAACACATGTTGTAATATATGTGTTATTATAGACTTACTAACTGTGGACTCTCAGAGACTGACTGTGAAGTCGTGGCCTCAGCTCTGAAGTCTGACCCCTCCCACCTGAGAGATCTGGACCTGAGTCGGAACGCTCTGGAGGATTCAGGAGTGGAGCTGCTGAGTTCTGGACTGAAGAGTCCAAACTGCAGACTGGAGGCTCTGAGGTCAGTTCACTGACTGCAGTTCATACTGATCTGTGAGGGAGAGAGGTTGAGCTTCCACAGACTCACCCTGTGCTCCATGAGTCAGTGGAGATGCTGTCAGCACTGATGAGCTGTGAGGGAGATGAAGGAGTTGTTAAAGATCTGATCAAAGTTAGAGTTCCAGATTATCAGTGGATTGTTTCTAAATCATCACTGACATTAAAACCCTGTTCAGCTCACTACTTTGTCATTGAAGTAGAAATACGTTGTGTTTAACATTAATCAGAGCTCTTTCTTTCCTCTTTCTGTATCTTACAGTTTTTAACCTGTTTAGAGATTCCACTTTCTGAACTTCGTCAGCTCTGATCAGATTATTAAAGATCTCCTACCATGTTATTTTTAGGCAGATATAATGGGTCTCAGATATATACAAATATATTAAAAACATGTCTAAGATGTGCTCAAAAATACCAAACAGATTATACATTTTAGACATCCCTCATATCCCTCTATTTCAGCTGCTAGAGAAGGGCTGATTCTGTAGCTGCTGGCCCGCCCCCTGTTGAGCACGGCAAGGCAAGCAGTGAGTTCTGTGATGAGCAGGCTGGCTGCTCTGCTCAGATGCAGCTAAATGCTGCCGTGATTTAACGCCATATCATGTTCCAAACCACTTCTCCCTCATCCAAGGCGCCGCGCAGAGTGGCAGCCTGTTACGGTGTTACCGTTTAACTGGTAGCGCGGGGAACTCGTGATATTCTATAACGGTAGGAATGTGTCAGGGGCGTGTACTTTGAGGAGCCTTTGTCGAATAACCAGGAAATACACATTTCGATCGCTTCTTCTGTCGTTTACATTCATCTGTTGGTATATTTGGCTCCATAGGAACACTTTGATGCACTTTCAGTACCAGTGTGTGAGGTTGTGGTTGCGATGCCGATATCCGGACGCATACAGTTAGGACTACAAAAAGACACACGAGGTGACTGGGGATGTCTGTTCAAAACATTGCACGCTTGAATAAATCATTTAAAACCAGTTATTGTTGCCAGACTTATTACTGAATATCGTTCCTAATGTGATGCCAAGTCCATCTGAGACCTGTGTACACCTTCAGACAGCCTCCAAGTGAAGCACACGGTGTTTACTCACAGTTTGAAAGCAGCGTGGAGAAGTCTTCAGCTGTGGAGCTGTGATCCGCCCAGGATAAACTGTGACACGACTTCTGTTCTGTGGCTATCTCTACCAGCGATCATGTTTAATATTAAAGACTACACACATGTATCCCTTATCAAAACGGTATTCTGCACTTTGCAGCACTTATCCAGATAAGATGTGACTGTTTACTCGCTGCAGGAGTGTAAAGGCCCTGACACACCAAACTGACGGAAATGTGTAATCGTCATTCAAAAGAGGCAACCGGAACGGCCCGTCCACACGGCGGCGTGCGTTGAAAGCTTCACCATTCACTTTGAATGGGGTGACGTCACTTTCCGCCAAACTGCATTGTGGGAAGCGAAGCGGAGCGTTGCTGGCGTGGCTCGCTGCAAAAGTTGAGCAATGTGCAACTTTTGAAGCCTCGTCAGAACGTCAGCCAATCGAATCGTATGTCAGAACAAGCTCTAGCCAATCAAACCGCTGCTTGTGTGTCCGGGGCGGGAGATTCATGTGATTGGTTGTTGGTCGAGTTTCAGACGTGATATGTTCAAACATCAGCTCTCTGATGCAGAAATAAACGATGTAAGCATTGTGGCTGGCAGCCTTGAAGTACTGCTGCTACCACATTCCATGCATCAGTAATTATAACCCAAGATGATATTAATATTCAACATCATAACACTGACGGGCAAATGATGACATTGTTACAAATGAGTGAACTGTCTGTTGAGGTTTCATTTTCCAGGGTCCTGTCCGGTACATACTTGAAGAAGCTATTGTCACCTCATGCAGGAAGTGTGGCAGCAAATTACGTGGCAACTGAGTTGGTCTTCAGTTTCTTCATTCCAGATCGCCATGATGTAAAATAAATGTTTCTGCTGCAGGGATGTGACATTAATGTATAAATAATAATAACACCATGTGACCATGTAATAGCCTCAGAAAGCGAGCAGGCTCCCGCGTATGGGCTCAGAACAGTCTCATAATACACACATCCACACTTGTGTTTTTCAATGCACACAAATGTGTTCCGTTTCATATTCATGTAAATAAAATCCAAATACAGAAAAAAGTTTTACATGTGTATTTTTGATCCTCACATATTAGTTTCCCGTTTAAATCCTCTGCACCTGCAAACACAACCCGCTCTCTGTGCACGGATCGCTGTGCATTCGTGTGTGGGTTTTTTGAGACTCCCCTGACGGTCAGCCGATTCATACTTGTAATTTGTTCTATCTATAGCCAATCAGATGTCTCCTTCATTCTAAGCCAATCACATGAGCGCGCCCCCACGAGGGTAGATTTCTTGCGTTCATGACGTAGCGCTTCATGTACGCATTTTGCGCAGTCACACACGAATGCACAGCGATCCGTGCACAGAGAGCGGGTTGTGTTTCCAGGTGCAGAGGATTTAAACGGAAAACAAATAAGTGAGGATCAAAAATACATATGTAAAACTTTTTTCTGTATTTGGATTTTATTTACATGAATATGAAACGGAACACATTTGTGTGCATTGAAAAACACAAGTGTGGATCCTTCTGTGTGCATGTGTGTATTATGAGACTGTTCTGAGCCCATACGCATGAGCGGGAGCGCGCTCCTTCACTACAGACTATCGCGCCACCTAACCATTCGCCAAAATGTTTTTAATACCAGCGGTAGCCGGCCAAGCGCCGGGCAAAAAAACAATCTTCAAATAAAAGAAAGTCACCGGAGGAGTTAAAGGAGAGTGACAGGGAGCATGAGAAGAAGAGGGAGAGAAAGTTTCAGCCAGCTTGATCGATGGAGTTGGCTTCTATAGCGTGGTGCAGTGACGCATCCTAAAACCCTTTTTATAATCTATCGATTAGATTTATGATTTGGAAATTATAAAAGTAGGAGACATGTGGAGATTATCCGGCTGAACAAAACGTGCATTTATTTAACAGGTTTGTTTTCCACAGACCTTATTTCCAGCTATTTTCCAAAACCCTGTGGAGAAATCCCATTGCTTTCTGTGGAGGGAACCAGCAGCTTACTTCCTGGTTTTAGGACGCGTCACTGGCTGCACCTCTCAATATGATGCCAGTATAAACAAGGCCTTCTGTCGGCTCTGTACATCAATGCCGACCTATGCTGACCAGTAAGTGAAGAGTAGAAAATATAAAGGTATTGGCTATAGGGAAATGTCCCAGCAGTTTAGGATAAAGAAGGTTCTAATCTGATCTATAGCCATTACATTTCTAACTCCTAATGACAGGAAGGCAGAAAGTGCATTATACAAATAATAATACTCATAATAATAGCAGACATTTTTTAACAATGACCACAATATCATTATTTTAATAAACCAAATATGAACAATGGAGGAAAATGAGGAACAACGGATTGTTCAAATGTTGTAGTATGTAGTAATGTAGTGTGTACATAAATTACTACTGCAACAAATGTGTTAATTTTCTTCATTATTAGTCGATTTTGTTTTGGACGAATGCTCCGGGCCAGAGGTTACAATGGTGGGGCCAGTGACAATACAAGTCCATTCTACCCTTAATGTCTACCTCTGCGGCAAGTCACTAGCACCCCCCCCCCCCATGTCGACAATTTACTAGCGGTATTTACTTGCGGTACCGCGGTGGGCCGGCGGTACCGAAGTGGGCCGGTCGAGAGTCCCGGGCTGATTTGTAGTCCCAGTCCGCCCCTGATCTTAACCCTCTCCAGCCTCAGCCCTTTGTTCATATGGTTGGTGTCCTGCTCTGCTTCAGTTAGAATGCTTGTAAAGCCTCAGCCCTGCACTCATGTTATAAACATCTTTCCTTTGAAGACAAACTAAGCTGTCAGGATGTTTCTGCTGCAGGGATGTGACATTAATGTGTACATAATAACAACAACAACAACAACATGTGACCATGTACTAGCCTCAGAAAGGCTAAACAACAACAAACTACAACAAGTGTAGTTCACTGACTGGCAGAGCACTGATGATCTTTAGATTAAAATAACAAGATCAACCCTACACTGCATGATTCACTCTGAACCTCTGAACACCTGAGATTCATCTTATATTCTCCATCCTGCTTTTAGAAAATGAATTATAAAGAAAATACATGAGTAGAATTGTTTTATATTTCTGTTAAAACTATCAACCACCAAGAAGTATTTTCAGTTGTTGCTGTTTCCAACGTGTTCCTGGATCTACATGATGCTGACACTGACTGAATAGTTTACACTGAAGTAGCTGCACGTTGTCTTTAATGTGAATGAGAGCTCTTTTTCTCTTTCTGTGTCTCACAGTTTTTAACCTGTTGGAGTTTCCACTTTCTGAACTCCTTCAGCTCTGATCAGATTATTAAACCTGGAGTTATTTCAAGCAGGAACATTGTTTTCTAAAGTTACATCATGTTCTCTTTATTCAGACTGGAGCTCTGCAGTTTGTCAGAGATCAGCTGTTCTGCTCTGATCTCTGCTCTGAAGTCCAACCTCCACCTGAGACATCTGGACCTGAGTAACAATGATCTGCAGGTTTCAGGAGTGGAGCTGCTGAGAGATCTTCTGGAGAGTCCAGACTGCAGACTGGAGACTCTCAGGTCAGTTCTCCATCTGTAGCTTCTGTGCTGAGATGAATATGTGAGAGTTGTGTTGACTCTGAGCTGCAGACATCAGGCTGATATCACTCTGATCCTCACTGAGCATCTTAACCCTCTACAGCAGGGGTGGGGAACCTCTGGGCCCCGGGCCGTATACGGCCCGCGAGACCTTTGCTACGGCCCTCGAGGTAATTTATAAACACACGCAAAAAAGAAAAAAATTAAAGAAATCTAGACCGCAAAAAAATTAAACAAGTGAGTGCCTGTTTTTCCTGTCCAAGGTCAGGGTCCTTGAACACATCACGAGCCTATCGTGTCATCACGTGGTATGTCTCGTCTGACAGGGTGCAGTTCTGACGGAGAGCACCAGAACGCGGCTCTGCTCCGGCACTTCCACAAATTGCAGTACCCATAAGGAGCCGTACACATGCCGCAGTTTCTACGTGGCTGTGTCTTTAGTTGAAAGCCCAGTGGCGATCTGTCATTCTGATCATACAGTCAATACCTTTGTTGTTGTTAGCATCTGGTTAGCTAGCTATGCTAACGAATATAAGAATCTTTTTCTACAACCAGTGAGGTAAAGGCACATCTTTATATGATCATTATAGTTATAAAAAAATAAGAGAATAAAGTAAACAGGTATACAATACTATATGACAGTAAAAAAAAGTTATTATTAATAAACAAGAATACAGTTTGAAAGGAGAGTGATTTGTAAAATATCCATAAAGAAAAATAATATGCTTACAGTTCTGTTTCATCTGGGTGTTGAGAGATGTTTCCATAGAGCTCCTAATTGTGATCTCAAAGTGCACCAGATTGATGCTTTTAACTTCAATATTTAAAAGAAAATCTTCCCGGGGGAGCACACCCCCTAGAGGAGGTTAGGCCCCCCCCCCCACTTAAATCATGTTCAGATGGATAGGAAAGTAAACACATTGGCACACATCTTGTGTCCATATCTTTCTGTTTGGGTGGTCATGCCACACCGTGCACGTGCGTGCGCGAGTCATGGTGAGATATCTGGATTGAGAGGTTGCTTTTTCTTTGCACAGCATGAAAGAAAGGCCAAATGAATGGGCTGTGATTTTAGTTTATTTAAGCAGAGGTCAATAATTTGTACGGCCCTCGGAGGATGTTGAAAACATTGAAATGGCCCTTGAGAGGAAAAAGGTTCTCCACCCTTGATCTACAGCCTCAGCCCTTTGTTCATTTGGTTGGTGTCCTGCTCTGCTTCAGTTAGAATGCTTGTAAAGCCTCAGCCCTGCACTCATGTTATAAACATCTTTCCTTTGAAGACAAACTAAGCTGTCAGGATGTTTCTACTGCAGGGATGTGACATTAATGTATAACTAATAACAACAACAACAACACCATGTGACCATGTAATAGCCTCAGAAAGGCTAAACAACAAGAAACTACAACAAGTGTAGTTCAGTCAGACAACTCACGTGTTCCTTTAACATGTTTATTAGAAGCAGCATATAGTTGAGTTTGGCGTCTAGGCTCGGGCTTCATCACTCCATAGATATACATAGCACGATGAGTGATGATTAAATAACTAACCCCCGAGCCTACAGGTGGAAGCTGGGGTGGTGGTGGGGCAGCAAGCAGCAGTGACGTAGAGGTAGCTGCGGCAATAGCAGCAGCAAGCAATGCACGGAGAGAGATCTGGCAGGTTCAATAGAGCGGCATATTAAGGAGACTCTGTTTGGTTGGTTGTAGAGTGGCAAGGGGCGTTATGTATGAATGCAGCATAAGTGCTCGAGTTGACTGCCTGAACTAGCTCGCAGGCTTCGCCTCATTTCAGTCAGACAACTCACGTGTTCCTTGTTTATTAGAAGCAGCATATAGTTGAGTTTGGCAACTAGGCTCAGGCATCATCACTCCATAGATATACATAGCACGATGAGTGATGATTAAATAACTAATCCCCAAAACTGCATGGAGATTAGATACTATCCCCCAAAACTGCGTAGCCCGAGCCTGACGCTGGTGATGTAAGACTGATAAGTAGAGGGCCTGGCGAGCTGCCATGTGGCCAAGCACAGCGGCTTTAAGGGGAATATACTACTAAGTGAGACTGCTATGTGAAGGCCTGAGGAATAGCCCAGAGCCGATTCTTCCCTGAGCACAGCAGCTTGGAGAGGAATATACTACCTATATACACTACCTAGTGAAACTGCTATGTGAAGGCCCGGGAACAGCCTGAAAAGCCATCCCCATTAAGCACCACGGATTTAAGGGGAATATACTACCTAGTGAAACTGCTATGTGAAGGCCCGGAAACAGCCCGAAAAGCCATCCCCCTTAAGCACCACGGATTTAAGGGGAATATACTACCTAGTGAAACTGCTATGTGAAGGCCCGGAAACAGCCCGAAAAGCCATCCCCCTTAAGCACCACGGATTTAAGGGGAATATACTACCTAGTGAAACTGCTATGTGAAGGCCCGGGAACAGCCCGAAAAGCCATCCCCCTTAAGCACCACGGATTTAAGGGGAATATACTACCTATCAAGACTGCTGTATCTAGGTCTTTGAGGCAGCGACAATGAGCTTTCCCCCCCAAGCATGCAGCTATGAGGGGAATATACTATAATGAAATAAATATAATCTAACCCAGCAACCACCTGGTATGCAATAACAGAATTCTACAGATATACATATTTGAACGTTTACTCATCATCGAGTAGTGCAAGAGCTCATGGTTGTTTGTGCTGAAAGGATCTCATTCATGTGAGGCATGATATAGCGCTGGTGGGCAGAAGATGACCGACGGCCCAGGATACTCAGGGTTGAGGTAGGCGGATATAGAGCTGCGGTTGTGGCTGTGCAGATTCTTAAACAGTGGGAATAGCGATCTGGGGGCAGATCGCAGCTTAGGCAGAGATCACGCAGCTTGGAGGAGAACCCTCGTCGTTGGGTTTGCAGCCATCGAATAAACATGGGTGCCGACCCATGTGTCAGAGGGCAATGATGCGAGAAGTTCAGCATGGAAGATAAAGGACAAAGAAAACAGTGTTAGTTTTAGCAATGATTATTCGGGGTTCCTTGACTCCCCAGACAGAACTGTCAGACATTGAATGTTTCAAAACTGTGTATTTTTGATCTCCAATGTTAATTCAGTAAGGGTGATATTATGCTGAGGATTAAAAGGTGAGAGGTCTGTGTATATTCGCCACCTGAGAAACCAATAGAAAGCTGTAACAACTGCCTCTGACGTTTATCAATGTATAGTGAAACCCCTTTGCCTGAACTTATACATTAACCTTTGCACGGGTGCAAAGTTAAGAGGCAGTCTTTATCATTGCGTGGAGGACGTGCCTGCTTAAGGCCCTTGAGGAGCAAATTAATGAACTCTAGCGTGGCTTAATACTTAGCACTTGAAGATTGCAGGATTCAAATAAAAATACAATTATATATAATGCATGAACGACTATTATATCTATTGCACAAGTACACAGAGGAGGGACAGAAGAAGATAAAGTACCAAGCTGAATTGTAATCTTTGAATCATGCTCTTGGTTGGAGGCAGAATATGGGAAATCCTTGAGGGCTTGACGTGTAGATCCAGAGTAATTTGGTTGAACGAAGGGCATGGCAAGCTGGTCGGGGCAAACCACTCATTGTGAAATCCCCCGAACCAGCAGAAGGCGCAGCATCTGTAAGTAACTAGAGAGGATCTGAGGACACCGCAAGGTCATTATAAAAGAATGAACATAACATTGCACTCGTCGCAGAGGGGCTAAGGACCAAAGATCTGAGCAATAACCATCTCTAAGATTGCATTCATGCCGAATAGTCCGCGTCTTTACACCAGACGCAAGTGTATTACATCATTTCATTTGCAGAAGGTTGGGTTTGCGTTCACCCAGGCAACTTCAAATAGACTATGAACTGTAAACTAAAGTCATTGTATGGAGATGCTTTTTCAACAATTGGCGGGACATCAAGCGGATAAAATGCAGATCCCAGCAATTCCTACAGTAGCCTGCATCATGGAGCATTGGCAGGTTATTTTCATACTGCTGTTAATCTGGAGAGTGCATCAACAGACTCTGCGGCCGGCGCATAGGATTATAAATCAGACAACGTGCATTAAAAACATTATAACACAAAATGCGACGTTATGCAGTGAGGAGGTTTCACCGATGACAGGTGGCTCTGATGGAATTGTACCACTGCCTTTTCTCTGTACACAGGGGACCAGTGAGGTAAGCAGTCACCAGAATGAATGCATGACCATATAGGTTACTGGATGTTGCACACAGCATAGATAGCAAAACAAGCGATGATGCACAAATAGTTCTTTCCCATGTTTTGATGCGGACTGCGTCACACCAGCAATGAACCTCTCTGGAGTTTACTAGCGAGCGACCCGAGGCCACCTCTATTAGGCGGAGCAGAGGTATCGGACTGCTTCCACACCAATCCAACGAACCGCATCAAGGGGTTAACGCTACAGGGACCGATTCAATAGTACTAACCAAGCAGGTGTGAACGTGACCTAAGACTATGGTGCCTTATGGTTTGAACAGAAAGGCTAGCGCTTGTTCCTTATAAATATAAAACATCTCTTTTAGAGAGACTACCAGTGGGAGACCATAATTGAAGGCAGTAATCAGTATTGAATGTATTACAAGTCTAATATGTAGTATAACGTAGAGCACTTTGAACATTTGGAAAGGCGCTAAATAAATAACATGAATTGTAATTATGGCAGTTCTGATGCGGGACAGCTTGTCTGGTGGCAGTGAAGCTTGCATCAGCACACTATCGAGAATGATACCGATAATTCTAGACGTGTGGAAACAGTTCCTGTTCTGAAAGAGGTAGGCCTAGCTGTTGAAAAGTTTTATCTGGGAAAGTTAACTAGGAAATGGTTAAAAGATGGACACCAAGGGGTGCTTGCAAGTGTTGCAGAGAATCCAGCATACTGCTTCTGATGAGGTGTCAAAGAAACGTGGGCTATTATGGCAACCAAATGCACATTTGATTGTAAAACCTTAAAATATATATGCCACAGAAGGCATATGGGATGTCTGCTTTCCCTGCCATGTCATCTACAGAGCAAAGAAACAGGAACATCTTTAGTAGTTATTAATACTCTTAACAGAATAATCGTGAGGAACTAACGGCTCAAGAAACGTTGCTAGAATAATTCCTCCTAGCACTAGGCTAGGGGCCTGTCGTGATTTTTAAACGTTTAAATAGCAGCACGTGTAATACTCCTGGCTCCTTCAGTGCAAACTTCAGTCTTGAGTGCAGGTTTCAACAGACATGGGTCCCTGGGAGCCAGCATAACCTGCTAAGAAACCTTGATTTAAGCCTGTGATAAGGTCATTTGACGAACATCTGTGATTAGAAAGAGCTTAGAAACGATTTGCAGCATGTGGCCTCCTGAGGCACACCCAGCGAGGGGCAGAATATTGCAGGTAGAGCTTAATTCCTGTAAGGAAAAACTCTTCTTTGGTAGGTGATTAAATGTACATGGCCGCTTGGCAGAGAATGATTCATGGTATTCATAGAAAAGACACTGTAGGAGAGATTGAAGTCTAAAATGATGGTCAAAAATGTATCGAGCTTCCCTTCATATTCCCGTGATGGAAATTATTAATTTATTTCCATTTTTTATTTAATTGATTTATAGTAGTATAAATACTTATACACATACAACTTCTGTATAATTGCCTCAAATATGACTTACTGCAGGCCAAATATTTCCATAATAAAACATTTATTATGCAGAATAGTATTATATACCTGCCAAGATGCGATTCCTAAGGAACTTCTGCTGCAGGGGGCAGGAAGCTAATTCCAATTCCCAGAATCCTCGGGAGTGTGACGTCAGTGGCACAAGTGGTTGAACGCGGAAGTTGAAACATTTGTTTACATGCAGGCAGAGGAAATCGAGTTTGTTCACGGGAATATATCGTGCAATTAAAGGCTTCAAGCGCTGATTTTACTTCGAGAAGGTAGGACAGGGAGGCAGGTACTTTGGGAATGCCGGGGTCAGCTTGCTCCTGCCTTTTTTTTCTTCTTTTTTTTTTGGTGTTTAATTACCCGCCTGTGAAGTAAAAACTTCTTTGCAGCAATGTTGAGCCAATCATCAAATGAGGGAAACTGGATTCGCCTTAGTCAATACACTGATATTTATTGAGAGACAAACGGCCGGAGGATTAACAAAGCAACTCGCACTGTTCAATGCAAGCTGCCAAAATTAACTCTAAACACAAAAGACAGAAACATCTCTATATATCCTTTAAAGGAGGGGTCCAAACAGCCCGCCTTTTCCCCTAATCGATTACAGATGAACAGACAAAGAAACTCTGTCTGAGCGGGCAGTACCCCTCCCCCACACAGAGAAAGAGTAGTCACTCGTGAAGTTTCTCAGGTCAGCTAAGCATCAGACTAAAATATCCACCCTTTTATCAATTTATGATAATCAATTAACATTAGTCTAAAGAATATTTCAGTCAATACTCAAATCAATAAGCGTCTTCAGAGTTGTGTGGGCTCACTCACATTAATTACATCAAAAGTAGAACAAGATTGAAAACACTTCAATCACCATGATTGAACACCAGGCGCGCCGGATTCATTTTAGAAGTGGGGGGGCCAAAAAAAGTGCGTGTGTATGGCCCAATCCCAAACCACGCCCTACACCTACACACTCCCCCTCCGTGATGGAGTGAACTCCGTGGAGTGACACATGAGGCTCCCTCCTGTCAGATGGAGGGAGTAAATACAGCAGCAAGCTTTGGGACAAACTCCCCTCTCTCTGGCAGAAACAGGAAATGCGTAACTGTATGTAGGCCTAACAACGGTTTCAAATCAGCATCTCTTAGACAAAAAATGTAAATGAATAACTCAAATAAAACTCCAAACATCTTTGGTTACTTTTTTGTAAAGCTCTTTTAGTTTTAAACCTGATGTTTATAAGCTTCTTAGTTTTTGCAATAGTCTGTAAATATACACAACTTTATAATAAAATGCACACATTTACCTTTTTCTAGACTAAACACAGGTATGATCCTAAGTTAAAAAAATATGAGGTTATCATGAGGTTGTTAACATCGCAATTTATCACTATCGTTTAGTGGTTTTGCAAAGAATGAACCACTCTCTGTTTTTGTACCATTCTGCGTTGAAGTACCTTCTCTTTGCTCAAATAATCTACTAGCGGTCTCCTTTTTTCCGATAGTTAGCTGTACAGCTTTACCCGCCTCAATGTCCCAACAACAAACCTCCATGCAGTCGGAACCAGCCTGTTTCGGTTCAACGACGGCGGCGGTGGTTTTGACAGTTTCTGCGGCCGCAGAGGTGCTGCTTTTGGGTTCATCTGGCTTCGCTGTTTCTATGATTGATGAAGGTCCAGGCTCCGGAGATGTGGATGTCAGGGATGTGACCTTCCAGTTGTTACATTTAAGTTTAGATTGACTGTATTTGTGACCTGCTCCATCGAAATCAGTCGCATTGACCCGAAGACACATTTTGAGTTGTATACACGGTTGGAAAGAGGATATTCCGAGCTTTCTAATGATATCAGGATTGTTTTTGTTCTCCAAATATTAAGCGAAATATGTCACATTATATCATGACTGTCACCGAGTCCTCATTTTGAGAAAAAGGCATTCAAAGTTTCCTCTTCTCTGGATCGATCTGATTGATTATTAGCAAATGATCAAATACTACGGAGGGAAGATATTTTCGTTTGGAGGGGAAGCTCGCGAGTGTGTGTGTGTGTATATGTGTGTGTGTTTGTGTAATTTTGCGTTTGTGTGTATTGTGTTTGTTTCCCGGGGAAAACACTCACAAGAAACACCGGCTGTTGTTATGCCTGCTATGACGTTAAATTACTCCGTTCTCAGCTTGTAATTATGCCGTTACAAGCTTCAAAGTTGTATTTATCATCTGAATTTGCCGAAACAAGTTTAATATTCTGAAAGCCAAGACTTTGTTTAATTAAAATCAGATGAAAACAAACTGTAACGGACCCTGCCGTGTTATCTATGATTACTCTACTCTTACATTCATAATTTCAGCGGAGGGAGGGGGGCGGCGCTGCTGGAAGAGCAGATTGCGAATGAGAGGTGCCTCTTCGTCCCTTTACAAGCTTCAAACATGTATTTATCGTGTGATTTTGGAAATAAAAGTTTCATATTCTGAAAGCCAAGACTTTGTTTGTTTAAAATCAAACAAAACACCCGAACCCTGAACAAATAGTTTTTTACGTAAATCCACGTTTATTCTGAAATGAGCCGTTGCGACTTCCGACTGATTTCGATAGAGCGGGTCACATTTAGTTTTCTTCTGCGCTGGTTCTTCTGACATGTTTGCAAGTGTATATATTATTTCTAGGTTAACGGCTGACACACACAGAACAACGTAACAAATAAAGTAAACAACGTAACAAATAAACAAATCTAAGCTTTGTTAATGGTTGTAATTTACATGGATACATTTGAATGGTGTGACAATGTCCTATTTGATTGGGTTAAAATGTACATATTCTTCCTGTTATGTCTGCCTGCTTTATTTTACCTAATGCAAAGTTACCTGCTGCTCCATCGAAATCAGTCGCATTGACCCGAAGACACATTTTGATTCCTAGCTTTCTAATGATATCAGGATTGTTTTTGTACTCCAAATATTAAGCAAAATATGTCACATTATATAATGACTGTTACAGAGTCATCATTTTGAGAAAAAGGCCTTTAAAGTTGTCTCTTCTCTGGAATCCATCATTTCTCATCATCAATCATCATGATTGATTATTAGCAGAGCAAATGATCATAATACTACGGAGGGAAGATATTTTCGTTTGGATTACTGCACTCACGAGAAACACCGGCTGTTGTTATGCCTGCTGTGACTTTAAGCTACTCCGTTCTCCGCTTGTAATTATGCCGTCACAAGCTTCAACGTTGTAGGCCTATTTATCATCTGAATTTGCCGAAACAAGTTTAATATTCTGAAACCCAAGACTTTGCTTATTTGAAGTCAGATAAAAACAAACTGTAACAGACCCTGCCGTGTTATCTATGATTACTCTACACCTTACATTCATAATTTCATCGGGAGGGAGGGGGGCGGCGCTGAGGAACAGCAGAGTGGCGAGAGCTGTCATCTTCCCTTTACAAGCTTCAAACATGCCTGTAGCTAGTGAGATTGAATATAACAATCAAAAATAACAAAATATACACAGCTAGATCAGATCACGTTTTAGATGCGACTTTAGAGTAGAGGGGAATTATTGAAACGGGATTTGTACAGTTTTCCGCGGCACAGTTTCATGGAAACACATCAGCTTTTGGACGACAGTCAATATGGATTCAGGAAAGATAGATCAACATCTATGGCACTAATGGAATTAAGTGAGGAAAGAGCAAACTGCATGGACAATAAAAAACAAGCAGTGGGAATATTTATAGACTTACAAAAAGCATTTGACACCATCACAATATTTTACTGATAAAACTGGAACGGTATGGCATCAGAGGGGTGGGATTAAACTGGGTGAGAGATTATTTAAGCAACAGACAACACTTTGTTGAATTTGTTGAAAACATAAAACAAATCCACAGATACAATTAATACTAGATAACATACACATAGAAAGAGTATATGAAATTAAGTTCCTTGGTGTGGTTTTAGACCACAAAATCAGCTGGAAACCTCATATCACTCATGTAAAAGCAAAACTAGCTAAAACTATCGCAATATTGGGAAAAGCCAGATACATTCTGGAACTCATTGTAGACTCTATATAACACACTAATATTGCCATATCTGATTTACTGTGTGGAGATTTGGGGAAACACGTACAAAACCAACCTACAGCCGTTATGCACATTACAAAAAAGGGCTATAAGAGTTATCAATAATGTTGGATATCTTGAACACACTAATGTATTCTTTTTGAAGTCACACATATTGAAGTTCATTGATCTGGTTAAATTTAAAACGGCACAAATCATGTACAGAGCAAGACATAAACTACTTCCTAGGAAATTAAAAACACTGTTCGTAGACAGAGAGGGTGGGTATCATCTGAGAGGAAATCTACATTTTAAACTCAAGGTCAGAACAACTCTGAGAAGTATGAGTATAACAATCTGTGGGGTGACTTTATGGAATGGTTTGGAGCAGGAGTTAAAACAAAGCACAAGCATCATTCAGTTTAAAAGGATGTACAGAAACACTTTTTTGGAAAAATATGAGAATGAAGAAAGGTGATTGAAGACGAGAAATTATTGTATATGTATAAATGTAAATGTATGTAGGAATAACTTGCATAATGATTTAAAGGACAATCATTGATCAAGTAAGGGGTGGGAATTAATAAGCATTTGCTTCCTCCTACTCCCTTTCGGACACATGATTTATTATTATTATTATTAATATGAAGACTTTTTTTGTTTTTTTTGTTGAATATACAAATATTACCATGCATGTGGATAAATACTGTATTATAACAATACGGTATTCTGTTTTTCACATTTGTTATTTGTTATTTGTTATTTTTGAATCTGTTCGAAATAAAGACTGAAAATAAAAAAAAAATTAAAAAAAAATCTGCTGCTGCAAAAATGTGGGGCAGGGCTGAAAAGTGGGGGGGCCAATGGCCCCCTGGCCCCCCCGCTTCCGGCGCCCTTGTTGAACACAGTCAATCATAATAAAATCATCTCTCTTCAGTGTTTGGCATCATTTGTCAAAAAGCACAATAATAAACACGTGAAATACAACAATATTATAGCAAAATATATGTTTCAAGAATAAGATATTTGATCATTTATCCCTCAGTTAATCTCATTCATCAAACACAAATTCTAAATCAGCTTACATCTCAAATATTTACTTCAAGGCAATTACTTATTAAAACACAATTAGAATTTAGGATTTATAATAAATCCAATTGAGGTATAAATCAGAATCATGAGAGATCCAGCTAAGGTTCCTAGTTAAGGTATACATTCACAGTGATGAATCGATCAATCTGTAAAGTTACAGTGTCCTCAATCTTTAACATTACTTTACGTTTACTTCATTACGCTTTATTCAAGAGTAAGGCATGATATTTAATTAATTACATTACTTCAACTATCAATCATTATGTCATTTCAAAATCTGAAGGGAAAACTAAACAATTCTCAAAATGTTTAACAATCTGAAGAATCAAACATTTTATTGTATAACAACCTGAAAAAGAAAAAGAAAAACATCTGTTCTTTATTCAGAGCATCAACTGTAATCAATATCAAAACATCTGTTTTACCTGGTAATGATTAAGGATAGTAACATTGTCTGTTATAATATTAGAAATATCTTATTGTTCAATACCTTATAAATCTGAAAATATCAATTCATTAATTAGTTTAGTGTGAAAGTGTAATCTGATCAAATATATTTATCACCACTATTTAACACATATCTGTTCATTGGGAATACAAAAACAATCATTAATTGTACATCTGTAATCATCTGGTCATTCAATTCAAATGTTATCTTTGTACGAGAGCTAGAAGACATGTTTTCCTCCTCTCTTTATGACACAGAATGTCTGGTGTGTAAAGGCATCCTGATACTGTAGATTAGCACTGAGGTGCTGATTGGCTCAAAACTCTTCTTCATCAGAGCGCCATAACTTGTAGATTAGCACTGAGGTGCTGATTGGCTCAAAACTCTTCTTCATCAGAGCGCCATAACTCAATTATCTGTAGATTAGCACTGAGGTGCTGATTGGCTCAAAACTCTTCTTCATCAGAGCGCCATATCTCAATCCCCCCCAATTTCTCTGCTTTTGTGGCTCATTCAGTGAGCGCTTTATGATCTCCCAGTGAAACAGAGGCTCATCTGCCTGCATTCCTTCTGCTATCTGCTTGAGAGCAGTGCACCTGCCTATTCCAAGTGGCACATCCAGATGCCTCTGAAACCATCGCTCGTCCTGCAGAGTTGTCTGCCTGAGCCCACCGAACAGAAAGATGAAGAAGCATCCCATCTCATCAGAAAGTTGAAGATTAGAATCCTCTCATCTCGAACGACCTCCTTGCCCGTGGATAAGTTGCTCTCTACAGCCGCAGAGTGTGATCCTCTCTCTCTGACCCTTGGCCTTCAGAGCTCTCCTAGTTATTGGGTTAACACTTGATAGGGATGTTTTCCTGAGTGCAGACAACTCAAAGTAATGGATTAGCACATTATCATTCAATTACAAAAATAGGATAGGCCCCCTCAGAATGATTTGGGAGCCTTCCTGACACATGCACATTATAAATGTAAGGATTGTGTTAGTCATTTAACATGCAAGAATCATATACTCATCAGTCCAAAGCAGATAAATGTTATTTTAAGTTAAATGTGAGCTAGTCCCTGTGGAATAACCCTTTCTCAATGATTATAAATGTTATATTAATTCACCATTTACCGTTTGATCAAGGATTAGTTTATCAGAAGTACATTTCCTCTTCCATAAAACATAGGTTTGAGAAATGAATGTTCCAATATGAAATCAATTGCTCAATTTCTCAATATAATTTGACTCTTCCCTCTCTTTTCTTACATATTGTCACATATGAAATAATAACTTAGGAGTCTATTTAAGCATGGTATTGTCTATATAAGCTATTAATCGAGAAAACTCAGAGTCAGTATGCAACTCGCAAATATCTCTCCTCCTTCCTATCCCTCTTTACTCACTTCCCCATCTCTTTCTATTGTCTCTTTCTCATCCCTCTCTCTTCTTCCTATCCCTCTTTACTCACTTCCCCATCTCTTTCTATTGTCTCTTTCTCATCCCTCTCTCTTCTTCCTATCCCTCTTTACTCACTTCCCCATCTCTTTCTATTGTCTCTTTCTCATCCCTCTCTCTTCTTCCTATCCCTCTTTACTCACTTCCCCATCTCTTTCTATTGTCTCTTTCTCTTCTTCATCTCACTCCCATCTCCCTTTACTCACTTCCCCATCTCTTCTATTGTCTCTTTCTCATCCCTCTCTCTTCTTCATCTCCCTCTTTACTCACTTCCCCATCTCTTTCTCTCTTACTTCTGTTAGATATGAAGTAAAAACATACAAGTCCATGTAAGCATCTGAGTTACCACTGAAGGCATAGCATAAATAAGTGGTTACCAAACGGTGTGCCGCGGCACACTGGTGTGCCGTGAGACAAGTCCGGGTGTGCCGTGGGATTTTGTGACAACCATACGTTATTATTGCAATATACAACTACACAAAAATATATATATTTTTTTAATTTACTATATCAGTACTTTGTAGGTTTATATGTACGTAATCTGCGCGACTTGCGCGTCCACATCTCCACGTGCAGTGCTGCATAAACATGGCTGAGTCAGCGATAACTCTCGAGGGGTGGAGGTATGCCCATTATTTTGAGTTCGTCCGAAGAATAGACAGGAATGTGACGGTGAGGTGCAAACTGTGTCCAGGCCAGAAGCTGTTATCCACTGCTGGAAACACCACGAGGTCAAACCTCAACAAACACCTGCAAAGAACACATGCTAAGGTGAAGCTAACGCACAGCTATTAGTTGTTTGTTTATATCACGCAGTCTGTTCTTCTTCTCTGTCTTCTGGTTGTTGCCTGTTTTGAATGACAAATACACACTACCGCCATGGATGTACAATAAGAACTGGATACAGCGTGGGAGGCGGGGCTTCATTCATTCCTATGAGAGCTGCTCATTAGCGCATGATGATAAAATGGCCCAACTTTTGAGAGAGTGAAACGTCACAGATTACCCAGCATGCCTGAGAAGTACCCGTATGTGCACTCATAGAGCATGCGCAACTTTAACCAAAATGCTCGTTCACATCAAGCACGTCAATTTGCGTACACGTAACAGCACCGCGCGCGTTCATGACAGCATGGTAATGGATTGTTGTTATCGTGGATTTGATATGAACGAGGCGGCAGTTAGCAGCTAGCGGCTAGCTAGTAATGATCTAGTGATATCCAACAGAGCCTCATTTAGCATGAAATTATTACTGCACTGTATATATATATATTTATATACAGTGCAATAAGCTTCCCAGTGCAACACGAAGCTACAGGGACGTTAATAATGTCGGTAATATTAACTCTATTTAATACAACATTTACGGTACAAGATTTAATCATACAGCCCATGTAGTATGACAATGAATTACAGCAAACATGTGCAATATATCCATTATTACAGCTCTGTGGGATGGCAGTAAGACGATATGGATCCGTTCTTATTGTGCATCCAGGGGTAAAGATAAACGCAACTCACATTGGTTCCTCATACAGCATCTTTGTAAACTACGTGTATTCACTGAATTTCACTCTCTGCCTTTAACGGCTCGTTGTAGCTCCAATAGCTCCAGCCCCACCCTCCCTGTGAGCACAGTGTGCTCTGATTGGTCGGGACACGTAACATGAACGTGCCGGGCGGCGCGGTCCCGTGGATTAGATGCGCGTTCATAATGCAGAGGGAAATAACTCTCAGAATAACGTTATTAGCAAAACATTTACAATTTGAGGAACGGATGTTTTTAATAAGGGCTATACAAGTGTTCATACTGGGTAGTTTATTTAGTTTAAAAAAATTATCCAACGAGTTACAGACCACTCTTTCCCCATGTAAGTCAATGGGAAAAGTGTTTCCGGGCCTGGCAACCAAACGGAAGTGTAGTACCGCCGATTGGCCACTACGAATACTTTCATCTGAGTCCGGCGCACTTCCTGGGGGCTTGACTACCGCCGCCTGCTGGTAAGGAAAGTTATTGCCACTCACGCATGCGCAGTTTGTACGTGCTCGGCGAGTAAAGTAACGAGTAAAGTAAATAGTAACGAAGTAGTGTAATATATTACATTTTTAAAGTAATACATTTATAATTTATAATTTGTAGTTCAGGACCATGGACAATGCAGCTTCCTTGCATTGACAGTTGTCTGTGCTGAATTTCTGCTGAGTTTCCTTTGCATCATTTTCTATTTTGTGACCTGTCTGGTATAAATGAGTGTGTTGCTGCTTTGATGAAGCCTAATTTGATAAAGTTTCAAATTAATTTCGGAAATATTTCGTAATATAGTTGACTTTGTCACATTTTATTTGGCATTAGTAAATAATTATGCACATTTACAGATACTTTACATGATATGAGTGATAACATGTGTTATAAGGGCTATTTTTTCACAATAGGTGTGCCTTGAGATTTTTTTTTTTTTACTTGTCCTTTGGTGTGCCTTGGGCACAAAAAGGTTTGGGAACCACTGGCATAAATGATAGTGGGAGTCTGGTCATTACTGAGAAATGTCAAAGAAATTCAAAACCTTACATTTTAAAACAGGTTTGCATTCCTCCACTTAAGGTGACGTTATCATTGGAAACAATAAAAACAAGGTATTTTGATGTAGAATCCATAAATTGAATCGTTAGAGCAGAACAAAATGGTTGTATTGTAGCCTGAGTTCCGTGCAGCCTCTAGTTTCAACAGGTGGAAACATGGTCCATATAACGTGAATACATGCAGAAGTAGACAGTAAGAGGCCCCTGACATTAGGCCTATTTGTTAAAATAGTAGGGGCTCTTCACTCTGCATAGCAGTATAAATAGCCTTAAAAAACAAACAACCCACTCCATGGTAACGAGAGTCATATTTCTGACCCATATGCCCTAAGTGAAGCCGTTAGTCTCATCTAACTGACCCAAGGGTTGGTGCTGGTGTGACAGTTCCAAGTGTTCAGAGCAGACGTCAAGCTTTCAGTTCATGGCTCGGTGGGGGGGAGCAGACCCACGTGAGACAGTATCAACGGCTGTAATGTTCAGTGTGAGGAGCGTCATTCTCTCTGGGAGCAGGAAATGGTGCCCATTCTCGGACCAAACCATTAATGTCATGTAGAGCAGCCATAGCATCTCTGTGACTGCACTCAGCCGGACTGTAGCAGGGTAGAGCTGGGTGACTCTTAGTGAAGCTGTCCAACGCCATTAGACAAAATGGAACCACGTGCTAACAAAAAGGACACAGGGTCATCAATGTCTCTCTTTACCATTGGCCTAATCATAAACAAATTAGTGGGAAAAATGTGGAACACTAATCCATCATGTGGAATGTTGAGTTAATTTAAATAATTACTTATGGGTTGAAATCAAATTAACATTAACATTAGAACCAAAGTCAGTTAACAAATTTGACTTGCACAGATCAGTAATCAATACACCATTTGTCCAGCTCTGTGATGAAAACGATAACAAGCAGGGATGCAAACTTGTCATCTTTTGGGGAAATTTGCCGTTTTGAATCCAAAATAGGTCGTTTGTGTGATTCATGTAGATTCTGCAATAAAATATTATTGGGGTATGGACAGGGTTGCTAACTTTGGGTACCTGGCTGGAGTGAGATTTTGATATCATGGGTTTAATTACGCACATGCGCACGAAGTGACTGCTATCGTGTCAGTAGCGGGACCTTAGCATATATTTAGGATATATATATATAATATATATATACAAATACACAATATTGGACACAGACTATAAAGGGCACACAGTTTCATTCACTAATGAAAGTCAAACACATGTTTGTTTCCACTGTTTTATTGTGTGCCTGTCGCGAAAAGCAACTTATTGACTTATCGGCTCCCGAGTATTTGCGATATTTGCGTTGGGTAATCTATGGTAGGTCTAACCCATACAGTGGTGGGGCTCAAATCAGCATTAGAAATGTAATTACATACACTGCCCCTTTGACAGTGAAACGCCACGCGTGAGGTTTAGATTATTTCCCTGTCTCAATCCAAATTTAACTGTATGAAATAAAAAAGGCACATTTGTCTTGTAGTAAATAAAAAGGGTGACCTGGAGCCAATCCTGCCATTTCCTCACAAGTGAAATAGTTGACATGCTGAAAACCCAACCCCCGCTTGGGGTCTGGGGGGATTCTCCTCCAGGAGATTTTTTGAAATACTAACATAAAATACACATTCTCTCTTGAGAGGAAAAAATAAATCCATCCATTACTACACGACATATTTAAATGAAGCTGAAACTGCTGCTCCTCCCATAGGGAAGAGGCTGTGTGAATTACTTTGAATTACTTTGAATCACCCCATTGTTCTGTGTGTCAAAATGGAAGGTTTCTGGCTAACGTTAGCTTAGGTACTCAGATCTTGTTCTTGAGTAAAAGTAGAAGTACCAGAGTGTAGGAATACTAAGTTACAGTAAAAGCACTGCATTCAAAATGTTACTCAAGTAAAAGTATAAACGTATTGTCATCAAAATAGCGACAGTAAAAGTAGTCACTGTGCAGATTGGTTTATTTCAGAATACTATATATGATATGTTTTATAATGATTGATCATGAGAGTGTTCTCAAAGCTGGTAAAGGTGCAGCTAGTTTGAATGACTTTGTATACTGCAGGGTAGCTGGTGGATTTACTCCAGGTGGAACTAAAGTCTGATTCAACACTTGATTAGATTTCACATCATTAATCCAGATCTGAAAGTAACTAAAGGTATTAAATACATGTAGTGGAGTAGAAATACACCATGTACCACTGAACTGTAGTGGAGTAGAAGAATAAAGTAGCAAAACATTTAAATACTCAAATAAAGTACCAGTATCTCAAAATTGTGCCCAAGTATAGTACTTGTTGAGTTTATGAACTTAGTTACTTTACACCAGTGGCTATACAGATAGAAAGACTAAGCCTTGCAGAGGCATGAAAATACATTTTGAAAGTGCTCAACAGTTCTGCCAAAAAAAAACTGACTGCTGAAATTAGATGTTCCTTTGTGCTCAGGCCATAAAACCCCCAACGCACCGTGCTGTGGTCTGCTTCAGATTATCTTTTCCTTCCAGAGGTCACGCCTGTCTCTGACCCCGTGTCTTGCGTTTTTTTTTTTTTTTTTTTTTTTTCTTCTGCAGCACCAAGCAGGGCAGAGAAAGGAGGGGATTATGACTAGAAATAATTTGAAACAGTTTAATAAAGAATGTTGAACTATATTTAAAAACTGTAATTGAACTTCAACTTATATCAATTATCCAATTCCACTGGCCAGTTGGAAATAGATAATGAAAAAGTTTTAATTTAGCAGAAACAGTGCAAAAGGGTTCAATCATCATTATGTCTGAGTCTTGTTCTTGTCATTTACTTTTGGTGAGATAACTAAAGTTTAGTTCATTTTACCTTGGCTGTGGACTGATTATTAGTTGTTACAAAGCATGCACAAGACGGCGGGTAGACAAACAAACACGAAACAATTATACAAACAAACATGAACCCGCAACAAATATCAGGTGACAGCTAAACTCATCCAGCTTAATTTAATCCGAATTAGGGAAACTTCAGCGGGGGTAGGGAAATATCTGTTTAATATGAGTGCCTTCTTACTCATATATACTTGTACAAGTGCTAAGAACGGAATCTGCTGAAGAGTAATAACCACATTATTCTCAATCAACAACCACTATGCTAATTTAGTGGTGCTCTGCCCTCCCCGATCCGGAGAGCAGAGACTTTTAATGAATTCAGTACCCTTTATTTTAACAACAGCCAAATTCAACAACCCCCCAGTTTATGAAACACAGCGTGACGTAATATTTCGTATCATCCTAATAAGAGTTATGTTTAGTTCCAAAACTCATAATGGTGCGATTTAAGAAGAATACAACACTGTGCTTTGTTTCTCCTCGTGTGCTGCTCTCCACAGGGGGGGGAGGGGAATTACCCACACCCTCCTTGCAGCAGCAACAGGGAGATTTCGAGGCGAGTTGATTTAACTAGTTAAACCGTTGAAATCTCCAGAATTCGGGGATTCGTTTCAGTACAAATCTTTACATTGCTTTTGAACAGAAGTTCCACATTACTGATGCCCTCTTTAAGGTCTCTCCGAATATTTGCCGTGCACACACACAGAGGAAACCAAAAAAATTGCATCTATCTGTTCCACAGGTAATTTTTATACCGTCAATCACAGAGTCTGGCAAGGCAATGTCAAAATATAGATTTGAAATTACACTCACCAGCTCGACGATCTGTTGGTAATTGTTCGCGACGCCAATTGTGAAGTAAAAACTTCTTTGCAGCAATGTTGAGCCAATCATCAAATGAGGGAAACTGGATTCGCCTGTCAATACACTGATATTTATTGAGAGACAAACGGCCGGAGGATTAACAAAGCAACTCGCACTGTTCAATGCAAGCTGCCAAAATTAACTCTAAACACAAAAGATAGAAACATCTCTATATATCCTTTAAAGGAGGGGTCCAAACAGCCCGCCTTTTCCCCTAATCGATTACAGATGAACAGACAAAGAAACTCTGTCTGAGTGGGCAGTACCCCTCCCCCACACAGAGAAAGAGTAGTCACTCAGTGAAGTTTCTCAGGTCAGCTAAGCATCAGACTAAAATATTCCTTTACACCGCCGACCGAGAGACTCTTAGCTGACACACAAGAAAGGGGTTGTTACCGGAGCTGGCGTAGAACTCGGGACTTCCTCTGGCCCAAAGGATATTAAAAGCTACTCCAGATATGGACGGAAGGGAGTGGGACACCTGAATGTGTGTCGTGCGGGAGCTGTGGCTCGTTCCAGCGGCGTCTGAACCATGCTCTGAGCTAGCCTGTGTTTCGGGAATGAGCCATTTCTTACGGCTTCTTGCGTATGATGATTCGGTTCCAGAGTCGGAGATTGCAATAGACATTTGCAAGGACAGCACCGGCAGGCAAGCAGCAGCAACATGAAACACAGCAGCAGGAACATGAACGCAGCAATAGCAAGTGAACGCAGCAGTGGCAGCAGGCAAGCAGCAGCGACGTAGAGGTAGCTGCGGCAATAGCAGCAGCAAGCAATGCATGGAGAGAGATCTGGCAGGTTAAATAGAGCGGCATATTAAGGAGACTCTGTTTGGTTGGTTGTAGAGTGGCAAGGGGCGTTATGTATGAATGCAGCATAAGTGCTCGAGTTGACTGCCTGAACTAGCTTGCAGGCTTCGCCTCATTTCACTGACTGGCAGAGCACTGATGATCTTTAGATTAAAATAACAAGAACAACCCTACACTGCATGATTCACTCTGAACACCTGAGATTCATCTTATATTCTCCATCCTGCTTTTATAAAATGAATTATAAAAAAATACAGAAATACAAAAAATATTTCTGTTAAAATGATCAAACAAGTATTTTCAGTTGTCGCTGTTTCCAACGTGTTCCTGGATCTACATGATGCTGACACTGACTGAATAGTTTACACTGAAGTAGCTGCACGTTGTCTTTAATGTGAATGAGAGCTCTTTTCCTCTTTCTGTGTCTCACAGTTTTTAACCTGTTGGAGTTTCCACTTTCTGAACTTCTTCAGCTCTGATCAGATTATTAAACCTGGAGTTATTTCAAGCAGGAACATTGTTTTCTAAAGTTACATCATGTTCTCTTTATTCAGACTGTGGGGCTGCAGCTTGTCAGAGATCAGCTGTTCTGCTCTGATCTCAGCTCTGAAGTCCAACCCCTCCCATCTGAGAGATCTGGACCTGAGTGGGAACAGGCTGCAGGATTCAGGAGTGAAGCTGCTGAGAGATCTTCTGGAGAGTCCAGACTGCAGACTGGAGACTCTCAGGTCAGTTCTCCATCTGTAACTTCTGTGCTGAGATGAATATGTGAGAGTTGTGTTGACTCTGAGCTGCAGACATCAGGCTGATATCACTCATCTCTGGTCAGTACGGGGTCTCTGCTGGTTCAGCAGTATTGTATGAAACACAGGGAGGTGTTTCTCTCACTGAAGAAACAGATCAGTGATGTTTCCACTGACTGCTCTCTCATTCTTCCATCTACTATATATTGTAAGCTGAAAATGCAAAGCCACGTTTAGTTAGTAAGAAACTTTCTAACAGACTTATAGGATTTTACAGAAGAGTGGAAAAGATTCTCTGTTTTGTTTCCTGTCATGCTTTTAGTTTCTAGACTAACGAGCAGTTATATCTCTCACAGGCTCCGCCCTCTACTGGACTCTATGGGTACTACCTTACCCTGCGAGCATTCTCCCACTGAGACTTCTATAGACGTAGCCGGCCTTGGGCGGGCCTACCTGAATGCGCGCGCATCACACCGTATAAAAGGAGGCCTCACCTCCTGACTATCATCCTTTTCTCTTCAGCAGCGGAGGTGATTCCACGAAAGACTGAGAGACGTTTAAAAAGAGTTATCATACCTTCAGGGAGTCGCCACTGCTAGATTCGAGTGTTTGGGGGACCAGGATATGGCCGAGGCGGTGCCATTCACGTTCGCCATTCCTTCCGGGTCTGGCGTCCATGGAAGTCCACCGCCCAGGGCTGTACTCTCCCTGGATGATGATCTTGGCGGCGGGTGTGTGGGCTACTCACTCATTGCTAGAGATGCCCGCGCCTCACCAGGTCAGAGCGATTATTGGGCCGCAAGGCCGAATAAGTAGCTTGGTCCACGGGCCTTGCCCCAGGCCCGGTTCCCCCGGGGACCGGTGCTCGGTGGCTTCACATGATATAGGGTCGACCCTACTTCATCACAGGCCGCCGCCGCTGCCCGCCGTGTGATGTCCCTGGGATATCACGCCGCGTGGCACTTTCCAAAGAGGATCGTGTTGATCTCCTGGGAGCCCCCGTGTTTACGGAGGGCTCTTTGGCTCGATCTCCTTGCTCACGGGATGAGGAGTAGTCGCAGCGTGGCTGCTTCTTGCCCATTCCCAGAGGAAGAAACACTGTCCTACACTCCCCGCCCCCGCTGTAAACCCCAGTATAGGGAGCCAGCAGGGGGGCGTGTGCACGTGAGTGGAATAAACCGAGTGCTGTCAAAGCACTGTGCGGGTTCAAGAGACGCTATTGCCTGCGTGCTGTTGTCAGAAAACACACCTTGCCTGGTATAATAGCTCAGATTAATGCATTTCACCGTTGCAATGGGAAATACAGCATTAATACGTGGGCGCGCAGCCCTCGTGAGAGTGGCCGCGGTGCGTTCAGGGACCCCCGCAGGAGAACGGTGGTTTACGTTTGTAAACTCTAGTTCTGGAGTGAGGTATGTGTGTGGGAAAAATGCATTCAGTAAAGACTATTGCATTTATCCCAGAGTAAGAGTAATTTCTCTCCACAATTCCACTTTTCCCCATAATGTCCGTTTCAAAGAGACGGCATTGTGACGGCGCGCGCGGCCCCCCTCCCCCGAGGGCGGGCCACGGTGCGTTCAAAGACCTCATTAGAGAGGTGAGATGAAGGGAGAGGTGCCGACACGGAGATTCCGTGCCCGCGGCGCCCTCCACCTCTTCGGCCCACCCCGTGGAACCGGCGTGCCGGCACTCACGGGGACGGGCTTTCCGTCTTTACGGATCTGGCTGGCGGGGGGAGAAAATCTCTCCGCCCGGGACGAGGGGGCGAATCCCGCCTCCTCCCTGTATAATGCACAGATCACTACGTTTTCTAATAGAAATGAGGTTGATCTGTATCCAAGTCTAAGTGTCTTTTGTTTCCACAAGGGCCACACTTACACACAATGTTAACCGTACAAATTCCCCATTCGCTGCCCCATGCTGCAGCTCCTGTAAAGGAGGTGGCTAGTGGGCATGCGCAGATGAGAGGGATGAACCGCAGGGAGTGCTATCTAAGGGAGAGCACTATGCGGGTACAGGGACATTATGGCCGGCGTATTGCTGTCAGAGAACACACTACGCCTAGAGCAAAGACTCCAATGCAGTTTTCCGTAGTGGTAAAGGCTGCATTATGGCGGAGCCCGCACTCACACAAGAGCGCGTGGCGGTGCGTTCAGGGACCTTAGTAAAACACACTACGCCTATAAAGACTCCGATGAATGCTGTTTACCGTAGTGGTGAGAACAGCATTAGGGTGGAGCGCGCGCTCACACAAGAGCGCGCGGCGGTGCGTTCAGGGTCCTCAGTAAATAATCGGCCCTTTCTGTGTCAACCCTCCATGGGCAAATCTTCCCTTCGCGGGGAGTTTTTGCGGCGGAACGGGTCACCAGAGAGTATCACAGCTTCATAGCTGCTGCCCCACACCTGAGGGCTTGTCCATTAACACAATGTTCTGGGGAATGGAAACTCAGCTGTGTGCTTACAATGTGGAGGGACAGGACGCTGAAACGGGGCCATTCACTCCAGTTTTGCAGCGTCCCACTGTACCACATGTCTATACACTGTACCAATGTATCACATGGACCACTGTCTTGTGGGTGTCCCACACCCACCTTTTTCATGGGCATGCGAGAGGTAAATCTGTCCTCCCAGGAGGAGATGTGTTTCCTCTCAGCAGAGATTCAGGCTCTGGTGCAGAAACAGGCTGTGTCTGTTGTGCACCCTCAGCACAGAGAAAATGATCTTTATTCCATGTACTTCCTGGTTCTCAGGAAGACAGGGGAATTTAGACCTATTCTAGATCTCAGCGGCCTGAATCGCCACATTTCCTGCAGGAAATTCCGCAGGTTAACTATGAAATAGTTACTGGGGCTTGTGCAGCCAGGCGATTGGTTCACCACCATCGACCTGAAAGACGCGTACTTTCATGTAGAAATTGCTCCAGAGCACAGAAAGTATCTGCGTTTTGCCTTCCAGGGAATAGCCTACGAGTACAACAGGCTGTCGTTCGGCTATTCCCTATCCCCACGCACATTCAGCAAATGTGTGGCCACAGCGCTTCAACCGCTGCGCGCCCACGGCATGAGAGTTTTCTTTTACATAGACGACCTCATAGTCATGGCTGGGTCACGGGAACAGGCAATGTTTTGCACAGCACAATTGATCACACACCTGACCAAATTGGGCTTTGCGATCAATTGGAAAAAGAGCACCCCCATACCTCACCAACAGGCGCTGTATTTGGGTGTGGTGCTCGATGCAGGCGCGTCGCACGCCACCCTGTCAGAGAGCAGACGTGCGTCCCTTCTTCAGGGGGTGCGCAGGCTGCGACAGGGGGCAACAGTGACAGCTTTTACTGTCATGCAGACATTGGGTCTCATGGCGGCTGCTCACATGGTGGTCCCGTTAGGGTTACTACATATGCGCCGCCTGCAAAGGTGGTTCTCCAGCCTGCGCTTGGATCCCAAGAGGCACAGGCGGCGGCTGGTGACCATCCCCCCCTCAGTGGAGGGCAACCTCCGGTTTTGGGGGTCTCCGGATCACCTCCGGAGGGGGTCTCCACTGGGACGGGTGACCTCCTACATCACAGTGTTCACGGATGCATCCAGAACAGGATGGGGAGGGACCTGCCTGAAGAGCGCTATAGGTGGGCGCTGGGCTCTAACAGAGTCTCGACACAGCAACCTCCTAGAGCTACGGGCGGTAGTGTTAGTCCTCCAGCATTTCAGGCCCCTAATTCAAGGGAGGCATGTAATGGTCAGGAGCGACAACAGCACCACAGTGGCTTACATCAACAGGCAGGGCGGAGTTCGATCTGCCGCCTTGTTGACCACAGCGGAGGAACTGTGGTTATGGGCTTCAGAGGTGGTGTTATCTCTGAGAGCCCTCCATATCCCGGGACTGGAGAACAGAGGGGCCAACCTCATGTCGAGGGGCGGCCCCCTGCCAGGCGAGTGGGTGCTTCACCCGAGGGTGGTGAAGCAAATCTGGGCCCAGTTCGGGAGAGCGGAAGTGGATCTGTTCGCCAGCCGGCGAAACAGCCACTGTGCCCTGTGGTTCTCCGTGGCTCGGAGCGACGACCCACCCTTGGGGGTGGACGCGTTTGCACACGAGCCATGGCCAAGGAAGCTGCTATACGCCTTTCCACCGCTGCGTCTCATTCTCCCCCTCCTGAGGAGAGTGAGGCGAGAACGTCTGTCAGTCATCCTAGTGGCTCCGGATCGCGTTGGGGCGCCGTGGTACTCAGAGATGACACAGATGAAGGTGGACCAGCCCTGGGTGGTTCCCCAGTTCTGGGGGGCGATCTCTCAAGAGGCAGGTGCAATCGGGGCGTTACCCACTCTCGGCCGTCCTCTCCAGGTTTGCCTCCTGAGAGATTGTCTGATAGTGTTATTCAGTCTATCCAGGCAGCTAGAGCGGGATCCACCACAGCCTGTTACAGGCCAAAGTGGCTAGGATTCCAGCGATGGTGTGAGGAGCAGAGAATAGAGCCCCTATCTTGTGAGTTAGGCTCTATTTTATCCTTCTTACAGTTACTGGTGGACAGAGGGCTTGCGCATTCAACAGTGAAAGTGTATGCAGCAGCCATCTCGTCCTGCCATGAGGGATTTTGCGGCAGGTCAGCCTTTAGTCAACCACTGATGTTGCGGTTTTTACAGGGGGTCAGGAGGCTGCGCCCAGTAGTGCACGCCTCCACCCCACAGTGGGACCTGCCCCTAGTGCTCGAGGCTCTGGCCTCGGGGCCGTTTGAGCCTCTGGAGCTCTCCTCTCTGAAAGCATTGTCGTGGAAAACAGCTTTGCTTCTTGCCTTAGTGTCCGAGTTAACTGCTCTGTCGGTGCACCCGAGCTGTTTACAGATTCGGGGTGACCAGAGCGGCTCGACACTCAGACCGAACCCCTCCTTTTTGCCCAAGAGCCTAAGGAGTGCGTTCAGGTCAAGGGCTATTCAGTTAGGGGGTTTTAGTCTTCCCCCCCATGGTGGGACCAGGGAGGCTAAACTGCACCTCCTCTGCCCGGTGCGTGCGCTAGCATGTTGTGTGAAGCGCACGGCTGCCCTTGGACGCACCGAACAGCTATTCGTGTGCTTCGGGGGCGGGGTGATCGGGAAAGCTCTGTCCAAGAAACGCCTGGCAGGCTGGCTCTGCGAGTGCGTTGCACATGCCTACGGACAGGCAGGGAGAGCCTGCCCCACGGGGGTTCGTGCACACTCCACACGGGCTGTGGCTGCGTCAACAGCCTTATTCAACGGTGTGAGTGTGGAGGATATATGCACAGCGGCGTCTTGGTCGACGCCAGGCCCTTTCATAAGGTTTTATCTCTTGGACATGTCGGGCTCTTTCTCCTCGTCTGTGCTTGCGGGGGCAACACAGGACTGGTAGGGGGAGGGGGGTTGTGGGTCAGTTGGCATCTGACCCCCTCCCCGGATGTAATGCGCCTTCGCTGTTCTCGGGCCTTCTGAGGGTCCCGGGAGGGGCGGTGGGGGGGCACACTGGGCCCTTACAGGGCTGGAGGACTACTCTCCTCCTGTCGAGAGGCAGGAGGGGGGTAGCCCTCCACACTTTAGTCCACACACTCTGCACGGGGTCAGTGTTTGAGTGTGGGACGTGGGCTCTGACGCTCTCCCTGTTATCCTTAGGGATTCAGGGAGGCAGGCATGTAGTAAGCCCATCCGGGGCCGAGGGGGCTCTCCCCATCCGTCTATGGGCGGGGGGGGGGGTCCCCCGGCACTGTTTTTTGAGCACACTTTCTGCAGGGTGTGCTCTGTCAGCCACAGCCCAGATTTCTCCTCGGTTATAACCGGGTTAAAGGAGAATGTGGGGCAGCAGCTGCTGACCATAAAAGCCGGTCAGGGGCAGTAGGGTGGAATATTGTTGTTGGATGACAGTGCGCGTATACATCGCGGCTCCACCCACTGTACCCATAGAGTCCAGTAGAGGGCGGAGCCTGTGAGAGATATAACGTCGGGTTACGTATGGTAACCCTTGTTATATTAGCACAGGCGGAGCCCTCTACCCAGGGCACTGTCTGTCCTATTCCGCTCGCTGAAGAGAGGTGTAGGATGATAGTCAGGAGGTGAGGCCTCCTTTTATACGGTGTGATGCGCGCGCATTCAGGTAGGCCCGCCCAAGGCCGGCTACGTCTATAGAAGTCTCAGTGGGAGAATGTTCGCAGGGTAAGGTAGTACCCATAGAGTCCAGTAGAGGGCTCCGCCTGTGCTAATATAACAAGGGTTACCACACGTAACCCGACGTTACTTCCTGTGATGCAGCTGAGAGCTGAGGCAGGCAGTCGTAGTGTTTGCAGAGAAGATATGATGGGATGTAAAGCATGAGATCAGGACTCTGAAGCTGACTCAAAGAACAAACACTTATTTTAAACTGGATCTAAAACTGTTGGATTGTGTTCATCTCTACAGGATCAATGGAGAGACGATCAGAGCCAAGATCCAGAAGACCTGTGAGTACTGAAACCATATCCTCCATTCATCCAGACATTGTACATTAAACCTGATCTTCAAAGTTCTTTATAGCACAACAACAATATATTTTAGTTCCATTTTGTTACAGCTCTATTCAATCAATTTGGCTGCTAATGTTTCTCTTTGTTCAAGTTTCATTATTATCTTTCTGTTTCACCTCTTCTCTCCATCAGGTGACTCCGATGTGGAACAGGAAGTGAAGACAGACAGAGAGGTGAGAGAGGAGCAGATGAACAGAGTGGCGTGTATTTATTTCCCCACTGAATTAAAATATAATTGTTAGGGCTGTCCAGTTAAACAATAGAGCGCTCGTAATTCATCTAGAAACCTTAATGAGTCAAAAGAAACAAGTTCGTACATTTTGATTTACCGGAGAAATAGGAGATATTGCTGTCGACTATTGTCTGAGTTTATCTTTCAACTTAAAAACAATTCATAATGAAGGCTCTATAAAGACTGACATCATAAAGACATGTCCATTTATGTATTCAAATTGTTGTTATTGAGAAATGCAAGCCTACATCACCGCTGAGCGATGTCAGGGATGAAGAGCAATTTGCACTGCAGCTGCTGAGCTGCTTACTAACGATGTGAGCAGGTACGAGAGAAGATATCAATCACTATCCCTGAATACAAGTCTGTTCTAAAATACTAACGTTTAGTTTAAACACAGATTATCAATGTGATTAAAGCGATCACATGTTTTAATTGATTGAGACTGCTTGTAGTTGTTGGTAATTGTTTGATGGCATCAAGACAATTCTTTGAGCTCAGATTGATTTATTTACCGTTTATTTAATGTGGGTGTGTTTGAGACGAGGAGCGTGGAGGCATTTCAGAACACCACTAACATGCAGCTGATGAGACACTTTCTAAAGCAGCTATCATCAATATTCAATTAACTGACTCAATAGCGTCAAGCTTTTTATTATGAACTTTGTTTATTGAGTGTCAAACACAAATGGACAGGAATGACAGAGCAGTTGGAATTGACAGTGTCACATTACAGTTGTGCAGATCATGACATACGATACATTACAACAACAAAACAAACAGTCGGCTTGGTCATTTAAGGTTTCAAGGGTTCAAGGTTTCAAGGGTTCAAGGGTTTAAGGGTTTTATGGTCATTTGTGCAGCAGCTACAGTGCAGTTGTGACAATGAAAATCTGAGGTCACAGGCTCCTCCAACAGAGCAACACAATAAACAGATACAATAATACAAGTAAATAAAATATAATAGAAACAGAATATGATAGAAACTGTGCAGAATATTCTAGATACAGTAATTGGAATGTTGGTATATATGATAAATGTGAGTTGCAAACAGATGAATGTTATTTATGTTGTTTCAAAGTTCAGGTGTTTAATAGTCTTATGGCCGGTGCGATGAAACTGTCCCAGAGTCTGGTGGTTTTAGTCCGGATGCTGCGGAACCGCCTGCCAGACGGCAGCAGACAGAACAGTGTGTGGCTGGGGGGCTGGGGGTCTTTGATAATCCTGAGGGATTTCTTCCTGAGCCGCTGGGAGTAAAGGTCCTCCATGGATGGCAGCTCCTTCCTGGTGATGTTCTGTGCAGTTTTCACCAACCTCTGTAAAGCCTTACTATTGAGGGCGGTGCAGCTGCTGTACCAGGCCGTGATGCAGCCAGTCAGGATCCTCTCTATGGAGCACCTGTAGAATGTCAGGATCCTCTCTATGGAGCACCTGTAGAAGGTCAGGATCCTCTCTATGGAGCACCTGTAGAAGGTCAGGATCCTCTCTATGGAGCACCTGTAGAAGGTCAGGATCCTTTCTATGGAGCACCTGTAGAAGGTCAGGGTCCTCTCTATGGTGCACCTGTGGAAGGTCAGGATCCTCTCTATGGAGCACCTGTAGAAGGTCAGGGTCCTCTCTCTGGTGCACCTGTAGAAGGTCAGGGTCCTCTCTCTGGTGCACCTGTAGAAGGTCAGGATCCTCTCTATGGTGCACCTGTAGAAGGTCAGGATGCTCTCTATGGTGCACCTGTAGAAGGTCAGGATCCTCTCTATGGTGCACCTGTAGAAGGTCAGGATCCTCTCTATGGTGCACCTGTAGAAGGTCAGGATGCTCTCTATGGTGCATCTGTAGAAGGTCAGGATCCTCTCTATGGTGCACCTGTAGAAGGTCAGGGCAGTATGGATGGTGAGGGCTATGGCGTCGTCTGTGGACCTGTTTGCTCTGTAGGCAAACTGCAGGGGGTCCAGAGAGTCAGGGAGGAGGTGATGAAGGTTTTTGACCAGTGGCGAGCCGTCAGGGCCCTCTAGGCCCTCTGTGAGGGCCTAAGTATTCTAAGAAATAATATTTGAAAACATTAAAAAAAAAAATTAAAAAAATACTTTTTTTTTGAAATATTTTTTTAATATGTTTTTGTTGTTACATTTTTCATTAGTTTTACCAAAATAACTTGATTTAATTGTATTTAAAAATAATATTTCCAAAGAAATAAATCCTTCGAATCTGCCTGTTCAGTTTCTGTTGGAATGTGAAGGGTTAAATGCCGTCTCTGCGAGTTATGTGAAGACGGGAGAGCTTGTTGGTCCCTCTCTACATTCACAGAGGGCCCGCTGTAGTAACTCAACGAGAGAGTAATGTCAAATGACAGTACAATTGACCAATCATATCTTCCCTCTAAATGGGCGGGCTTTATTTTCGCGGACTTTATGACAAGTTCCGCCCGCTGTGAGGTCTATGTAAGTGGTGCAGTGACGCGTCCTAAAACCCGGAAGTAAGCTCTGCTCGGATTCCCTCGACAGAAAGCAATGGCATTTCTCCATACGATTTTGGAAAATAGTTCGAAATAAGGTCTGTGGAAAAGAACCTGTTAGATAAATGCACGTTTTGTTCAGACGGATAATATCCACATGTCTACCCTACTTTTATTATTTTTGAATCATAAATCTAATCGATAGATTTATGATCGATAGATTTATAATTAGCATAAGTTCGTTCATGATTGCTCACTTCAGTGATAGTGATGACATCGTTGCGAAATTATTAACCGAGTCATTTTCAAGATTGAGTTACAATGATAAACTGGAGTGGCAAAGGATCAGCTGAATGACCCGCCATCAAGTGCTTCATCCAAAAGGACAGGAGGATGGACTTTGTGTTTCAGTGATTTATCATCAAAGGTAGGCCTAAGTCATTTTCAATGTGGGCCGCCGTGCCGACTTAATTCATGTTTAATTGTTACTTGGCTGTGGGTGCCCTGTCATGATAGGTGTTTATATAAATGGTGTTGTTCTGTGTGGTAGAGGGTCGCTGTCATTGATGCGTTTTGCACCCCGGGCCGTTGTTTTGATATTCCGCTGAAGTATACGCTGTGACATAATATCTCTTCTTTTTTTTCGAGGGAAGGGGGGGTCAGAGGGCCTAGGTATAAAAGTCACTCGCCACTGGTTTTGACTAACCGCTCAAAGCACTTCATTATGATGGAGTGCTACTGGGCGGTAGTCATTGAGGCTGGTGATTATTGTCTTCTTGGGGACAGGAACGATGGTGGAGTGTTTGAAGCATGTGGGGACTACAGACTGCAGCAGGGACCTGTTGAAGATGTCTGTGAACACCTCTGCCAGCTGAACTGCACACACCCTGAGATCACGGCCAGGGATGCCATCAGGTCCAGGAGCCTTGTGGGTTAACCCTTTTAAAGGATTTACACACATCCGCCCTGTTTAAAACAAAAGGGCAGGGCTCCCGGTCCTTCTGTGCCTCCACAGCCTGGCTGCTCTCGAATCGAGCACAAAAGCTGTTCAGCTCATCTGGGAGAGATGCGCACGCAGACAGTCCCGCAGCACCCCCTGCTGCTCCTTTGTAGTCTGTCATTGTTCTTAGTCCCGCCCACAAGTTCCGGGTTTTACAGCCTTTGAAGACAGACTCCACTTCGTCTCTGTATTGTCTCTTTGCACTGCTGATTGCTCTCCGACAAAAGACAAGCATTTGCATGTTTAATTGTGGGTGATGTGTGAGAGAACCATAGAGTGTGTGTACATCAGAGATGCCTCAATTGACATGTAATCTCTGGTGAACCTAACATTCGACAGACTGAATTTGACCCTATTACATACTTTTTGAACCTGAGCCTTGAAATTAAGTGTTGAATCAATCATGACTCCGAGGTATTGGATTGTGACACCACCTGTAGCCTCTCCCCTGATACAAACATATCTGGCTCAACACAAGAGGACTTTGTTTTGGTGAAGAAGATGCATACGGTTTTACAAATATTTAGTTGCAAACAGCATTGTTCCAACCAAGCTGTTACATGAACCATGGTGTTTGTTAGTTCATTAGCCACTTGTGTCATATTGCTTCCATGTACATATATTACAGTGTCATATGCGTACATTTGGATGTTTGTGTCAGGACATACAGATGGTAAATCATTTATATATAGCGAAAATAGTAATGGTCCCAGGATTGAACCTTGTGGGACCCCTGTCGAAAGACGAAGGTCAAAAGATTCATAATTTTGAACTCTCACATACTGAGATCGGTTAAACAAATAAGATGCTATCCATTTAAGTGTTTTTGATTTGTTCTATGAAAAAACAGTTGGCGGTCTCTGTTGACTATTTGGCCCTAAAGCCAAACTGCACTGGATGCAGAGAAAATGTACTAGTGTTTAAATGGTCAATAATTTGCTCAGACACAAGTTTCTCAGCAACCTTTGACGCTGTAGGAAGGATACTAATTGGACTGTCGTAACAGGAATGTCTCCACTTTTAAAGATTTGGATCACTATAGCCAGCTTCCAAACACTTGGAATCATTCCCTGACAGAAAGGTTGGCAATAGGATAAGAAAGTGTTGTGCTGAGATCTTTTAGCCATGTCCATGCCAAATATATCCTTTGTTCTAAATGCTTTAAGAGATCCTATCACTTTTGTAACTTCAGATTCAGTGATATTTCTTATGCTGAAAGCCGGCTCAATTGTATTAACATAACAAAAATGTGTGCAGTCAGGTGAGAAACACTGTGCAATGGTTTGCAACAGAATCCATGAAGTAGTGGTTTAAAACTTCAGCTCTGTCAGCTGGATTGTTTATAAGCTTTCCATTGTCTTTAAGTTCAAGCTGTTTTATTTCCCTATATGTATTTCCAGTGAATAGTTATGACTGTTTCCAGATCATTTTAGAATGAACCCTGCCTTGTCTATTATAGTCAAGAAGAAGTCTGCCTAAGCCTTCCGTAACTTCTTAATGACTTTGTTCCTCAGCACAGCAAAGTGATGCCTGTCATGGCCTGATGGATTTGTTTTCATTCATTAGTTTTAAAATATTCAAATGTATCCAAGGGACAGTGTTTTTCTTATTTTCTTGCTTGAATTTGCAATTGAAATCTCTGATAGTGCTCTCTAATGTTTTTGAGAACATTTGACTGTCTTCTTCGTGGTCTATTCCCAGAAAAAGATCATCCCATTTATGTGTTGAACAGCATTTATAAAAGGTCTCATATTTGTTTTTGGGAATACCATAAGAATCATTTTTCCTGAATGAAGGGCTACATCGCCCTTCATTCAGCGTTCCACAAGAGGTGTGTGTGTGTGTGTGTGTGTGTGTGTGTGTGTGTGTGTGTGTGTGTGTGGTGTGTGTGTGTGTGTGTGTGTGTGTGTGTGTGTGTGTGTGTGTGTGTGTGTGTGTGTGTGTGTGTGTGTGTGTGGTACTACTGTGCTGTGATTGGCTGGTACTGCTGTGACATGATATTGAAATTGACAATGAACTCAGATGATCCAGACTCATTTGCATTGTTCTAATTGCTCTGAATATGTGCTGGTTTAGTTTCATGAAGCTAGAACTTAACTTGATTTCTATTAAAATAATAACTTTGTTTGTTCCAGGCTCCTCAATCCTTCTCACCTGAACTCACAACTGAGTCTTCATACAGGTACTCCTATAACATGACCAAACATTATTTTAAACACATCACAAATATATATTAATTTAATTGTGTTTGATTTCATGTCTTTCACCTTGAGGAATTGCATCCGATCTCTTTCCAACAGACAATAAAATAATGCCTCTGTGTAGGAAGGATTGTTTTCTTGTACCAGTCTAGATCCTCGCTGGACTAGACATTGTGTTAATTTAATGAAGGTGTGTGTACACACACATCCTGATGCATGTGGACACATCTTCAGTGATGTTCCTGTAATCATCAGGTGTTTCAGATCTTACATCAAACCCTCCTGCAGGTCAGACTCCAGCTGGATGAACACCTGTCAGTCAGAACACAGGCCAGTGAAGCTTGTTGTAGTAACTTGTCCCCTGCGTGTCTACAGGTTCAGGTGTCCTGGTCCAGGTGAGTTCCAGTGTGCTTCGACTGGCCTGGTGTTCGTCATGGCTCAGGAGGCGGAGCTTCTGTACAGGGCGGTCCCTTGGGAGGAGAGCCTCCTCCAATCAGCTGGCAAGCAGGCAGCAGGGCCGCTGTTCGACGTGAAGAGTTCTGTTGAAGCTGCCGTCTGCCAGCTCCACCTGCCACACAGTGAGACAGAGGATGGTAAAGACATCTAGTGTTAACAAATACACTTATATAATGAGTAGCACCTTATACTCTCCACTACTGTTCAAAGGTTATGAATCAGCTTTATTAAACTAGTTTAATAAAGATAAGATCATTCAAACACCAAATCTGTTCTTTACATTCAAATAGTTTTGTCCCCAAAAGAAGAAGAATGAAATTATAAAACGTCCATTTAGTCGATGTGTTTCATGACATCATTGATCATTATTGAAGCAGACGATGCAATGCAGCTCTAAATACTGAGTTGGATTTTCTTTGCGCCCTCTGCAGTCTCCTCTCTGTAATATTAAAGAGATTTAAACTGTGATTGGTCAGTCCACAGCATGCTCTGCTGCTAACAGTGCTAACTCAACGCTAACTCTCTGTTACTGTTGTGATGCTAAGCTAGCAGTTTGAATACTTCTTACTTTGATTTCCATCTGTTGCTCTTTCTGCTCTTCACACTGTCAGTCTGGCTGAACCATGAACAAAACAAAACAACAGACAACAACATTTATAAGTTAGACTTTCTACGCCCTGAAAGCTTTAGAAGACTCTTCACACATCTAGAGAATCACTCAGACATGAGACCGGACTCAGTCAAGCTGTTCTGGCTGCAGATTGCAAACATTTCAGTAAATGCTCACATCCAGAAAGATCACAGGGGGCAGATCAATAATTACACATTAGGATAAAAGGTGGAGGATATAAACTGGTACATCCTAGTGAGGCTCCAAAGTGAATTAGATGAACATTAGCTCTGAGCTAACGTGGTGGGACATTGAATATGATGAAGCTGTTTCAGCAGCAAAGCAACAGATGACCAGCTCTTTGCTCCACAGCGCTGCTCCTGGACGGCCTGTTGTCTGTCGTCCACATCACTGATGAAGGCCTGAGCATCTTGGAGCCGCTGGAGGTCACACGCACTCACGTGGTGGTGAAGGTGCTTCACCTCTCTCCGTTTGGCCTCATCATCGATAAATTAAAAAGGCTTCTAAAGTGGCGGATAAATGGCCAAGTTCTGGTGTTCCTACGACCCCCGGGCCGAGAGGAGCAAATACTGGATGTATTTCTGCTGCACAACAACGTCCCTGAGGAGGAGGTAAAGTGCTCACCATCAGACTAAACACTGATTGAAACCATAGCTGTTTCCACAGAGAAGTTGTGGCCCCAAGCTCCCTACTGAATAGAATATAATATAATTGGAGGATTGCAACCCTCTTTAATGGTCACACATACATGCACACAGTGAAATGTGTTCTCTGCTTTTTACCCATCCTAGTCTAGCACTAGGAGCAGTGGGCAGCTATTGCACAGCGCCTGGGGAGCAACAGGAGTGGGGGGGTGGGGGGTGTCCAATGCCTTGCTCAAGGGCACCACAGCAGGGCAGGAGGTGAACTGGGACCTCTCCAAGTAGCAGTCCACACTTCATATTTAACATCTGTTCAGGGACTTGAACCAGCGGCCCTACAGCTCCCAGTCCAAGCCCCTGCTGTTTGAGCCACTGCCGGACACTGCTCCTCTTTTCAAACTTTCTTGGTTGTGAGAAGACTCAGATGTGCCACACTCTACTTTGGTTATCAAACTCAAAGTTTACCTTCATACTTTAAAATACGTAAAAATAAATGTTAAGATGTTGTGGCCCCAAGCTCCCTACTGAGAGAGATAACATGATAACACAATTAGTCTCATAATCTGAAAATCTGAGTTTACTCTGTGAACATCGGCTGATTTACTTCACACACAAAACACATACCATGGTTCTTTATAAATGAAATAATCATGAACTGCTAAGAATATATAAACCACAGAATAACATAAGTATTATATCAATAATGTGATGATGAATGTATGAATGGCAGGTTACATAATTAACATCGACAGTAAATCAGATGGTTAGCAAATACTGAAAGGCACGGTTGAAACACTCAACAACTGAAAGATTGAGAGGAAGTATTTTGAGAGTCCAACCCTAATCGTTACCTTGGTTGCTGATTGGCTAATGGTTGCACAAGCCAAAACATCGTTATGACATCATCAAGTGGCCACAATCTGATCAGCTCATTTTCAGACAGGTTTTTATAGAAATGGATCAAAAAGAGAGAGAATCTTTGTTCCTGAAACTTTCAGAGTCTCTTTACACAGAGGGGACACATGTTGATGTAGAAGAGACATGGAGAAGAGGGGACACATGTTGATATAGAAGAGACATGAAGAAGAGGGGACACATGTTGATGTAGAAGAGACATGAAGAAGAGGGGACACATGTTGATATAGAAGAGACATGAAGAAGAGGGGACACATGTTGATATAGAAGAGACATGAAGAAGAGGGGACACATGTTGATATAGAAGAGACATGAAGAAGAGGGGACACATGTTGATGTAGAAGAGACATGGAGAAGAGGGGACACATGTTGATGTAGAAGAGACATGGAGAAGAGGGGACACATGTTGATGTAGAAGAGACATGAAGAAGAGGGGACACATGTTGATGTAGAAGAGACATGAAGAAGAGGGGACACATGTTGATGTAGAAGAGACATGAAGAAGAGGGGACACATGTTGATATAGAAGAGACATGAAGAAGAGGGGACACATGTTGATGTAGAAGAGACATGAAGAAGAGGGGACACATGTTGATGTAGAGGAGACATGAAGAAGAGGGGACACATGTTGATGTAGAAGAGACATGAAGAAGAGGGGACACATGTTGATGTAGAAGAGACATGAAGAAGAGGGGACACATGTTGATATAGAAGAGACATGAAGAAGAGGGGACACATGTTGATATAGAAGAAACATGAAGAAGAGGGGACACATGTTGATGTAGAAGAGACATGAAGAAGAGGGGACACATGTTGATGTAGAAGAGACATGAAGAAGAGGGGACACATGTTGATGTAGAAGAGACATGAAGAAGAGGGGACACATGTTGATGTAGAAGAGACATGAAGAAGAGGGGACACATGTTGATGTAGAAGAGACATGAAGAAGAGGGGACACATGTTGATGTAGAAGAGACATGAAGAAGAGGGGACACATGTTGATATAGAAGAGACATGAAGAACAGGGGACACATGTTGATATAGAAGAGACATGAAGAAGAGGGGACACATGTTGATGAAGAAGAGACATGAGAAGAGGGGACACATGTTGATGTAGAAGAGACATGAAGAAGAGGGGACACATGTTGATGTAGAAGAGACATGAAGAAGAGGGGACACATGTTGATGTAGAAGAGACATGAAGAAGAGGGGACACGTGTTGATGTAGAAGAGACATGAATAAGAGGGGACACGTGTTGATGTAGAAGAGACATGAAGAAGAGGGGACACATGTTGATGTAGAAGAGACATGAAGAAGAGGGGACACATGTTGATGTAGAAGAGACATGAAGAAGAGGGGACACATGTTGATGTAGGAGAGACATGAAGAAGAGGGGACACATGTTGATGTAGAAGAGACATGAAGAAGAGGGGACACATGTTGATGTAGAAGAGACATGAAGAAGAGGCGACACATGTTGATGTAGAGGAGACATGAAGAAGAGGGGACACATGTTGATGTAGAAGAGACATGAAGAAGAGGGGACACATGTTGATGTAGAAGAGACATGAAGAAGAGGGGACACATGCTGATGTAGAAGAGACATGAAGAAGAGGGGACACATGTTGATGTAGAAGAGACATGAAGAAGAGGGGACACATGTTGATGTAGAAGAGACATGAAGAAGAGGGGACACATGTTACATTACATTGCATTTAGCTGACGCTTTTATCCAAAGCGACTTACAATAAGTACATTCGACCAGGAAGACACAACCTTGAAGAAAACAGAATCATATAAGTACATCAGGTTTCATAGAGCCAAAACATTTCAAGTGCTACTCAACTGGCTTTAGATAAGCCAGTCCTTTATTAGTATAAAAGTGCTTCGTTAATAGTTCTATCGCTCGAAGTGGAGTCGAAAGAGATGAGTTTTCAGTCTGCGCCGGAAGATGTGTAAGCTATCTGCTGTCCTGATGTCAATGGGGAGCTCATTCCACCATCTCGGAGCCAGGATAGCAAACCCACGTGTTTTTGCCGATGGGAACTTGGGTCCCCCTCGCAGCGAGGGTGCAGCGAGTCGTTTGGTTGATGCAGAGCGTAGTGCACGCGCTGGGGTGTACGGTTTAACCATGTCCTGGATGTACGAAGGGCCAGATCCATTCGCAGCATGGTAAGCAAGTACCAGTGTCTTGAAGTGGATTCTAGCAGTTACCGGAAGGGAGCGGAGGAGCAGAGTGGTGTGGGAGAATTTAGGAAGGTTGAAGACCAAACGAGCCGCTACATTCTGGATGAGCTGCAGAGGTCGGATGGCACATGCAGGTAGACCAGCCAGGAGGGAGTTGCAGTAGTCTAGGCGTGAGATGACGAGAGCCTGGACCAGAACCTGCGTCGCTTTCTGTGTCAGCTGGGGACGTATCTTCCTGATGTTGTAAAGCGTGTATCTGCAGCAACGGGTTGTAGCAGCTATGTTTGCAGTGAAGGACAGTTTGTTATCTAGGGTCACACCCAGATTCCTTGCAGTCTGAGTCGGGGAAACAACTGAGGTGCCGATGTTGATTGTTAGGTCAAGAGTGGGACAATCTTTTCCCGGGAGGAAGAGCAGCTCAGTCTTGTCAAGGTTGAGCTTGAGGTGGTGAGCAGACATCCACTGAGAGATGTCAGCTAGACAAGCAGAGATGCGTGCGACGACCTGGGTCTCTGAGCGGGGAAAGGACAGAATTAATTGGGGTGTCGTCAGCGTAGCAGTGGTATGAAAAACCATGCGGGCTAATGACTGATCCGAGCGAGTTTGTGTACAGGGAGAAGAGGAGGGGACCAAGAACAGAGCCCTGAGGGACCCCTGTAGTTAATTGACAAGGGTCGGACTCAGACCCTCTCCAAGTAACCCTGTAGGTACGGTCTTTCAGATATGAGGTGAGGAGGGAAAGTGCAGAGCCAGAAACTCCAAGTTCTTGGAGAGTGTGAAGGAGGATCTGATGGTTCACCGTGTCGAATGCAGCAGACAGGTCCAGAAGACAGAGGAGAGGGAGGCTGCTTTAGCAGTGTGCAGTTCCTCAGTGACAGCAATGAGAGCAGTTTCTGTTGAGTGACCTGCCTTGAAACCAGACTGGTGCGGATCCAGAAGGTTGTTCTGATTGAGATAACAGGAGAGTTGTTTAAAGACAGCGCGTTCAAGTGATTTAGACAGGAACGGGAGGAGAGAGACAGGCCTGTAGTTTATAACATCAGACGGGTTGAGAGTGGGTTTCTTTAGGAGAGGGTTTACTCTTGCCTCCTTGAGACTGTTTGGAAAGTGACCAGAAGTTAGAGAAGTGTTGATGAAATGGGTGAGAAATGGTAGAATATCAGGAGCGATAGTCTGAAGGAGGTTTGAAGGGATAGGGTCCAGAGGACAGGTGGTAGGGGCGGGCAGAGGTAATGAGGGTAAGAACCTCACTTGGAGAGAGAGGGGAAAAGGAGGTTAGTGTGTTGGTGGAAGGAGGGTCTGGTGACCCAGCGGTGAGTAAAGGTGAGTCAGAAAAAGAAGAGCGAATATCATCAACCTTTTTTTCAAAGTGGGTAACAAAGTCGCTTGACAGAAGTGAGGAGGGGGGAGGAGCTTTTGGAGGGTCCAAGAGGGTGGAGAAGATGGAAAATAGTTTTTACGGATTGGAATAGGAAGATTGGATCTTATCTTGTAAGAAAGTGCTTTTTGCCTGAGAGATCGAAGCAGAGAAAGAGGAGAGGAGAGCCTGATAGGTTAGGAGTTCGTCACAGTGTTTGGATTTCCACCGTTTCCGCTCTGCTGCCCTAAGGACGGTTGTATTAGCACGCAGTGCATCATTTAGCCAGGGAGCAGGAGGAGACTGACGAGCCTGCCGAGATGTGAGAGGACAGAGCGAGTCCAGACAGTATGAGAGAGTAGAGAGGAGAGTTTCTGCAGCAGAGTTTGGAGGCAGGAGTTGGAAACGAGTCAGAGGAAGGGAGGGCTGAGAGCACCGACGAGGCAAAGGTAGAGGGGGAGAGGGAACGAAGGTTACGGCGGACAAGTGCAGGATGAGAAGAGATTAGTTTGTTATGTTTGGAAAGGGATAGAGAGAATGAAATGAAGAAGTGATCGGATGTGTGGAGCGGGTTTACAGAGAGGTTAGAAGTAGCGCAGTTCCTTGAGAATATGAGATCAAGGACATTGCCAGCTTTATGAGTCATTGGGGACGGAGACAGTGAGAAAGCAAAGGCAGTTAACAGGGATGTTAGTTCGTCTATCTTCCCCGTCTGGAGGTTGAAGTCTCCGAGAAGTACAGCGGGAGGGCCAGTTTCAGGGATGTGTGAGAGGAGATTATCTAATTCCTCCAAGAAGTCCCCCAAGGCGCCTGGTGGACGGTAGAGAACAACAATGGTTAACTGTATAGGATGGGTTACTGTGACGGCATGGAATTCAAAGGTGGAAGGAGTGAAGTTAGGTAGCTTGAAGAGGGAAAAGCTCCATTTGGGAGAGAGCAGGAGACCAGTGCCACCTCCTCTGCCAGTTGGTCTGGGTGTATGGGAGAAGGAATATGCAGTGGAGAGAGCTGCTGGGGTGGATGTGTTGGATGGAGTAATCCAGGTCTCAGTGAGAGCAAGGAAATCCAGAGATTGCAGGGAGGCGTAGCCAGAGATGAAGTCAGCCTTAGGAACAGCTGACTGGCAATTCCACAGGCCACCTGAAACTAGATGTTGGATCTCAGTGGAGCATGTGGGATAGACGAGAGCAGGCCGGTTATATCGATTAGGAGATACACGGGGCCAGTGATAATTGCGAGAAGACACATGAACAGGAATGGAGAAAATACACATGATTATAGCATGAGGGGCTAGAAAACTAAAGAAAAGAGAAATAAGACACCAGCTCAATCAGAGTAGGATTTGCCTCCTCTTTGCCTCCCTCGTGACTCCCGTAGGACTCCAATGTCTTTGTCAGTCTTACTCCCGTAGGACTCCAATGTCTTTGTCAGTCTTCGGCTGTCTGACGCTTAAGCTGACGCTCCAGGAAAGAGCTACCTAAAATGGACGCCTGATTGCTGAGTTCTCACAGCTGTAGGGGCGTGCCCCTCTAATTAGTTAACTATCTACAGCTGATGGGCGACAATAGACTGGCCCTGCCTATATTATAATGCAGGCTTGAGAGCTGAGACCTGTGTAGCAGGTTTCGCCTGAGCAGATCTGAGATTTAAAATCTCTCAAAAGCGATTTAGCCGTTTTAGCTACAATAACTACAGAACAATTATACAGAGTAGAATAAATGAAACAGAGAAGTCTAATTAAACAAGAATATAACTTACAGTGGTTGCTGCGTCAATAGGAAATGTCGTCACCCGGTCCAGATGTACACTGAGTTCATCAGATTTTAAATGCGGTATTTAAATGCTTTTTTAGGTGAAAGATGACTGAGTCACGCGGTTGTACTTCATGTTGATGTAGAGGAGACATGAAGAAGAGGGGACACATGTTGATGTAGAAGAGACATGAAGAAGAGGGGACACATGTTGATGTAGAAGAGACATGAAGAAGAGGGGACACATGTTGATGTAGAAGAGACATGAAGAAGAGGGGACACATGTTGATGTAGAAGAGACATGAAGAAGAGGGGACACATGCTGATGTGGAAGAGACATGAAGACGAGGGGACACATGTTGATGTAGAAGAGAGATGAAAAAGTGGATTTTGCTCAATAGGTGACCTTCAAATCATTAACTGAAAATCACCATAACCAAGCGTATGGACCGCATTGTCTTACTGAACCGATGAGCGGTGGCTGCTGTGCAAAACCCTACATTCCTGAGACAACATTTTTCATGACAAACGTAGGAAATTATCTCGTAGCTTGAAAAATGACGAATAATTAAGCAATAATAATTAAACAAAGTGCCTCTTGAGGGCATGAAGTGACAAAAACGTTCAACATTCCTCCATTAAACCCCATTGTAATTTCAGGCTGATATCTCCTCACATCAGCAGCCGCACACCTTTAGTTAATCTGCCAAAAAGGCCACATTATTGACCCGAAAGTACACAAAAAGCACACTTCAGATACTCAACTTCCTTGAGATACTTCACGCTTTGAAATTTCACCGATATCTGTTACGGTTCTTTAACAAAATGTTCACATGTAACAGGTTTATCTCTCATTCAGAACAATGAAAACCTTTGATCTCTGGACACCTCGTTAGCTCAAATAGAAACACCTGTGTAATGGAACACGATGATGTCATCGCTCCAATGACATGCTCAGAGCAGCAGACTTCAGATAAAGGTTAACGGCCATGCCCTCAACAGCTCTATGTCAAATATGGGGTGTCATCATATGCCGTTTCTATGGAAACGCATCCCTCGCCATAAAAGACGATGTCGCTATACATTAACTCCTATGAAAATGTTAAAAAAGTGCTCAAACTTCAGTCCAGCCGTGAAGACATCTACGGGACAGTTTTGAGATTTCTTCAAATGCCGTTGCCATGGCAACACAATGCTCGCCATGAAACATGGTTTTCTCATAACTTCAGTGAAAATGCTCCAAACCGCCCAAAACTTCACAGGTTTGGTAACGATGCAGCCATCAACGCATCTAAGCGTATTATGGGGTGTCATCAAATGCCGTTGCCATGGCGACAGACCACTCGCCATAAAACACGATGTCGATGTAAGTCCAATGGACACGGTCCAATCGTCCCCCAATCTTCACTTGTATATCACCGGTCCATGCCTCAACAGCTTTACGCCAAATCTGAGATCTCACCATATGCCATTTCCATCCCTCGCCATAAAAGACGATGTCCCTATAACTCCTATGAAAATGTTCAAAAAGTGCTCAAACTTCACATGTGTGCTAACAGTCCAGCCGTGAAGACATCTACGGGACAGTTTTGAGATTACTTCAAATGCTGTTGCCATGGCAACACAATGCTCGTCGCCATGTAACACGGTTTTCTCATAACTTCAGTGAAAATTCTCCAAACGGCCCAAAACTTCACAGGTTTGGTAACGATGCAGCCATCAACGCATCTAAGCGTATTATGGGATGTCATCAAATGCCGTTGGCATGGCGACAGAACATTTGCAACCAAGTTAGTTCAAAAGTTTGCAATTCAAATATTCTGCTGCTTTTCCAAGCCTTTTTACTTTATTTTCTTCTCTCATCACACATTCAAGCCCCCAGTGTTCATGTATCATTTCAATCTAAATTCTTCACTTTCTTCTTACACATTAGATTTCAGCATAGCAATTCAGCGTTAGCTTTTCAGCATAAAGCATTCCAACTAGCAATTTCTTCAGGAATTGCATTCTCTAGTTCCCCCTATTACTCGTTTTATGAAGGAGATGTCCGGTCACTAAGGCACATGGTGTGTGTGTGTGCTCTGCTCAGCTTTGCTCTGTGCGTGTGTGTTCGTATGTGCCCGACACCGGCCTTTGTTTTCAAATGACCATGAACATTAATTTACACACATCTGGCCAACTCCATAGGTATATGTGTGTGTTCCCAAGTGAAGAAGTTTGTTTAATCTTAATCTCGATGTAGTGCTCAGTCCTATCGGAGTGCACCGGAACAAACGACACTTTCAATAATATGGCGTAATAATCGGGCAGTTCGATGTGTGTAGAGGTGTGTGTGTGGTGTGTGTGTGTGTGTAGAGGTGTGTGTGGTTAAAACTTAGCAGCGTCGATCTCTATTCAGCTGTTCTAATGAAGGTAAACACAGTGAAGGTGGTGCGTAAAAGGCACATCTCTCCTACTTGGCGAACCGGTAACTTTCTTGCATGAGATACATTCTTTATTTTTTTTCATGACCCTTTAGGGCGGGGGTGGTGAACTATTAGCGCCGGTGTTATGCCGTATTATGCATGCTCACTGCACCTCGCTGGAGCGTGCCACAGCGTAAAGTAAAAACTCAAAGACATATCAATTATTTGTACGGCAAAGTTAGGTTTGGAAACTATATAATTTCCTTTTTGGCGGGCATGCATAACACCGGAGCCTCGCTGTGGGGAAGCTTTGGTGCTGTTCTGAGTTTGTTCTAATCTGTCAAAATGACGGACTGTTTTCAGATTTTTCCGTCATTGTTAAAAAAAATCCGTCATAGGTGGAAAATATTCGGTTAATGCGACCTCTGCGAGTGAGTCACTTGCTTCAGCAGCTAGGCAAGAATCCTTCCTGGCATTCGGAAAACGAAGAGTGGAACAGGCTAGCAAGTGTGCAGGTGTGCGTCATATGAGAGGCCCCGCCTTACATTTTACGCCACAGATTTGGGGAAATTGGTCCGTGCGCAAAGCATTGTGGGGATTTTAAGGACGCAAAGTCTACCCATGTGCAGCCTCGAAATTACCCCCAAACCAAGGACGCGGCCTCGGTGGAATTCCAAGTATGCTGGACATTGGAACAGTCCTTCGGCGGCACTCGATGATATTGGCTTGGAAGCTAGTATCCTTGCGATTGAGAAACGGCCACAGTCAGACGAGACATATACCACGTGATGACACGTTAGGCTCGTGTTGTGTTCAAGGACCCTGACCTTGGCCAGGAAAAACAGGCACTCGCTTGTTTGATTATTTTGCTGTCTAGATTTCTTGAATTGTTTTCTATTTTGCGTGTGTTTATAAATTACCTCGAGGGCCGTACCAAATGGTCTCGCGGTCCGTATACGGCCTGGAGGCCGGAGGTTCCCCACCCCTGCTTTAGGGGCTCCGTAAACAACCCTAATAAATATATAAAAACATGTGTTGGAGATTTGAAATTTCATCCAAAAATATCTAACCTATACACTTTAATTAATCTACTCACATATGTCCTCATGGTGTTATTCTTAATTGATTGTAATTATTATCTCTCTGTAGTGCAGGTCTGTCAACATATGTTGTTTTAAATTGATCAAATTGTCCTGTTACTGAAGGTTGTTAAAAAACACAAACGGGCTGTGAACATCCCAATCTCCTCCGACTGTGAGCTGGACATTGATCACAGTTACAGTGTGCACTGTGAACCTGAGGGCTTCTTCATTCAGCCTGAGGTGAGTCACTGATGCTCCTTTAAAGAAACACAATGATCATTAACACACATGTATCTGCATTTGGATCCACAATCAGGAAAGAAACAGATACACATTTCACTTCTGTTTCTGGTTTTCAGAGTAAAACTTTTAAATCCATGTTTGGACCAAACTACCATCCGACATTTCAAGTGTCCCTGATGACGAGCACAGAGAGAGTGTTCTTGAAGGTCCAGAACCAAGGTGGAAATGAAGTCTGGAATTATCGCGTGTCACTGGAAGGTAAAGACTCCACCTGAGCTCAGACCCAGTGATAGACTGTTTAACTCTAAAGCTCCATCTCATAGCCTTCTCTATTAAGACTCCATGGCAGCGTATCATTACAACATTAAACACACAACCTGTTATATTCTAAAACTATAGTAAAAACTAGTGTGGTGGTGAAACAGCGGGGCATCATGGGAGTTGTAGTCTTCAGCTTCTCGTGGTTAAGTGGATACACCGCCATTACAGGAGACCGTGATGAACGTACTGTTACCTTGATTAAAATTACACGTCTCTCTGAACCATTTGGGATAATGTACGTACACAACTCAACACAACTCAACACAATATAAATAATACAGGTGTAAGAGTTTTTATACATTATGAGGAAATGCTACATATTATAACTTTAGGTGAACAGAAATCCACCTCTGGGAATGCTGAGTTATACTTTAATTGTTAAGAGATCTGTTTAATGTGATTGTTGGTTAACAAAAGTATTTTCCCTGTTTGTCTTCCAGATCCAAGGAAGGAATTGTCCCAGAGAAATGTCCCAGCAGAGAGCAGAGTCCCAGCAGAGAGCAGAGTCTCAGCAGAGAGCAGAGTCCCAGCAAAGGAGTGGCTGCTCTCAGTTCGGACAGAGTTCATTCAAAGAGTGTCTCTATCCGTCCTGAAGGACCTTCTGGATAAACTCTTTCAGTCTGAAGTGATCAATGAATCTGAAATGGAGTCAGCCAAAACCAAATCCCGAAATGACGGAGCACGAGAGGTGGTGGACGTGGTGCGAAATAAAGGAGCTGCAGCCAGCAGGGTTCTGATCAATGCTCTCCGTGAGCTGGACCCGCTTCTTTACGAAGAGCTCAACTCGAGCTGAGGCAAAACCTCGTGGAGTGTGTGAAAGCCCCTGCTAGTTTTGACAGTTGAAGTCCTGTCCTCTGTTTTGTTACCTGTACATTTCCCCCCTTGTCCTTGAAGGTATCACAGATTCTGAGCGAAGGCCACTTTCCTTCTCTCTTTTCTCCTGGACTCCCTCCTGAGAGCAGCTACCCGTATTGGCCTTCCTTTGGTATTATCTTGATATTTTTTCAAGTAGTTGTTCACTTTATTACATACAATCAGTGTTTCCCCTAGGTTTACTGCTTTGGGGGGTGCTGCCTGGCCGGGGGGGGGGGGGGGGGGCAGTCGTTGTCCGAGTCAAATCTACAGAAAAAAAACAAGTCAGACACTGAAACATGCACATGAATTGGATAATAAAAGTCCACATTTTCAATGTGAAAAATGACCGTCGATAGATTACTTCAGTTATATATATATATATATATTTTATATATAGAAAAAAAGAAAGGAAAAAAAACACCTTGAATTTCAGGGGGGGCGCGGGGCTCCGTTGTCTACCAAGACAATGGGGAAACACTGATACAATACTTTAATTTGCCAGAATCCATTGCGTCCTTTCACATTTTTGTCAGGCCAACCACTGGACCTTCCTTTATGAGAGGAGAGGAGAAAATGCTGCCCCACAATGCATTGCAGCCGCAGCATTTACCGTCACACAACAGTCACGGAAACAACCGATTATGACCGAGAAATGATATCATGAAAGTTATGGTGCTTATTACGCATTTTAAAATGTATGTGGTAAGTTGCCAAAGTGCTTTGTTTTGAACATTCATCAGTATTATAATCAAAAAGAGAAATATGAACGTTAGTTTTTACTGAAATGATCAAATAAAGTCTTTGGGGTTTGTTCAACTTTTAAAAGATGTTTGAATGGTGATATACACAGTGATAGATGTTAAGGACTAACGTTTATAATAAATACATCTGTATTGATTTTAAGATATTTTCATCAATCATACGTATTGGGATCATTTGTATTCATGTGGACCGGAGGGAGAGGGTGACGAGCATCAGTTTCACTTTCCTTTTTTATTTCAATTCTAACTTTGGTCATGAAGAATATGTTTCTCTGTTGTCCACGTTCATAAAGCAAAGCAACAGCATCAGAGCACGGAGTCTCTAGATGAGTTTACAGGAGTCCCTCGTTCTTATTGAACATCCATGTTGTAGTCCGCTGTATAGAGATCTGTAGTTTCCCCACAGCAGCAGACGCACATTCATGACGTCCGCTGGCGCATCATAAACACGTCGGATAGTGAAAGTGCATTCGGATTCTCTAAAGTACCGCAGTCTCTTCTCCTAAGTCCTTTTGAATTCTCCTATCCACTATCCCTTAACCCCGTGACGTTTCACTCAGAGGTCAAGGAATAGGAGATAGGGTTAGAACTTAGGAGCTGATTGTTGGACTATTCGACCGCAACCTTGGGCTATAAAGGAACTACAGCACGGTCACATGACTTCACGTCACCACCGCTAAGCTAAAGGAGGCTAATGTTGGGCTATAAAGGAACTACAGCACGGTCACATGACTTCACGTCAACACCGCTAAGCTAAAGGTGGCTAATGTTGGGCTATAAAGGAACTACAGCACGGTCACATGACTTCACGTCACCACCGCTAAGCTAAAGGCGGCTAATGTTGGGAGTGATGACATTTATTGCGCACATCCACTACAGCGCGGAGCGCGGTTTAAGGGTGCCACGCCTGGCCCGTTTTTGGTTGCGTTTTCACTTGGCGTGGTTCCGGTTAGCGGGTACTTTTTCAGTTTTCTGGCTCTCCAAAATCGAGGTTCTTTCCGGGCCAACAACCGGGCTGAGTATGCTAAACAAAATGAACATATTTTACCGTGATTTAATTGTAATACACGTTTCAAAATGATGCCGAAGTAACAACATACTGATACCGGTTTGTAAAAAAACATGAATTAATGCTTTGACAAGTCTGCAGACAGACGAAAAACTTTTTTAAATGCGTGTTTTCTGAATAGAGATTGGCTGGTTCCCAACCTACTAACTTGAATACAAATTCAAGTTAGTAGCTATTAATAATAATAATTTCAATTTCTATAGCGCTTTTCACGAAACCCAAGGACGCTTTACAATGGGAAGTAACAACAACAACAACAAAAGTAATAACAATCATACAGATACATAGGCTGAAGAAAACAAAACAGGAACAGTTTGCTGGATACCGCATATTAGTTGAGGCCAAAGGCCTGAGTGAACAGATGGTGTTTGAGGTGTTTTTTGAAGGTGTCCAGAGAGTCTGCATTCCTGATTGCAGAGGGTAGAGGATTCTAGAGGGTGGGGGCTGCGACACTGAAGGCTCTGTTGCCAAATGTTTTCAGCTTGGAGCGCTGGATGGAGAGCAGCCCTTTGTCGGAGGACCACAGGTGACGAGAGGGGGTGTAGGGCTGAAGGAGATCAGAGATGTATGGAGGGGCTAGGGAGTGGAGAGATTTATTTATCTATTAAAGGCATAAAAAGACATAAATGTATAATTATTTCTTTAATAGAAATATTTCTTCTGCCGGTAAAGTGTCCAAACCAGGCTTTTCTGGATAAGCGCATTTTTAAAACATAGTCATTGTCCATGCCGGTTTCAGTTGGATTATTTGTCACAGTTGCTCCGATCAGATCGGTCTCCTCCATTTTGTAGATTATTTACGACTTTTGAATCCACATAAACACATCGGCAAAATCCGGCTTACTTTGAGCATGTGTTTTAAACAGTTTAATCCCTTTGTGAATTGTTTCCACTTCCGCCGTCCTTTCATTTCTTCATACAGCGGGAATCCAAATGAATTAATCCTGAGTCCAATAACCATCAAAGTCACTCCAATAGTGCTCCTTAACTATGCTTTCATCCTCCTTTAACAAAATACTTCACATTCATCCAGTTTATGACGGTAGTTGTAGCTTTTGAGACTTTTAAACTTTTTGTGTGTGTGTGTGTGTGTGTGGGGGGGGGGGGGGCGCAACTTCCAACAGGAGTCATTTGGGGGGGCTCTTGGGAAAAAAGGTTGGGAACCCCTGGGCTAAGCTAACGCAGTATATGCTCCGACCGTTCACAAGAACGGCCTATACAGACATAAATAAAGCAGCGACTGTATTCTCCATGACAGACAGTCTGTGGTTTGTACTTGTTTAACTTTTGTCTAGTTTCTGAACAGATATGAGGAGCTGTGAGCTCTGAGGGCTAACGGCTGATGTTGGTTGTGTGTTCTGCCCACACTGCGTTACTATAGATACTGCCCCAGTTCCTAAACTGTAATGGAAACGCAGCATAAAGTGAGCCTGGCCTAACAAGGTCTAACGAGGCCTAGCCATACCGTACTAAGCCGAGCGAGGCCCTGCAGTGGAAAAGCGCCATTAGTCATCTCATTTAGACACTTCTTAGCAACATGCTATTGATGCACATACTCTTCAATCCTTCATTGTGATGGATCCCCTGCTATAGATACAGTGTTGAACTTCCAACCCAGTCTCACAAAAAAACGTGTAATAACTACGTTGGTCCACAACTTGGGACGTAGTATTTCTACAAAAACGCCTCTGAAATTGTAAGATCCCTACGTCTTTTTTCACCATTCATTCCAATGGATGGCGTCTATGTCACGTGAGCTTCAAATTTCTCCCTTCAGAAAAAAAAACATGGCCGAACTTCGTTTTATTCTCGGTGGAAAATGCCTATTTTAAGGTTAGTTTGGCCATTAAAATGCGTTTTGATGTCATTTGATGCGAGAAATGTGAGTTGTTATTTCAGAGTATGTGTGCAGTAGATGTACACAATCTTAAGCTTGCTAGTTATTACGAAGATTACTTCAGGAAATTGTGTCTATAAAACGTTTTCATTGTTACCAAGGTGGTTGCTAGTGTGGCGGCACGTGGGGGTGTTTGTTGGAAATCCTATTCAACTAAAAGCCAGACAACGCCACCTTGGGAATGGCACCCAAGGAAATAATTATTCCAAGTACCAACAAGGCACTCAGGTTCGTGATACTGAGGGGTAGGAGACGTGGTTCCAATTTATCAAATGTTTTATTTCTGGCATTAAAATATCATTAAAAACACCATAAGATAATTATACACACTGGAAATGAAGAGGGGAACTCTTAATTCAGGGATGCTGAGGCTTACCAGTGGATGGAGGTGACGAGGGGTGAGAGGGATCCCAACAAAGTAAATTAAGGCACCCGTGATCACTACACACTCACACGAAGGAACACAAATCGGGGGGAGCACAGCACGACACACAAAGGGGGAAGCCACCACCGGGGACACCAGCACCACACCTTTGGCTCTCAGCAACTAAGAAGGGCAAACAATAAACAATTACTGGGATAAACAGTAAACACAAATTAATACACCGACCAACACATAAGATAAGTATAAGACAATAAAAAGTCAAGAATACTACAAAATACTGATTTCAAGTAACTGAAATAAACAAAACAAATTTAAAGCAACAGGGTCGAAAACTAAACCAAAGAAACGAAAATCAACCTAACAGTCTTGAATTAATCTTGAATTAAATAAACAAAACAAACTTAACTCAATGAAATAAGTAATCATGAACAGAGATTAATCGAACAGTCCACGATAACAATGTTTAAAATATGGCCCTGTAATGAAGAGCAAAGGCACAGTGATACCAAGACAGACAATGTAGGCCAAGAGCAACACCCGCCAGGCAGTAGTGTGGCAGGTGAAGCACAGTAGGGCAGGCAAGCCGACTGTGCAGACAGACACAGCCGTGAGGGCAGACCAGTGGTCCAGGCAACAGTTAGGCAGGCAATACTATGGAGTCAGATTTGGGTCAATATTCTAGCGCATAAAACAAGCTACTCACGAGCGGAAAATGTGATTTTACACGCGCCTAAAATGACCCTCGCGTGCAGATTAAACCCCCGCGAGGAGAGAGAGCCCTCTTGCTCGCTCGCGGGAGTGTCAGCTTCACTCGCTCGCGGAGTCTGTCTACGCGCGCAGTGAAAAGTTTCTGGCACTTTGGGGACGGAGCCACTGGACTTTGATTGACAGCTGCCAGGAGTTGCCAGGTTTGATAAATGCATGAACTACCAAGAGCCGAGGAGTGACAGCGGCAAGATCAGGTGGACGAGATTGAATGGTAAAGTTGTCCATAAAAAACTATTATATTCGTAAAGTGTACAACTAATATATATATATAAATTAATTTGATATAAAAAAATGACACATTAATTCTGAGTGCAATACTTTTACAAACACTATAGTAATAATATGCATTCATTATACTATTACTATAGGAGTGTTCTATAGTGTGTTCAAAAAACAACTACAGAAACACTATATAGTATACTATAGTAGTACTATTTAAAATATAGGAATACTACAAAGATCTAGATACATAGTGTTACTATTGAAATATTATAGGGCTACTATAGCTAATAAAATGGCACTACAGAAAAAACTATTGTAATACAATAGCTGGTGAAAAATACTACAGAACACTACAAACTTACTAAAGGACACTATACAACTCTTATAGTATACTATAGTAATACTATAATTCATGTATAGTTCATTTCGTAAGGGAGGTGCATACAGCAGACAGTAGCTAGCAGTTTTCCACTCAAAAATATATTGTTTTATATCAAATTAATTAATATATATATTAGCTGTACACTTTACGAATATAATAGTTTTTTATGGACAACTTTACCATTTAATCTCGTCCAACTGATCTTGCAGCTGTCACTCCTCGGCTCTTGGTAGTTCAGGCATTTATCAAACCTGGCAACTCCGGGCTTCCTGGCAGCTGTCAATCAAAGTCCAGTGGCTCCGCAACAAAATGTCAGAAACTTTTCACGCGCGCATAGACAGACTCCGCGAGTGAGTGAGGCTGACGGAGCCTACACACGGCGGCGTGCGTTGCCGCTTGGCGGTGGGCGTGTCTTGAGCTTGGGGAGTCAACGCGAGCAACGCGAGCAACAACCAATCACATGAATGTCCCGCCCCGGACATACAAAGCAAAGCATTCATGCTACATCCATGCTGGCTAAATATACTGTCTATGCTTGCTAGCTGTCCATTCAAACGAAGTACACTGGATATAAACTCTCCAAACAGGCGAAAACCTACCAGTGTCACCCACTGTCTCTGCCACCTCCCCCCATGCCTGGCTCCTCCGGTTTGTATCCCTGTATGTAAAGAGGGACTGGTGGTCATATAGTACCGCCACGATCATTTTCTCCTCCATTTTTGACATATGGGAAATAACTGCGGTCTGGCTCTCCCAACATACACGCGGTTTGATTGGCTAGCGCTTGGAATGTCAGATTTGCATACGCGGGATTTGCCGCCTCCATCGAGGCGGCAAAAGTAGAACATTGCTCTACTTTTGCAGCGAGCACCGCGAGAGAAGCTACGCTTTGCTCCCACAATGCAGTTCGGCGAATAGTGACGTCACCCCATTCAAAGTGAATGGGCAGAAGCGGCAACGCACGCCGCCGTGTGTAGGGGCCGTAACCCTCCCGCGAGCGAGCGGTTTAATCTGCGCGCGAGTCATTTTATGCGTGTGTAAAAGCACATTTTCCGCTCGTGAGTGGCTTGTTTTACGTGCTAGAATATTGACCCAAATCTGACTCCATAAATACACTCGTAGACGTAGAGCAGTCGTGAATGCAACGCAGACATAGAAGCAAAACAGAAGTCCTTTATCACGCTTCCAGCGCAGAGCCTAGCAGACATTAAGCGATCAGGTGATGTTACAATAACAATACTAGGTTAAGATCATTCAGGAAGAATGAGACAAGCAGAAGGTCTACATACTAGTGATGTTACGTATTGCGCCGAGGCTTCGGAGCGTGTGTCGAGTAATCCCCGAAGCTTTTTGTGAAGCATGTATCGAGGCTTGTATCGTTTTGTGCCAGTGACGTCATCGATGACAAACGAAGCCTCGCTGCCTGTCGATACCACGTGACTGCTTCAGGAAGCGATTCAGATCGGTTGAACCACAACGCTCATAATACCAATGGATGTATAATAAGAACCATATTACCCCTCCTGTACCCGGGCCCGGTGACACGATGGAATCAAGAGAGCTCAGACCCTCACTTATATAGAGGTCGGAACATGTCATAACGTATAAATAGATACAAGCATAAATAAATGTAGGAATAAAAACATGAATAAATACAGAAATAAATATGTTCCAGTGTTTTCAGAGAGCTGTAGTGTGTGTGCTGTGGCTCAGCTGGAAAGCAGTTGACTCACGACCGCAGGGTCTCTGGTTCAACGACTGAACAATACGTATTTTTTGTTGTTTATAAAAGCTACAGCTAAATGAGACAATGTAGTTAATAAATGTATTCTTTGATATGGTTTAGCCTTTCTCAGGCTACAACATGGTTACGTTTACGAATATTATTAAGGAATACAAATCCCTCTTTGCAATGTTTACCAGCGTCCTTAGGCTTTTCAATCACAATCATTCAACTGGAATAACAACAATATTGTTAACATGAAAATATGATTTAATGTTCGTTGTTTAGAGTTATTCTAAGGCTTTACTCATTGGGAACTCGGTATGAGATAGAGCACACTGTTGAGATGTCCAATCTGCCTGTTGTACACACTTTCACCAACAGGGGGTTTGTGTTCAAATGAAGCCCATGATGAAGCCTCATGAGATGAACCCTTTTGCGAACCAATTGGCTGGAAAGCTTCAAAGCTTCATAAGGCTTCATCTCACCATCACTACTACATACCGATCAGGCCAAGTTCAGACAAACACACAGCAGGAGAGCTTCATTTACAGCGGCAGCAGACATGGGCTGCAGGATCCCTGCAAGGGTCTACAACCAGTGATACATTTAGTATTTAGGCTAATTGTCATGCTAGGTGTACAACAAACGGCAGCCACTGCAAACTCACCGGTGCCAGCGGATAAAGCACGTCAGCGGAACCCGGAAGTGGCCTTCGTGCCAAAGAGCAAGAGGGAGCAAGAGCGACACTGACCCCTCTTTATAAAGGTTGCCCCGTGTGGTGATAGGGCTGAACAGTCTATCCTGCTACACTATTGATCTCATAGAATCTGCATTGCTGCTGATTAAACAAACAAAGAGTTTATAAAGGAGTTTAAATAATCTACAAAATGAAACTTGAGCATTCATGCAGCAGTAATACTATTCCACAAACAAATATATATAATATGGAACAATACACAGTTAACACTAGAGTACCCAAAACAACAACAAGTAAGGTTTTGAATGCAGGATGTTTTTAGATTTATTTTCACTTTGTGGTTTTATTACTTTTTCTTCAATAACTTTATTTTCCTTGTTTTTAGCTGCATGTCTATTTATATCGTTCCTATACGTGTTTTTGTAACCGTCTTACTGTGAGAGCAATAGAACATAATCCCTGTTGTACCTGTCCATGTGATGAAGCTGGTTATGAAACAAAGGGAGGAGCTACAGACAGGGAAGGATGTTGAAAGTGAAAGAAGGAAGTCAAACTGCCAGACTCCATTTTACACTTCGGCAGAGCAGCAGGAGGAAAACAGAGTGAGTTTTAACAACAGACTGCTTTTTAACACTTTAATCATTTACTCAGTTGAACTGTATGTCAGAAAATAATCTGTAAATACAAATATATTTATTTCCTGGAGTTGAAAGTGACATCTTCAAATGTTGTGAACTTTTTTATCCATTTCCTGGTTTCTAAATCAGAGTTTCATAACATGTAACAGCCAAGCGCAGTCACATGGAGAGCAGCCTGTCTGAAGTCTGACTGATTTGATGTATTGAAACCAAGTTTATCATTATGATGGTTTAGATTGACATCATGTTATTATTATAATGTGTGTGTGTGTGTGTGTGTGTGTGTGTGTGTGTGTGTATGTGTGTGTATGTGTGTGTGTGTGTGTGTGTGTGTGTGTGTGTGTGTGTGTGTGTGTGTGTGTGTGTGTGTGTGTGTGTGTGTGTGTGTGTGTGTGTGTGTGTGTGTGTGTGTGTGTGTGTGTGTGTGTGTGTGTGTGTGTGTGTGTGTGTGTGTGTGTGTGTGTGTGTGTGTGTGTGTGTGTGTGTGTGTGTGTGTGTGTGTGTGTGTGTGTGTGTGTGTGTGTGTGTGTGTGTGTGTGTGTGTGTGTAGTGTTACTGGTTTTTCTCTCAGACTGGAGAAGATGAGTGATTTCAAAGTTGAGGAAGAGGACAAATCTCAATTCCTCAGCGGTCTGTGCGGGAGTGAGCAGTCTGAAGAGGAACCTCCAGACTTCAGAGATGAACCCGGACCCTCAGACACAAAGTAAGAGTCTGTTTCTACTGTGACCTGAAGAGGATTCAGTTTTTATATTATCTGATCATCTAAACGGTTCTTTTATAATTACATGAGGGCAGTAGAGTACAGACACTCTGTAGATATAGTATAATGATAGTAATAACCAGGTGAGCTGGTTGTATTTATCATTAGACGATTTATTTTGTGCGGTGCGATAAACTGTAGGGTCAATGCGCATAAATGTGCCTGGCAACACAAATCAAAAGAAGATGTGAAATGTATATCCCCCCCGTGTATTCACACAACTTGTAAAGTTGCAACTTGAGAGTGAAGTTTGTGACGCTCTGTTACAAAAACCTGTCAGTGTTGAGCTTCTGCTCCTGTGGTCACTGACATGCTGAGATGAATCAGAAGAGGGAACATCAGCACCCAGAGCTCTACAGCACCTCATGTTAAATCAGGGTTCTTCATGTACCTGTATATAAACCAGAGACTGTCTGTGGTGCTAACAATATAATAGCTGCTGTTCTTATGACTGGATGTCATTTAGACACAGCAGCTACAACGTTAGCCTAGCTTTAATCGATTTCCATTCAGAAAACTAACATTTAAAGTGTTTTGCTTGTTGTGTTGCAGACAGACCTGACAAAGCATTAACTCAGGCTTTTAACAAATCACTATCATTACATTGTTATTTCGGCATCCTTTCCATATCTTTAAAGACATTAATTCACAGCAAATTATATGTAAATTGGGTTCATAGTGCTAAAGTGTACCAGATTAATACAGCTGATGTTATGAACCCAGACACAAAGCTGTGTGGTTCCCTGATTATATGAATAACTAACCACTATCTACCTTATCATGATGAAATAGCATCTATACAGACTTTTAAAAAAAAAATCAAACTAGAATTTGCCACCTTGTACCTTTGGTGAGAATCAGCTCCACTAATGTAAAGTGTTATAAAGGATGTGTTCATCTCCATAGAGGGAAGAGGAAGAGTCCTGTTCCTGTGGAGGAGCAGCTGTCCAGCTGTGCTCTGTGTCAGGACGTCCTGAAGGATCCAGTCTCTACCAGCTGTGGACACTGGTTCTGCAGACAGTGCATCACCTCATACTGGGAGCAGAGACCTCCATCAGGAGACTCCTGCTGTCCTCAGTGTGGAGAAAGATGGAACATTCTACAAAGTAAGAAGCCGAACACATTCAAGGTTCAAGGTTCAAGGCTTTTATTTGTCATACGAACATAGCTACAGTATAGTTATGACGATGAAAATCATAGGTCACAGGCTCCTCCAACAGAGCAACACAATAAAACAGAAAAACAGAAAAAAATAGTGCAAGTAAATACAAAAAGAAAAATGTGAAATAGTTCAATTAGAGTCTACATACAAGTCATTGGAATATGATATATTAGATAAATAATTAGCAACCAGCTTAATGTTATGGATGTTGTTTCAAAGTTCAGGTGTTTAACAGTCTTATGGCCTGTGGGATGAAACTGACCCTGAGTCTGGTGGTTTTAGTCCGGATGCTGCGGTACCGTCTGCCAGACGGCAGCAGACAGAACAGTTTGTGGCTGGGGTGATGGGGGTCTTTGATAATCCTGAGGGCTTTCTTCCTGAGCCGCTGGGAGTAAAGGTCCTCCATTGATGGCAGCTCCTTCCTGGTGATGTGCTGTGCAGTTGGCCGATAACGGTCGTGTCGTCAGCAAACTTCACGATGGTGTTGGAGCTGTGTGTGGCCACACAGTTGTGAGTGAACAGGGAGTAGAGCAGAGGGCTGAGCACGCAGCCTTGAGGGGCTCCGGTGTTGAGGATCAGGGTGGAGGATGTGATGTTTCCCACCCGCACTGCCTGGGGTCTGCCCGTCAGGAAGGTCAGGAAGTTCAGGATCCAGTCACAGAGGGCGCTGTTGAGCCCGAGGTCTCTGAGCTTGATGGCCAGCTTGGAGGGCACAATGGTGTTGAAAGCTGAACTGTAATCAATGAACAGCATTCTCACAAGTGTTCCTCTGGTCCAGGTGTGAGAGGGCAGTGTGGATGGTGAGGGCTATGACGTCATCTGTGGACCTGTTTGCTCTGTAGGCAAACTGCAGGGGGTCCAGAGAGTCAAGGAGGGAGGAGGTGAAGAAGGGTTTGACTAACCGCTCAAAGCACTTCATTATGATGGAGTGCTACTGGGCGGTAGTTGTTGAGGCTGGTGATTATTGTCTTTTTGGGACAGGAACGATGGTGGAGTGTTTGAAGCATGTGGGGACTACAGACTGCAGCAGGGACCTGTTGAACACCTCTGCCAGCTGAACTGCACACACCCTGAGATCACGGCCAGGGATGCCATCAGGTCCAGGAGCCTGTGTGGATTAACCCTTTTAAAGGATTTACACACATCCGCCCTTTTTAAAACAAAATGGCAGGGCTCCCGGTCCTTCTGTGCCTCCACAGCCTGACTGCTCTCGAATTGAGCACAAAAGCTGTTCAGCTCATCTGGGAGAGATGCGCACGCAGACACTCCCTTAACACCCCCTGCTGCTCCTTTGTAGTCTGTCATTGTTCTTAGTCCCGCCCACAAGTTCCGGGTGTTACAGCCTTTGAAGTCAGACTCCATTTTGTCTCTGTATTGTCTCTTTGCACTGCTGATTGCTCTCCGGAGTTCATACCTTGATTTCCTGAACTCATCTGAATCTCCACCTCTAAACGCGATAGTGCGCGCTTTCAGCTTGGTACTGTTGGAGCAATGAGTGGTCTGAAACCCACCTCGGCTCCGCGCGTCCTTTGATGAGCTGGTCAAATTATAAAAGAAGGAATTCAAAGCACCAGGATAAAGATTAAACAATAATCTGTTTTAATGGTAAACAACAACAATACACTTTAAAGGGGCACCCCTGCTATGTCCCCAGTACACTTTAAAGGGGCACCCCTGCTCTGTCCCCAGTACACTTTAAAGGGGCACCCCTGCTCTGTCCCCAGTACACTTTAAAGGGGTACCCCTGCTCTGTCCCCAGTACACTTTAAAGGGGCACCCCTGCTCTGTCCCCAGTACACTTTAAAGGGGCACCCCTGCTCTGTCCCCAGTACACTTTAAAGGGGTACCCCTGCTCTGTCCCCAGTACACTTTAAAGGGGCACCCCTGCTCTGTCCCCAGTACACTTTAAAGGGGTACCCCTGCTCTGTCCCCAGTACACTTTAAAGGGGCACCCCTGCTCTGTCCCCAGTACACTTTAAAGGGGTACCCCTGCTCTGTTCCCAGTGCTGGGAGATCTTACTATCTTGGCAGCAGGAGGAAAAGAGACCGGACACAAGGACACAACAGGGCTTCATGTAGTTAGAAAGGGAGGGGTTGTGTAGGATGCTCCTCCCATATAGGTCATCCATTGGGCGATACAAAAACGATGGCCGGTCGCAACGAATCAGCGCGAGCCAGCCGAGGCGACCCGGAAGCAAGAGTCTCTTACGTTTGAGACAAAACAAACACATCTGGTGTTCGTTGTCTCGCATTCTTGCAGCCTGCACACACACGCACACATTTTCTGCATAGACTTCCCTCTCTCCGGCCCCCTCCCCCATCAGTTCAATACACACAGCTCCACACACCCTTGGCATTTTTAAGATATGTCTAAGATATAGTTGTTTATCGTTGACTAATACAAGTAATACATGTACGTTACTTTAATATCAATAATAACGAGGAAAACATTACCTCTGCTCCCAAGCAATCCTACAGATTAAACAATAATCTGTTTTAATGGTAAACAACAACAATACACTTTAAAGGGGCACCCCTGCTCTGTCCCCAGTACACTTTAAAGGGGTACCCCTGCTCTGTCCCCAGTACACTTTGAAGGGGCACCCCTGCTCTGTCCCCAGTAGACTTTAAAGGGGTACCCCTGCTCTGTCCCCAGTACACTTTAAAGGGGCATCCCTGCTCTGTCCCCAGTACACTTTAAAGGGGCACCCCTGCTCTGTCCCCAGTACACTTTGAAGGGGCACCCCTGCTCTGTCCCCAGTAGACTTTAAAGGGGTACCCCTGCTCTGTCCCCAGTACACTTTAAAGGGGCACCCCTGCTCTGTTCCCAGTACACTTTAAAGGGGCACCCCTGCTCTGTCCCCAGTACACTTTAAAGGGGCACCCCTGCTCTGTCCCCAGTACACTTTAAAGGGGCACCCCTGCTCTGTCCCCAGTACACTTTAAAGGAGCACCCCTGCTCTGTCCCCAGTACACTTTAAAGGGGTACCCCTGCTCTGTTCCCAGTGCTGGGAGATCTTACTATCTTGGCAGCAGGAGGAAAAGAGACCGGACACAAGGACACAACAGGGCTTCATGTAGTTAGAAAGGGAGGAGTTGTGTGCGGATGCTCCTCCCATATAGGTCATCCATTGGGCGATACAAAAACGATGGCTGGTCGCAACGAATCAGTGCGAGCCAGCCGAGGCGACCCGGAAACAAGAGTCTCTTACGTTTGAGGCAAAACAAACACATCTGGTGTTCGTTGTCTCGCATTCTTGCAGCCTGCACACGCACACACATTTTCTGCATAGACTTCCCTCTCTCCGGCCCCCTCCCCCATCAGTTCAATACACACAGCTCCACACACCCTTGGCATTTTTAAGATATGTCTAAGATATAGTTGTTTATCGTTGACTAATACAAGTAATATATGTACGTTACTTTAATATCAATAATAACGAGGAAAACATTACCTCTGCTCCCAAGCAATCCTACAGCAATGTGAGAAATAGTAGACCTTTACAGCATGTTTAACGCACACTCATTTCACCATGCACACCATGCAGCCCACCAGATGTTTGACATGCTGTGTCCAAATAAGGATATCTCATCTCTCACATCTCCACTACTCTTAATACAAATGTTTCACTTCTCATATTTCCTGCTTCTTGTTATACAGACTGCTATTATTTAATACAAAGTAATTAAGTACACACATATGTTTAAGCAAACTCATATCTGGATACTAGGAACACAGGTTACTTCAGTACGCACCTCGCTGTTTATCCAGGGCTTTTGATTCGGGAATGTTTGTACAGTAAACTTCAGTACCACGTCATCGATGCATTTCCCAATGTAGCAAATGTGTGTGTTGATTAGGGTTGCAAAATTCCGGGAATTTTCAAAGATGGAAACTTTCCACGGGAATAAACGGAAATTTATGGGAATAAACCGGGAATTTTCCAAATTGAAGGTTGGATCTTCATAGGGAACTTAAACATAGTTGGGGAAAGTATATTTTAGCATAATCTTGACTAAAACAAACCGATGCCATTCAAGTACACTTGAAAATCCATGGCATAGCACACGGCTTACTGCATGGCTATTGAGACCACACAAAGGTTCCCAACAGGCTCACAAATGTGAGGGTGGAAACACTGGTTGGCATCCGGGCAATCCTAATGCTCTCTTACCACATTCACACCAACGCAACTCCAGTTCAAGCTCCGTGCTTTTCAGGTTCAGAACCAGTTCTTCGGTTTAGCTCTGGCTCTTTTCACACCGCCCAGAGTCCGACTGGTAATGCGTCGTTGCGTCATCGTTTGCGTCATGACGTAACCGTTTACGTGCCTACTTCATAAAGCCAAACCGCGCGGATGAAATCAGGTGCATTAATTTCTTATGGCTCTATCTGCAGCTTTTCCGGAGTCATTTCTGTGGTTTAGTTATATTCTTATAAAAAAGTGTACTTGTGTCAATAAAGGTTTTTTTAAAACACAACTGCTTCCGAGGTCGGTCTTATTTCTTAAGGTGGACTGAACCATGAGTGTGGAGTAACGTTGTATCTTTCATTTAAATGAACAGTAACCTTCACCCAGGTATGTAACAGCTGTTCTCAAATGAACACATGAAGTAAAGTTTAATATTTATAGTTTTATAGATTTATAATGAGTTATAATGAGAGGTGATCAACGTGAATGCTCAGGTTCCACCTTAACACGCAGACACGTTGCTTTACCATGAGCAGAAACCTTTATATATACAGTCTATGGCAGAAACACTGAAACTCTTGTTAAGTTTCTCCATCGTTGTGTACAAACTCAATAAAACGCGGGCTTTTTGTTGTTGTTCAGGAGTTTATCTGTCTCTGCCCCCCGCCTCAACGTAAGCGTGACGTATGCGGTGCTTTTGCTCTGGCCGGACAATTTTTTGGTGCTTGAAACGAACCGGATTCCGGAGCTAACAGGCTGCTCCGCTGCGGTGTGAAGAAGAAAACCCGGTGCTTTTCAAGCTCCAGCTCCGAACCGGCCCTGAAACACCGTTGGTGTGAATGAGGTATCTGAGCTGGACACAGAGCCATCCTCAACCAGGCTAGACAGTGGCACTGCAGAGGAAGACTCAGAGTGTGATGTTGATGAGGCCCAGGAAGAGCCCGTTGACTGAAAGGCTTTAGCAAAAATGCAGAGGATTGCTTGAAGGAAGATTTGCATGTTTAATGGGACTTTTTGGAGGGAGAAGGGCTCTTTCCATTTAACATTTTGAATGGGACTTTGTGGGGATTTTTGGATGGGATGTGGGTTAACATTTTTATTTATTTTTTAAATCTGTTGAAATGTCATGTTTTTTTGTTTAATTTTGCATTGAATATTTCCAAAATTCCCCAGCTTAACTTCCCATGGAAACTTTCCAGATATTTACCGGAAACTTTCCGCCCCTTTGCAACCCTAGTGTTGATATTCAACCATATCTGATGACTTTTGGAAGGAGGCCCTGAGAGCTGTTAGCTCATCCTCCAGTTGCGCTAGACTCAGCCTAATACAGATTATCCTTAGACTACATTATAGCAAGGCTAAGCTCTCCAGGATTTATCCAGATAGATTAGATGACAGGTGTGATAGATGCTCCCAGGCCCCCTGCGACCTGACTCACATGTTCTGGTCGTGCCCTAAATTATCTAGCTTCTGGCAATCTTTCTTCGAATGTATTTCTGAAATTGTAGGTCTAAAAATCTCTCCATCCCCTCATGTAGCTATTTTCGGTCGGCCCCCAGATGAAATCAACATTACAAACACTCAAACCAATGTCATTGCCTTTACCGCCTTGATTGCTCGTAGGAAAATCCTTCTTTTGTGGAAATCTCCTTACCTCCCTCTTTTAAAATGTGGCTGAGTGATACGTTAAGGGAAAGTGAGTAAGGGTTCTTTTTGGGGGAAAACATGAAAATGCCTTAATTGCTGTAATGCACTGTTTCACTTTTTTTCCATGTGAATAAAAATATTTAGAAAAAAAAAAATCATGACATTTAAAACCCTGACTGTTTTTTTATTTTATTTTCATCATCAGATTCTCAAAAGCATTTTCCTGATTCTCTCATGTTTCCTTCTCTTCCAGCAGAACGTGGTCTGCAGGAGGTTCTAGATGAACATAGGCTCAGTCTGAGGAGGAGATGTGAACGTGTGACTGAAGGAACTGATGAAAGTGAAACCCTCCTCAACAGGATCTTCACTGAGCTCTACATCACACAAGGCCAGAGTGAAGAGGTTAATACCCAGCATGAGGTGAGGCAGCTGGAGACAGCTTCCAAGAAGAAGCCCCTCCATGACACTCCAATCAAGTGCCAGGACATCTTTCAAGCCTCACCTGACCAACAGACTCCCATCAGAGCGGTCCTGACCAACGGAGTCGCTGGAGTTGGAAAAAGCTTCTCAGTGCAGAAGTTCACTCTGGACTGGGCCGAGGGTTTGGGAAACCAAGATGTCAGTCTGGTGATCCCGCTCTCCTTCAGGGAGCTGAACCTGATCAAAGGTGAGCAGTACAGTCTTCTCAGGCTGCTCCATGTTTTCCATCCAACCTTACAGAAGGTCACAGCAGAGCAGCTGGCTGTCTGCAAAGTGCTGTTCATCTTTGACGGCCTGGATGAAAGCAGACTTTCTCTGGACTTCACAAACAATGAGGTTGTGTCTGATGTCTCACAGCAGTCCTCAGTCAACGTGCTGCTGACAAACCTCATCAGGGGGAAGCTGCTTTCCTCGGCTCTCGTCTGGATAACTTCCAGACCTGCAGCGGCCAATCAGATCCCTCCTGAGTGTGTGGACAGGGTGACAGAAGTACGAGGCTTCACTGACGCCCAGAAGGAGGAGTACTTCAGGAGGAGATGGAGTGATGAAGACCTGTCCAGCAGAATCATCTCTCACATCAAGAGCTCCAGGAGCCTCCACATCATGTGTCTGATCCCAGTCTTCTGCTGGATCACTGCTGCAGTTCTGGACCACATGTTGACTACAGACCAGAGAGGACAGCTGCCCAAGACCCTCACTGACATGTACGCACACTTCCTGCTGGTCCAGACCAAGAGGAAGAAGCAGAAGTATGAAGAGGGACATGAGACGAGTCCACAGCAGCTGACGGAGGCTGACAGGGAGCTTCTTCTGAAGCTGGGGAGGCTGGCGTTTGAACATCTGGAGAAAGGAGACATCATGTTCTACCAAGAAGACCTGCAGCGCTGTGGTCTTGGTGTCACCGAGGCCTTGGTGCACTCAGGAGTTTGTACAGAGATCTTCAAAAGAGAGAGTGTGATCTTCCAGAAAACAGTCTACTGCTTTGTTCATCTGAGCATTCAGGAGTTCCTGGCTGCAGTCTACATGTTGCACTGTTACACCAACAGAGACACAGAGGTACTGAAGGACTTCCTGCAGGGATACTATAGCAACAGGTATAACAGAGATCAGGATTACCCATCCCTGGATGTCTTCCTGGAGGGAGCCATGGAGAAATCCCTCCAAAGTAAAAATGGCCACCTGGACCTGTTTGTCCGCTTCCTCCACGGCCTCTCTCTGGAGTCCAACCAGAGACTGTTAGGAGGCCTGCTGGGTCGCACAGGCAAGCGTCCAACAATCATCGAGAGACTCTTCAGAGGCCGGCTGGGTCGCACAGACAACAGACCAGAAACCATCCAGAGAGCCATCAGCAACCTAAAGGAGATGAGCAGTTATAACATCTCTCCTGAGAGGAGCATCAACATCTTCCACTGTCTGACAGAGATGAAGGACCACTCAGTAACTCAGGAGATCACAGAGTTCCTGAAGTCAGGGAACAGATCAGAGGAACTCTCTGAGATCCACTGCTCTGCTCTGGCCTACATGCTGCAGATGTCAGAGGAGGTTCTGGATGAGTTGGACCTGAGGAAGTACAACACATCAGATGAGGGACGACGGAGACTGATTCCAGCTGTGAGGAACTGCAGGAAGGCCGAGTAAGTCCAGATGTGATTAACTTTATTAATTAATCTGGATCAGAAGTTTCATTATTATAATAAACACTTTAAAATGTTTGATGTTTTAAATACTTTGAGAGTGAAATTAAATTATCCTAGTTATTCTATTTATTTATAATAATGTGACATTTTAAAGTTTTCTCCTCTTCATATTCCTTTGAGTGAAGGAGGTGTCAAACAAATGAAGGACTTTTTCCTCACAGCAGCATGTGATCACACCATACAGCAGTGTTTACAGTTATCAGTCAATTAAGTTATTAATATATCATTGCAGTTTCTTCAACATTAAATCAGATCTGTTTTTACCACAATGCTTAAGAGTTTAAAATAAGTCTGACAGGCTGACAATAAATATAGAAAACTCTATTATTAAATCAAATGACATGACAAAAGTTGTTCCATCAAATTCAGTAAGTTAATGAAATGTTTCCTCTGTTTTTAAACTAACACATGTTGTAATATATGTGTTATTATAGACTTACTGACTGTAGACTCTCAGAGACTGACTGTGAAGTCGTGGCCTCAGCTCTGAAGTCTAACCCCTCCCACCTGAGAGATCTGGACCTGAGTCGGAACGCTCTGGAGGATTCAGGAGTGGAGCTGCTGAGTTCTGGACTGAAGAGTCCAATCTGCAGACTGGAGGCTCTGAGGTCAGTTCACTGACTGCAGTTCATACTGATCTGTGAGGGAGAGAGGTTGAGCTTCCACAGACTCACCCTGTGCTCCATGAGTCAGTGGAGATGCTGTCAGTACTGATGAGCTGTGAGGGAGATGAAGGAGTTGTTAAACATCTGATCAAAGTTAGAGTTCCAGATTATCAGTGGATTGTTTCTACATCATCTCTGACATTAAAACCCTGTTCAGCTCACTACTTTGTCATTGAAGTAGAAATACGTTGTGTTTAACATTAATCAGAGCTCTTTCTTTCCTCTTTCTGTATCTTACAGTTTTTAACCTGTTTAGAGATTCCACTTTCTGAACTTCGTCAGCTCTGATCAGGTTATTAAAGATCTCCTACCATGTTATTTTTAGGCAGATATAATGGGTCTCAGATATATACAAATATATTAAAAACATGTCTAAGATGTGCTCAAAAATACCAAACAGATTATACATTTTAGACATCCCTCATATCCCTCTATTTCAGCTGCTAGAGAAGGGCTGATTCTGTAGCTGCTGGCCCGCCCCCTGTTGAGCACGGCAAGGCAAGCAGTGAGTTCTGTGATGAGCAGGCTGGCTGCTCTGCTCAGATGCAGCTAAATGCTGCCGTGATTTAACGCCATATCATGTTCCAAACCACTTCTCCCTCATCCAAGGCGCCGCGCAGAGTGGCAGCCTGTTACGGTGTTACCGTTTAACTGGTGGCGCGGGGAACTCGTGATATTCTATAACGGTAGGAATGTGTCAGGGGCGTGTACTTTGAGGAGCCTTTGTCGAATAACCAGGAAATACACATTTCGATCGCTTCTTCTGTCGTTTACATTCATCTGTTGGTATATTTGGCTCCATAGGAACACTTTGATGCACTTTCAGTACCAGTGTGTGAGGTTGTGGTTGCGATGCCGATATCCGGACGCATACAGTGAGGACTAGAAAAAGACACACGAGGTGACTGGGATGTCTGTTCAAAACATTGCACGCTTGAATAAATCATTTAAACCAGTTATTGTTGCCAGACTTATTACTGAATATCGTTCCTAATGTGATACCAAGTCCATCTGAGACCTGTGTACACCTTCAGACAGCCTCCAAGTGAAGCACACGGTGTTTACTCACAGTTTGAAAGCAGCGTGGAGAAGTCTTCAGCTGTGGAGCTGTGATCCGCCCAGGATAAACTGTGACACGACTTCTGTTCTGTGGCTATCTCTACCAGCGATCATGTTTAATATTAAAGACTACACACATGTATCCCTTATCAAAACGGTATTCTGCACTTTGCAGCACTTATCCAGATAAGATGTGACTGTTTACTCGCTGCAGGAGTGTAAAGGCCCTGACACACCAAACTGACGGAAATGTGTAATCGTCATTCAAAAGAGGCAACCGGAACGGCCCGTCCACACGGCGGCGTGCGTTGAAAGCTTCACCATTCACTTTGAATGGGGTGACGTCACTTTCCGCCAAACTGCATTGTGGGAAGCAAAGCAGAGCTTTGCTGGCGTGGCTCGCTGCAAAAGTTGAGCAATGTGCAACTTTTGAAGCCTCGGCAGAACGTCAGCCAATCGAATCGTATGCCAGAACAAGCTCTAGCCAATCAAACCGCTGCTTGTGTGTCAGGGGCGGGAGATTCATGTGATTGGTTGTTGGTCGAGTTTCAGACGTGATGTGTACAAACATCAGCTCTCTGATGCAGAAATAAACGATGTAAGCATTGTGGCTGGCAGCCTTGAAGTACTGCTGCTACCACATTCCATGCATCAGTAATTATAACCCAAGATGATATTAATATTCAACATCATAACACTGACGGGCAAATGATGACATTGTTACAAATGAGTGAACTGTCTGTTGAGGTTTCATTTTCCAGGGTCCTGTCCGGTACATACTTGAAGAAGCTATTGTCACCTCATGCAGGAAGTGTGGCAGCAAATTACGTGGCAACTGAGTTGGTCTTCAGTTTCTTCATTCCAGATCGCCATGATGTAAAATAAATGTTTCTGCTGCAGGGATGTTACATTAATGTATAAATAATAATAACAACATGTAACCATGTACTAGTTTCAGAAAGGCTAAACAACAACAAACTACAACAAGTGTAGTTCACTGACTGGCAGAGCACTGATGATCTTTGGATTAAAATAACAAGAACAACCCTACACTGCATGATTCACTCTGAACCTCTGAACACCTGAGATTCATCTTATATTCTCCATCCTGCTTTTAGAAAATGAATTATAAAAAAATACATGAGTAGAATTGTTTTATATTTCTGTTAAAACTATCAACCACCAAGAAGTATTTTCAGTTGTTGCTGTTTCCAACGTGTTCCTGGATCTACATGATGCTGACACTGACTGAATAGTTTACACTGAAGTAGCTGCACGTTGTCTTTAATGTGAATGAGAGCTCTTTTCCTCTTTCTGTGTCTCACAGTTTTTAACCTGTTGGAGTTTCCACTTTCTGAACTCCTTCAGCTCTGATCAGATTATTAAACCTGGAGTTATTTCAAGCAGGAACATTGTTTTCTAAAGTTACATCATGTTTTCTTTATTCAGACTGAGGACCTGCAGGTTGTCAGAGATCAGCTGTTCTGCTCTGATCTCTGCTCTGAAGTCCAACCTCCACCTGAGAGATCTGGACCTGAGTTACAACGCTCTGCAGGATTCAGGAGTGGAGCTGCTGAGAGATCTTCTGGAGAGTCCAGACTGCAGACTGGAGACTCTCAGGTCAGTTCTCCATCTGTAACTTCTGTGCTGAGATGAAGAGAGTTGTGTTGACTCTGAGCTGCAGACATCAGGCTGATATCACTCTGATCCTCACTGAGCATCTTAACCCTCTAAAGCAGGGGTGGGGAACCTCCGGCCCCCGGGCCGTATACGGCCCGCGAGACCTTCGCTACGGCCCTCGAGGTAATTTATAAAAAAAGAAAAAAATTAAAGAAATCTAGACCGCAAAAAAATTAAACAAGTGAGTGCCTGTTTTTCCTGGCCAAGGTCAGGGTCCTCGAACACATCACGAGCCTAATGTGTCATCACGTGGTATGTCTCGTCTGACAGGGTGCAGTTCTGACGGAGAGCACCAGAACGCGGCTCCGCTCCGGCACTTCCACAAATTGCAGTACCCATAAGGAGCCGTACACATGCCTCAGTTTCTACGTGGCTGTGTCTTTAGTTGAAAGCCCATCTGCTCATCTGTCATACTGATCATACAGTCAATAACTGTGTTGTTATTAGCATCTGGTTAGCTAGCTATGCTAACGAATATAAGAAGCTTTTTCTACAACCAGTGAGGTAAAGGCACATCTTTATATGATCATTATAGTTATACAAAAATAAGAGAATAAAGTAAACAGGTATAAAATACTATATGACAGTAAAAAAAAGTTATTATTAATAAACAACAATACAGATTGAAAGGAGAGTGATTTGTAAAATATCCATAAAGAAAAATAAATATGCTTACAGTTCTGTTTCATCTGGGTGTTGAGAGATGTATCCATAGATCTCTCAACACAGATCTGGGGACGGGTGGCGCAGTGGTCTGTGCGTTTGATCATCAGATCAAGGGGGGCGTTGGGGAACTCCAGTTCGAAACCCGCTCCCGCCCCACTGCGTCAGGCCGTTGTGTCCTTGGGCAAGACACTTCACCCGAATTTGCTCCTGTGGGTATTGTCCACAGTATCTGACCATTACATGTATGATCTGTATGTGTAATGTGTATTTGTAAAGCGCTTTGAGAGTCTTTGATAAAGCGCTATAATAAATATAAGGATTATTATTATTATCTCCTAATTGTGATTTCAAAGTGCACCAGATTGATGCTTTTAACATCAATATTTAAAAGAAAATCTTCCCGGGGGAGAACACCCCCTAGAGGAGGTTAGGCCCCCCCCCCCCACCTAAATCATGTTCACATGGATAGGAAAGTAAACACATTGAAACACATCTTGTGTCCATATCTTTCTGTTCTGGAGGTCATGCCACACCGTGCACGTGCGTGCGCGAGTCATGGTGAGATATCTGGATTGAGAGGTTGCTTTTTCTTTGCACAGCATGAAAGAAAGGCCAAGGCTGTGATTTTAGTATTTTTAAGCAGAGGTCAATAATTTGTACGGCCCTCAGAGGATGTTGAAAACATTGAAATGGCCCTTGAGAGGAAAAAGGTTCTCCACCCTTGATCTACAGTCTCAGCCCTTTGTTCATATGGTTGGTGTCCTGCTCTGCTTCAGTTAGAATGCTTGTAAAGCCTCAGCCCTGCACTCATGTTATAAACATCTTTCCTTTGAAGACAAACTAAGCTGTCAGGATGTTTCTGCTGCAGGGATGTGACATTAATGTATAACTAATAACAACAACAACAACAACAACAACAACAACAACATGTGACCATGTACTAGCCTCAGAAAGGCTAAACAACAACAACAACAACATGTGACCATGTACTAGCCTCAGAAAGGCTAAACAACAACAAACTACACCAAGTGTAGTTCACTGACTGGCAGAGCACTGATGATCTTTAGATTAAAATATCAAGAACAACCCTACACTGCATGATTCACTCTGAACCTCTGAACACCTGAGATTCATCTTATATTCTTCATCCTGCTTTTAGAAAATGAATTATAAAGAAAATACATGAGTAGAATTGTTTTATATTTCTGTTAAAACTATCAACCACCAAGAAGTATTTTCAGTTGTTGCTGTTTCCAACGTGTTCCTGGATCTACATGATGCTGACACTGACAGAATAGTTTACACTGAAGTAGCTGCACGTTGTCTTTAATGTGAATGAGAGCTCTTTCCCTCTTTCTGTGTCTCACAGTTTTTAACCTGTTGGAGTTTCCACTTTCTGAACTCCTTCAGCTCTGATCAGATTATTAAACCTGGAGTTATTTCAAACAGGAACATTGTTTTCTAAAGTTACATCATGTTCTCTTTGTTCAGACTGGAGCTCTGCAGTTTGTCAGAGATCAGCTGTTCTGCTCTGATCTCTGCTCTGAAGTCCAACCTCCATCTGAGACATCTGGACCTGAGTTACAATAATCTGAAGGATTCAGGAGTGAAGCTGAGAGATCTTCTGGAGAGTCCAGACTGCAGACTGGAGACTCTCAGGTCAGTTCTCCATCTGTAACTTCTGTGCTGAGATGAAGAGAGTTGTGTTGACTCTGAGCTGCAGACATCAGGCTGATATCACTCTGATCCTCACTGAGCATCTTAACCAGGGGCGGACTGGCCATTAGGGCTGTGCATCTTCACTGGTCTCTCGATTCGATTACGATTATCCTGTCAACGATTCGATTCAATTCGATATCCCGATGCATCACGATTCATACCAATGCGTTGCATCCTCAATTTTCTATATTACTGCACATGGCTTATTTTTCATCAATGCATACATGCAGTAAATACATATGAACTCTCTTTTCATTATTTAGAAAGTGCTTCAGAAATCAATAACATAAATGTCTTGACATTCATTTATAAACCATAATAAATGAATTGTATAGGCCTAGCCTCCCTATATCTGTGTGTGAAGTTGTTCCATCCTCAAAAACAAAAACATAATGCTTCTGCAGTCTAGCTGCAGCTTCTAGCAACAGTCTTCTGTTAAAGAAAGGACACTGAATGTCCTGAATGTGGCATCACACACAGGACTTGAGTCTGAACACAGCAGACAACAGGAGTATTTACAACAGCATATAACAACTAAAATAGTGCATGTGGGTGCACACTTACATTCTCTGTCTTACTGTTACATGAATCCCATGAATGTATGAGATTAAATTAGCTTCATTATATCTCAGTGATTAAGTGAATAATAAAGTTTCTATCGGGTCACTATCAGCCTGTCACTCATTATTTTCAGGGAGGGGGCGGGGCTTGGAGAAACGGAGAGAAGACGGTGATCGCGGAAGCTTTTTTCCTCCTGCCTTCACAAACTTTACACACGTATATATCGTCTGAAAATTGCTAGAGGACATTCATACTCTGCAATCCAAGACTTCATTAAATCCACCAAAAACCTGACATGATTGTAACGCGATTATTTTTGAAAAACATAAATCCCTGTGCCGCAGCGACACGGAGTGATTCAGAGCGGGTCCTTCTGCTGTTGGTTCTGGACTGGTGTTCTTGTGTTGGTGGATAAAGCAGACTGCTCCGTGTTTGGTGTTGCTGTGCCGCTGTCACGCCTGTTCCCTGATCTCTGCGTCACCGACCGATTTGATATTAAGTGACAGAAAAAATAAACGTTATAGTAAAGCCGCGGCCGGAAAATCAGGAAGCAACGTTACTACGCTATAACCGATTATCTTCCGTCACTGCATCGAGACCGAATCGTCCACGTCCGCATCGCAATGCATCGTAGAAACGATTATTTTCAACACCCCTACTGGCCATCGGGACGTTCGGGACGAATCCCGATGGGCCGGTACTGAAGTGGGCCGGTCGGACGATGTGGGCCGGCAGGCAACCGGTATTTTTGACAAGCAATTTAGTTAAATTGTTTTGTTTATTAACGCTACAACATAGTGTTTCGTGAGGCGGTTGTCGTTGTTGGGTGAAAGCAAACAGCTGTTTGCTGCGTAGCGCAGCGCGAGCAGGCTCCCGCTTATGGGCTCAGAACAGTCTCATAATACACACATGCACACTTGTGTTTTTCAATGCACACAAATGTGTTCCGTTTCATATTCATGTAAATAAAATACAAATACAGAAAAAAGTTTTACATGTGTATTTTTGATCCTCACATATTTGTTTCCCGTTTAAATCCTCTGCACCTGCAAACACAACCCGCTTTCTGTGCACGGGTCGCTGTGCATTCGTGTGTGGGTTTTTTGAGACTCCCCTGACGGTCAGCCGATTCGTACTTGTAATTTTTTCCATCTATAGCCAATCAGATGTCTAGGGTAGAATTATTGCGTTGATGACGTAGCGCTTCATGTTTACCCAGCTGCTCTGGCCCTGTCCTCCCTATTTCGCAAATGAGGGCCTATCGTATCGGCTCCTTGTCATGTCTGCCGATATCTGGTTTTCTTATGTCTGTTTGTTTTGATCTGTGTCTATGTTGTTGTCAGTGATGTATTGTATTAACTTTTTAAATGCCTCTGTGATGTGCTGCAACCCATTTTCCCCTCGGGGACTAATAAACAAATACTATACTACTATATATTGTAAGCTGAAAATGCAAAGCCACATTTAGTTAGTAAGAAACTTTCTAACAGACTTATAGGATTTTACAGAAGAGTGGAAAAGGTTCTCTGTTTTGTTTCCTGTCATGCTTTTAGTTTCTAGACTAACGAGCAGTTACTTCCTGTAATGCAGCTGAGAGCTGAGGCAGGCAGTCGTAGTGTTTGCAGAGAAGATATGATGGGATGTAAAGCAAGAGATCAGGACTCTGAAGCTGACTCAAAGAACAAACACTTATTTTAAACTGGATCTAAAACTGTTGGATTGTGTTCATCCCCACAGGATCAATGGAGAGACGTTCAGAGCCAAGATCCAGAAGACCTGTGAGTACTGAAACCATGTCCTCCATTCATCAAGACATTGTACATTAAACCTGATCTTCAAAGTTCTTTATAGCACAACAACAATATATTTTAGTTCCATTTTGTTACAGCTCTATTCAATCAATTTGGCTGCTAATGTTTCTCTTTGTTCAAGTTTCATTATTATCTTTCTGTGTCACCTCTTCTCTCCATCAGGTGACTCCGATGTGGAACAGGAAGTGAAGACAGACAGAGAGGTGAGAGAGGAGCAGTTGAACAGAGTGAAGTGTATTTATTTCCCCACTGAATTAAAATATAATTGTTAGGGCTGTCCAGTTAAACAATAGAGCGCTCGTAATTCATCTAGAAACCTTAATGAGTCAAAAGAAACAAGTTCGTACATTTTTATTTACCGGAGAAATAGGAGATATTGCTGTCGACTATTGTCTGAGTTTATCTTTCAACTTAAAAACAATTCATAATGAAGGCTCTATAAAGACTGACATCATAAAGACATGTCCATTTATGTATTCAAATTGTTGTTATTGAGAAATGCAAGCCTACATCACCGCTGAGCGATGTCAGGGATGAAGAGCAATTTGCACTGCAGCTGCTGAGCTGCTTACTAACGATGTGAGCAGGTACGAGAGAAGATATCAATCACTATCCCTGAATACAAGTCTGTTCTAAAATACTAACGTTTAGTTTAAACACAGATTATCAATGTGATTAAAGCGATCACATGTTTTAATTGATTGAGACTGCTTGTAGTTGTTGGTAATTGTTTGATGGCATCAAGACAATTCTTTGAGCTCAGATTGATTTATTTACCGTTTATTTAATGTGGGTGTGTTTGAGACGAGGAGCGTGGAGGCATTTCAGAACACCACTAACATGCAGCTGATGAGACACTTTCTAAAGCAGCTATCATCAATATTCAATTAACTGACTCAATAGCGTCAAGCTTTTTATTATGAACTTTGTTTATTGAGTGTCAAACACAAATGGACAGGAATGACAGAGCAGTTGGAATTGACAGTGTCACATTACAGTTGTGCAGATCATGACATACGATACATTACAACAACAAAACAAACAGTCGGCTTGGTCATTTAAGGTTTCAAGGGTTCAAGGTTTCAAGGGTTCAAGGGTTTAAGGGTTTTATGGTCATTTGTGCAGCAGCTACAGTGCAGTTGTGACAATGAAAATCTGAGGTCACAGGCTCCTCCAACAGAGCAACACAATAAACAGATACAATAATACAAGTAAATAGAATATAATAGAAACAGAATATGATAGAAACTGTGCAGAATATTCTAGATACAGTAATTGGAATGTTGGTATATATGATAAATGTGAGTTGCAAACAGATGAATGTTATTTATGTTGTTTCAAAGTTCAGGTGTTTAATAGTCTTATGGCCGGTGCGATGAAACTGTCCCAGAGTCTGGTGGTTTTAGTCCGGATGCTGCGGAACCGCCTGCCAGACGGCAGCAGACAGAACAGTGTGTGGCTGGGGGGCTGGGGGTCTTTGATAATCCTGAGGGCTTTCTTCCTGAGCCGCTGGGAGTAAAGGTCCTCCATGGATGGCAGCTCCTTCCTGGTGATGTTCTGTGCAGTTTTCACCAACCTCTGTAAAGCCTTACTATTGAGGGCGGTGCAGCTGCTGTACCAGGCCGTGATGCAGCCAGTCAGGATCCTCTCTATGGTGCACCTGTAGAAGGTCAGGATCCTCTCTATGGAGCACCTGTAGAAGGTCAGGATCCTCTCTATGGAGCACCTGTAGAAGGTCAGGATGCTCTCTATGGTGCACCTGTAGAAGGTCAGGATCCTCTCTATGGAGCACCTGTAGAAGGTCAGGGTCCTCTCTATGGTGCACCTGTAGAAGGTCAGGATGCTCTCTATGGTGCACCTGTAGAAGGTCAGGATCCTCTCTATCACCTGTAGAAGGTCAGGATGCTCTCTATGGTGCACCTGTAGAAGGTCAGGATGCTCTCTATGGTGCACCTGTAGAAGGTCAGGATCCTCTCTATGGTGCACCTGTAGAAGGTCAGGATGCTCTCTATGGTGCACCTGTAGAAGGTCAGGATCCTCTCTATGGAGCACCTGTAGAAGGTCAGGATCCTCTCTATGGTGCACCTGTAGAAGGTCAGGATGCTCTCTATGGTGCACCTGTAGAAGGTCAGGATCCTCTCTATGGTGCACCTGTAGAAGGTCAGGATGCTCTCTATGGAGCACCTGTAGAAGGTCAGGATGCTCTCTATGGAGCACCTGTAGAAGGTCAGGATGCTCTCTATGGTGCACCTGTAGAAGGTCAGGATGCTCTCTATGGAGCACCTGTAGGTCAAAGTGGCGTATAGCCTGTAGCCTACAACATCAACGGAGGTGCTCGATATGCTGTATTGAACCAACAAACTAACACAAACTAACTGTATCACTATAACATGATGATGATGGTGATGATGATGGTGATGATGATGATGATGATGATGGTGATAAAGAATGCATCTAACGTTCCGCTGTTCATTATAATACAAAAACAGAGCATTAAACAAACCATCATGCTCTTACTTTGAAATCATGCGGAAATGTCGTCAACAGCGGGCCATCACGTGGTTTCCGAAAATCACCGAGTGACACGAGTAGATTTGAGCCGAGACCGGCGGAAAATATGTCTCAAAATTCCGTGTGTGTAAAAAGACGATCCACGAGCAGAGATTTGAGATCCACGAGCGCATTTTTGTTCGACAAATACAAAATGGATTCACAAATGCCTGATCGAAAGTTGTAAATGTTAAAGAGATAATAAATCACATATTTACACACATTATTTTTATGTTCACACAAATAATTATGAGACATATCTATGCCCATAGACCTCAGATGATCCAGACTCATTTGCATTGTTCTAATTGCTCTGAATATGTGCTGGTTTAGTTTCATGAAGCTAGAACTTAACTGGATTTCTATTAAAATAATAACTTTGTTTGTTCCAGGCTCCTCAATCCTTCTCACCTGAACTCACAACTGAGTCTTCATACAGGTAATCCTATAACATGACCAAACATTATTTTAAACACATTACAAATATATATTAATTTAATTGTGTTTGATTTCATGTCTTTCACCTTGAGGAATTGCATCCGATCTCTTTCCAACAGACAATAAAATAATGCCTCTGTGTAGGAAGGATTGTTTTCTTGTACCAGTCTAGATCCTCGCTGGACTAGACATTGTGTTAATTTAATGAAGGTGTGTGTACACACACATCCTGATGCATGTGGACACATCTTCAGTGATGTTCCTGTAATCATCAGGTGTTTCAGATCTTACATCAAACCCTCCTGCAGGTCAGACTCCAGCTGGATGAACACCTGTCAGTCAGAACACAGGCCAGTGAAGCTTGTTGTAGTAACTTGTCCCCTGCGTGTCTACAGGTTCAGGTGTCCTGGTCCAGGTGAGTTCCAGTGTGCTTCGACTGGCCTGGTGTTCGTCATGGCTCAGGAGGCGGAGCTTCTGTACAGGGCGGTCCCTTGGGAGGAGAGCCTCCTCCAATCAGCTGGCAAGCAGGCAGCAGGGCCGCTGTTCGACGTGAAGAGTTCTGATGAAGCTGCCGTCTGCCAGCTCCACCTGCCACACAGTGAGACAGAGGATGGTAAAGACATCTAGTGTTAACAAATATACTTATATGATTAGCACCTTATACTCTCCACTACTGTTCAAAGGTTATGAATCAGCTTTATTAAACTAGTTTAATAAAGATAAGATCATTCAAACACCAAATCTGTTCTTTACATTCAAATAGTTTTGTCCCCAAAAGAAGAAGAATGAAATTATAAAACGTCCATTTAGTCGATGTGTTTCATGACATCATTGATCATCATTGAAGCAGACGATGCAATGCAGCTCTAAATACTGAGTTGGATTTTCTTTGCGCCCTCTGCAGTCTCCTCTCTGTAATATTAAAGAGATTTAAACTGTGATTGGTCAGTCCACAGCATGCTCTGCTGCTAACAGTGCTAACTCAACGCTAACTCTCTGTTACTGTTGTGATGCTAAGCTAGCAGTTTGAATACTTCTTACTTTGATTTCCATCTGTTGCTCTTTCTGCTCTTCACACTGTCAGTCTGGCTGAACCATGAACAAAACAAAACAACAGACAACAACATTTATAAGTTAGACTTTCTACGCCCTGAAAGCTTTAGAAGACTCTTCACACATCTAGAGAATCACTCAGACATGAGACCGGACTCAGTCAAGCTGTTCTGGCTGCAGATTGCAAACATTTCAGTAAATGCTCACATCCAGAAAGATCACAGGGGGCAGATCAATAATTACACATTAGGATAAAAGGTGGAGGATATAAACTGGTACATCCTAGTGAGGCTCCAAAGTGAATTAGATGAACATTAGCTCTGAGCTAACGTGGTGGGACATTGAATATGATGAAGCTGTTTCAGCAGCAAAGCAACAGATGACCAGCTCTTTGCTCCACAGCGCTGCTCCTGGACGGCCTGTTGTCTGTCGTCCACATCACTGATGAAGGCCTGAGCATCTTGGAGCCGCTGGAGGTCACACGCACTCACGTGGTGGTGAAGGTGCTTCACCTCTCTCCGTTTGGCCTCATCATCGATAAATTGAAAAGGCTTCTAAAGTGGCGGATAAATGGCCAAGTTCTGGTGTTCCTACGACCCCCGGGCCGAGAGGAGCAAATACTGGATGTATTTCTGCTGCACAACAACGTCCCTGAGGAGGAGGTAAAGTGCTCACCATCAGACTAAACACTGATTGAAACCATAGCTGTTTCCACAGAGAAGTTGTGGCCCCAAGCTCCCTACTGAATAGAATATAATATAATTGGAGGATTGCAACCCTCTTTAATGGTCACACATACATGCACACAGTGAAATGTGTTCTCTGCTTTTTACCCATCCTAGTCTAGCACTAGGAGCAGTGGGCAGCTATTGCACAGCGCCTGGGGAGCAACAGGAGTGGGGGGGTGGGGGGGTGGGGGGTGTCCAATGCCTTGCTCAAGGGCACCACAGCAGGGCAGGAGGTGAACTGGGACCTCTCCAAGTAGCAGTCCACACTTCATATTTAACATCTGTTCAGGGACTTGAACCAGCGGCCCTACAGCTCCCAGTCCAAGCCCCTGCTGTTTGAGCCACTGCCGGACACTGCTCCTCTTTTCAAACTTTCTTGGTTGGGAGAAGACTCAGATGAGCCACACTCTACTTTGGTTATCAAACTCAAAGTTTACCTTAATACTTTAAAATACGTCAAATTAATGTTAAGATGTTGTGGCCCCAAGCTCCCTACTGAGAGAGATAACATGATAACACAATTAGTCTCATAATCTGAAAATCTGAGTTTACTCTGTGAACATAGGCTGATTTACTTCACACACAAAACACATACCATGGTTCTTTATAAATGAAATAATCATGAACTGCTAAGAATATATAAACCACAGAATAACATAAGTATTATATCAATAATGTGATGATGAATGTATGAATGGCAGGTTACATAATTAACATCGACAGTAAATCAGATGGTTAGCAAATACTGAAAGGCACGGTTGAAACACTCAACAACTGAAAGATTGAGAGGAAGTATTTTGAGAGTCCAACCCTAATCGTTACCTTGGTTGCTGATTGGCTAATGGTTGCACAAGCCAAAACATCGTTATGACATCATAAAGTGGCCACAATCTGATCAGCTCATTTTCAGACAGGTTTTTATAGAAATGGATCAAAAAGAGAGAGAATCTTTGTTCCTCAAACTTTCAGAGTCTCTTTCCACAGAGGGGACACATGTTGATGTAGAAGAGACATGAAGAAGAGGGGACACATGTTGATGTAGAAGAGACATGAAGAAGAGGGGACACATGTTGATGTAGAGGAGACATGAAGAAGAGGGGACACATGTTGATGTAGAAGAGACATGAAGAAGAGGGGACACATGTTGATGTAGAAGAGACATGAAGAAGAGGGGACACATGTTGATGTAGAAGAGACATGGAGAAGAGGGGACACATGTTGATGTAGAAGAGACATGAAGAAGAGGGGACACATGTTGATGTAGAAGAGACATGAAGAAGAGGGGACACATGTTGATGTAGAAGAGACATGAAGAAGAGGGGACACATGTTGATGTAGAAGATACATGCAGAAGAGGGGACACATGTTGATGTAGAAGAGACATGAAGAAGAGGGGACACATGTTGATGTAGAAGAGACATGAATAAGAGGGGACACATGTTGATGTAGAAGAGACATGAATAAGAGGGGACACATGTTGATGTAGAAGAGACATGAAGAAGAGGGGACACATGTTGATGTAGAAGAGACATGAAGAAGAGGGGACACATGTTGATGTAGAAGAGACATGAAGAAGAGGGGACACATGTTGATGTAGAAGAGACATGAAGAAGAGGGGACACATGTTGATGTAGAAGAGACATGAAGAAGAGGGGACACATGTTGATGTAGAAAATACATGAAGAAGAGGGGACACATGTTGATGTAGAAGAGACATGAAGAAGAGGGGACACATGTTGATGTAGAGGAGACATGAAGAAGAGGGGACACATGTTGATGTAGAAGAGACATGAAGAAGAGGGGACACATGTTGATGTAGAAGAGACATAAAGAAGAGGGGACACTAGTTGATGTAGAAGAGAGATGAAAAAGTGGATTTTGCTCAATAGGTGACCTTCAAATCATTAACTGAAAATGACCATAACCAAGCGTATGGACCGCATTGTCTTACTGAACCGATGAGCGGTGGCTGCTGTGCAAAACCCTACATTCCTGAGACAACATTTTTCATGACAAACGTAGGAAAACATCTCGTAGCTTGAAAAATGACAAATAATTAAGCAAAAATAATTAAACAAAGTGCCTCTTGAGGGCATGAAGTGACAAAAACGTTCAACATTCCTCCATTAAAGCCCATTGTAATTTCAGGCTGATATCTCCTCACATCGGCAGCCGCACACCTTTAGTTAATCTGCCAAAAAGGCCACATTATTGACCCGAAAGTACACAAAAAGCACACTTCAGATACTCAACTTCCTTGAGATACTTCACGCTTTGAAATTTCACCGATATCTGTTACGGTTCTTTAACAAAACGTTCACATGTAACAGGTTTATCTCTCATTCAGAACAATGAAAACCTTTGATCTCTGGACACCTCGTTAGCTCAAATAGAAACACCTGTGTAATGGAACACGATGATGTCATCGCTCCAATGACATGCTCAGAGCAGCAGACTTCAGATAAAGGTTAACGGCCCTGCCCTCAACAGCTCTATGTCAAATATGGGGTGTCATCATCATATGCCGTTTCCATCCCTCTCCATAAAAGACGATGTCCCTATAACTCCTATGAAAATGTTCAAAAAGTGCTCAAACTTCACATGTGTGCTAACAGTCCAGCCGTGAAGACATCTACGGGACAGTTTTGAAATTTCTTCAAATGCTGTTGCCATGGCAACACAATGCTCGTCACCATGTAACACGGTTTTCTCATAACTTCAGTGAAAATTCTCCAAACGGCCCAAAACTTCACAGGTTTGGTAACGATGCAGCCATCAACGCATCTAAGCGTATTATGGGATGTCATCAAATGCCGTTGGCATGGTGACAGATCATTTGCAACCAAGTTAGTTCAAAAGTTTGCAGTTCAAATATTCTGCTGCTTCTCCAAGCCTTTTTACTTTATTTTCTTCTCTCATCACACATTCAAGCCCCCAGTGTTCATGTATCATTTCAATCTAAATTCTTCACTTTCTTCTTACACATTACATTTCAGCATAGCAATTCAGCTTTTCAGCATAAAGCATTCCAACTAGCAATTTCTTCAGGAATTGCATTCTCTAGTTCCCCCTATTACTCGTTTTATGAAGGAGATGTCCGGTCACTAAGGCACATGGTGTGTGTGTGTGTGTGTGTGTGTGTGTGTGTGTGTGTGTGTGTGTGTGTGTGTGTGTGTGTGTGTGTGTGTGTGTGTGTGTGTGCTCTCTGCTCTGCTCTGCTCTGCTCTGCTCTGCTCAGCTCAGCTCAGCTCTGCTCAGCTTTGTGCGTGTGTGTTCGTATGTGCCCGACACCGGCCTGTTTTCAAATGACCATGAACATTAATTTACACACATCTGGCCAACTACATAGGTATATGTGTGTGTTCCCAAGTGAAGAAGTTTGTTTAATCTTAATCTCGATGTAGTGCTCAGTCCTATCGGAGTGCACCGGAACAAACGACACTTTCATAATATCTTCTGAAAACAAATGCCATTGTCACACATACACACGCCCTGGCGACCGGACATCTCCTTCATAAAACTAATAATATGGCGTAATAATCGGGCAGTTCGGTGTGTGTGTGTGTGTGTAGAGGTGTGTGTGGTTAAAACGTAGCAGCGTCGATCTCTATTCAGCTGTTCTAATGAAGGTAAACACAGTGAAGGTGGTGCGTAAAAGGCACATCTCTCCTACTTGGCGAACCGGTAACTTTCTTGCATGAGATACATTCTTTATTTTTTTCATGACCCTTTAGGGCAGGGGTGGTGAACCTTTATCCTCTCAAGGGCCATTTCAATTTTTACAACATCTTCAGATGGCCGTACAAATTATTGAACTCAACGTCTGCTTAAATAAACTAAAATCACAGCCCATTCATTTCGCCATTCTTTCATGCTGTGCAAAGAAAAAGCAACCTCTTAATCCAGACATCTTACCATGACTCGCGCATGCATGCACGTGCACGGTGTGGCATGACCACCAAAACAGAAAGATATGGACACAAGATGTGTGCAAATGTAGTTAGTATCCTATCCATGTGAGCATGATTTAAGTAGGGGGGGGGGGGACCTAACCTCCTCGAGGGGGCTCTGGGGGCATGCTCCCCCGGGAAGATTTTTTTTTAAATATTGAAGTTAAAAGCATCAATCTGGTGCACTTTAAGAGCAACATTAGGAGATCTATGGATACATCTCTCAACACCCATATGAAACAGAACTGTAAGCAGATTTATTTTTCTTTATGGATATTTTACAAATCACTCCCCTTTCAAACTGTATTCTTGTTTATTAATAATAACTTTTTTTTACTGTCATATAGTATTTTATACCAGTTTTTCCTTTATTCTCTTATTTTTATATAATGATCATATAAAGATGTGCCTTAACTGGTTGTAGAAAAAGCTTCTTATATTCGTTAGCATAGCTAGCTAACCAGATGCTAATAACAACAAAGTTATTGACAGTCTTTTAATTTGTTTTGTAAAGCACTTTGAATTATCGCGTACAGAAAAGTGTTATATAAATAAACTTGCCTTGCATGATCAGTATGACAGATGAACAAATCGCCACTGGGCTTTCAACTAAAGACACAGCCACGCAAAAACTGCGGCATGTGTACGGCTCCTTATATGCTTATATCCTTATTATGGGTACTGCATTTTGTGAAGTCCCGGCCCGGAGCGGCGTTCTGGTGCTCTCCGTCAGCAGAGGTTGCGCTAGACTTTTTCGGATTCGCAGGATTGTAGCATTTCCGTCAAAATCCATTATGACCCGTCGGGGGTGGGGGGGGGTGAACTGTTAGCGCCGGTGTTATGCCGTATTATGCATGCTCACTGCACCTCGCTGGAGCGTGCCACAGCGTAAAGTAAAAACTCAAAGACATATCAATTATTTGTACGGCAAAGTTAGGTTTGGAAACTATATAATTTCCTTTTTGGCGGGCATGCTTAACACCGGAGCCTCGCTGCGGGGAAGCTTTGGTGCTGTTCTGAGTTTGTTCTAATCTGTCAAAATGACGGACTGTTTTCAGATTTTTCCGTCATTGTTAAAAAAAATCCGTCATAGGCGGAAAATATTCGGTTAACGCGACCTCTGCTTCAGAGTCACTTGCTTCAGCAGCTAGGCAAGAATCCTTCCTGGCATTCGGAAAACGAAGAGTGGAACAGGCTAGCAAGTGTGCAGGTGTGCTCATATGAGAGGCCCCGCCTTACATTTTCCGCCACAGATTTGGGGAAATTGGTCCGTGCGCAAAGCATTGTGGGGATTTTAAGGACGCAAAGTCTACCCATGTGCAGCCTCAAAATTACCCCCAAACCAAGGACGCGGCCTCGGTGGAATTCCAAGTATGCTGGACATTGGAACAGTCCTTCGGCGGCACTCGATGACGTAGCATCCTTGAAATATTGGCTTGGAAGCCAGTATCCTTGCGATTGAGAAACGGCCACAGTCAGACGAGACATATACCACGTGATGACACGTTAGGCTCGTGTTGTGTTCAAGGACCCTGACCTTGGCCAGGAAAAACAGGCACTAGCTTGTTTGATTATTTTGCTGTCTAGATTTCTTGAATTGTTTTCTATTTTGCGTGTGTTTATAAATTACCTCGAGGGCCGTACCAAATGGTCTCGCGGTCCGTATACGGCCTGGAGGCCGGAGGTTCCCCACCCCTGCTTTAGGGGCTCCGTAAACAACCCTAATAAATATATAAAAACATGTGTTGGAGAGTTGGAATTTCATCCAAAAATATCTAACCTATACACTTTAATTAATCTACTCACATATGTCCTCATGATGTTATTCTTAATTGATTGTAATTCTTATCTCTCTGTACTGCAGGTCTGTCAACATATGTTGTTTTAAATTGATCAAATTGTCCTGTTACTGAAGGTTGTTAAAAAACACAAACGGGCTGTGAACATCCCAATCTCCTCCGACTGTGAGCTGGACATTGATCACAGTTACAGTGTGCACTGTGAACCTGAGGGCTTCTTCATTCAGCCTGAGGTGAGTCACTGATGCTCCTTTAAAGAAACACAATGATCATTAACACACATGTATCTGCATTTGGATCCACAATCAGGAAAGAAACAGATACACATTTCACTTCTGTTTCTGGTTTTCAGAGTAAAACTTTTAAATCCATGTTTGGACCAAACTACCATCCGACATTTCAAGTGTCCCTGATGACGAGCACAGAGAGAGTGTTCTTGAAGGTCCAGAACCAAGGTGGAAATGAAGTCTGGAATTATCGCGTGTCACTGGAAGGTAAAGACTCCACCTGAGCTCAGACCCAGTGATAGACTGTTTAACTCTAAAGCTCCATCTCATAGCCTTCTCTATTAAGACTCCATGGCAGCGTATCATTACGACATTAAACACACAACCTGTTATATTCTAAAACTATAGTAAAAACTAGTGTGGTGGTGAAACAGCGGGGCATCATGGGAGTTGTAGTCTTCAGCTTCTCGTGGTTAAGTGGATACACCGCCATTACAGGAGACCGTGATGAACGTACTGTTACCTTGATTAAAATTACACGTCTCTCTGAACCATTTGGGATAATGTACGTACACAACTCAACACAATATAAATAATACAGGTGTAAGAGTTTTTATACATTATGAGGAAATGCTACATATTATAACTTTAGGTGAACAGAAATCCACCTCTGGGAATGCTGAGTTATACTTTAATTGTTAAGAGATCTGTTTAATGTGATTGTTGGTTAACAAAAGTATTTTCCCTGTTTTTCTTCCAGATCCAAGGAAGGAATTGTCCCAGAGAAATGTCCCAGCAGAGAGCAGAGTCCCAGCAGAGAGCAGAATCCCAGCAGAGAGCAGAGTCCCAGCAAAGGAGTGGCTGCTCTCAGTTCGGACAGAGTTCATTCAAAGAGTGTCTCTATCCGTCCTGAAGGACCTTCTGGATAAACTCTTTCAGTCTGAAGTGATCAATGAATCTGAAATGGAGTCAGCCAAAACCAAATCCCGAAATGACGGAGCACGAGAGGTGGTGGACGTGGTGCGAAATAAAGGAGCTGCAGCCAGCAGGGTTCTGATCAATGCTCTCCGTGAGCTGGACCCGCTTCTTTACGAAGAGCTCAACTCGAGCTGAGGCAAAACCTCGTGGAGTGTGTGAAAGCCCCTGCTAGTTTTGACAGTTGAAGTCCTGTCCTCTGTTTTGTTACCTGTACATTTCCCCCCTTGTCCTTGAAGGTATCACAGATTCTGAGCGAAGGCCACTTTCCTTCTCTCTTTTCTCCTGGACTCCCTCCTGAGAGCAGCTACCCGTATTGGCCTTCCTTTGGTATTATCTTGATATTTTTTCAAGTAGTTGTTCACTTTATTACATACAATCAGTGTTTCCCCTAGGTTTACTGCTTTGGGGGGTGCTGCCTGGCCGGGGGGGGGGGGGGGGGTCAGTCGTTGTCCGAGTCAAATCTACAGAAAATAAACAAGTCAGACACTGAAACATGCACATGAATTGGATAATAAAAGTCCACATTTTCAATGTGAAAAATGACCGTCGATAGATTACTTCAGTTATATATATATATATTTTATATATAGAAAAAAAGAAAGGAAAAAAAAACACCTTGAATTTCAGGGGGGGCGCGGGGCTCCGTTGTCTACCAAGACAATGGGGAAACACTGATACAATACTTTAATTTGCCAGAATCCATTGCGTCCTTTCACATTTTTGTCAGGCAAACCACTGGACCTTCCTTTATGAGAGGAGAGGAGAAAATGCTGCCCCACAATGCATTGCAGCCGCAGCATTTACCGTCACACAACAGTCGGCCGTTCACGGAAACAACCGATTATGACCGAGAAATGATATCATGAAAGTTATGGTGCTTATTACGCATTTTAAAATGTATGTGGTAAGTTGCCAAAGTGCTTTGTTTTGAACATTCATCAGTATTATAATCAAAAAGAGAAATATGAACGTTAGTTTTTACTGAAATGATCAAATAAAGTCAACATTTCACAGTCTTTACTGAGCTGTGTGGGGTTGTTCAACTTTTAAAAGATGTTTGAATGGTGATATACACAGAGATAGATGGTAAGGACTAACGTTTATAATAAATACATCTGTATTGATTTTAAGATCTTTTCATCAATCATACGTATTGGGATCATTTGTATTAATGTGGACCGGAGGGAGAGGGTGACGAGCATCAGTTTCACTTTCCTTTTTTATTTCAATTCCAGCTTTAGTCATGAAGAATATGTTTCTCTGTTGTCCACGTTCATAAAGCATAAAGCAACAGCATCAGAGCACGGTGCAGAGTCTCTAGATGAGTTTACAGGAGTCCCTCGTTCTTATTGAACATCCATGTTGTAGTCCGCTGTATAGAGATCTGTAGTTTCCATAGTTTCCCCACAGCAGCAGACGCACATTCATGACGTCCGCTGGCGCATCATAAACATGTCGGATAGTGAAAGTGCATTCGGATTCTCTAAAGTACCGCAGTCTCTTCTCCTAAGTCCTTTTGAATTCTCCTATCCACTATCCCTTAACCCCGTGACGTTTCACTCAGAGGTCAAGGAATAGGAGATAGGGTTAGAACTTAGGAGCTGATTGTTGGACTATTCGACCGCAACCTTGGGCTATAAAGGAACTACAGCACGGTCACATGACTTCACGTCACCACCGCTAAGCTAAAGGAGGCTAATGTTGGGCTATAAAGGAACTACAGCACGGTCACATGACTTCACATCACCACCGCTAAGCTAAAGGTGGCTAATGTTGGGCTATAAAGGAACTACAGCACGGTCACATGACTTCACGTCACCACCGCTAAGCTAAAGGCGGCTAATGTTGGGAGTGATGACATTTATTGCGCACATCCACTACAGCGCGGAGCGCGGTTTAAGGGTGCCACGCCTGGCCCGTTTTTGGTTGCGTTTTCACTTGGCGTGGTTCCGGTTAGCGGGTACTTTTTCAGTTTTCTGGCTCTCCAAAATCGAGGTTCTTTCCGGGCCAACAACCGGGCTGAGTATGCTAAACAAAATGAACATATTTTACCGTGATTTAATTGTAATACACGTTTCAAAATGATGCCGAAGTAACAACATACTGATACCGGTTTGTAAAAAAACATGAATTAATGCTTTGACAAGTCTGCAGACAGACGAAAAACTTTTTTAAATGCGTGTTTTCTGAATGGAGATTGGCTAAGCCAGTGGTTCCCAACCTACTAACTTGAATAAAAATTCAAGTTAGTAGCTATTAATAATAATAATTTCAATTTCTATAGCGCTTTTCACGAAACCCAAGGACGCTTTACAATGGGAAGTAACAACAACAACAAAAAAGTAATAACAATCATACAGATACATAGGCTGAAGAAAACAAAACAGGAACAGTTTGCTGGATACCGCATATTAGTTGAGGCCAAAGGCCTGAGTGAACAGATGGTGTTTGAGGTGTTTTTTGAAGGTGTCCAGAGAGTCTGCATTCCTGATTGCAGAGGGTAGAGGATTCCAGAGGGTGGGGGCTGTGACACTGAAGGCTCTGTTGCCAAATGTTTTCAGCTTGGAGCGCTGGATGGAGAGCAGCCCTTTGTCGGAGGACCGCAGGTGACGAGAGGGGGTGTAGGGCTGAAGGAGGTCAGAGATGTATGGAGGGGCTAGGGAGTGGAGAGATTGATTTATCTATTAAAGGCATAAAAATATATAAATGTATAATTCTTTCTTTAATAGAAATGTTTCTTCTGCCCGTAAAGTGTCCAAACCAGGCTTTTCTGGATAAGCGCATTTTTAAAACATAGTCATTGTCCATGCCGGTTTCAGTTGGATTATTTGTCACAGTTGCTCCGATCAGATCGGTCTCCTCCATTTTGTAGATTATGTACGACTTTTGAATCCACATAAACACATCGGCAAAATCTGGCTTACTTTGAGCATGTGTTTTAAACAGTTTAATCCCTTTGTGAATTGTTTCCACTTGCGCCGTCCTTTCATTTCTTCATACAGCGGGAATCCAAATGAATTCATCCTGAGTCCAATAACCATCAAAGTCACTCCAATAGTGCTCCTTAACTATGCTTTCATCCTCCTTTAACAAAATACTTCACATTCATCCAGTTTATGACGGTAGTTGTAGCATTTTGAGACTTTTAAAACTTTTGTGTGTGTGTGTGTGTGTGTGTGGGGGGGGGGGGCGCAACTTCCAACAGGAGTCATTTGGGGGGGCTCTTGGGAAAAAAGGTTGGGAACCCCTGGGCTAAGCTAACGCAGTATATGCTCCGACCGTTCACAAGAACGGCCTATACAGACATAAATAAAGCAGCGACTGTATTCTCCATGACAGACAGTCTGTGGTTTGTACTTGTTTAACTTTTGTCTAGTTTCTGAACAGATATGAGGAGCTGTGAGCTCTGAGGGCTAACGGCTGATGTTGGTTGTGTGTTCTGCCCACACTGCGTTACTATAGATACTGCCCCAGTTCCTAAACTGTAATGGAAACGCAGCATAAAGTGAGCCTGGCCTAACAAGGCCTAACGAGGCCTAGCCATACCGTACTAAGCCGAGCGAGGCCCTGCAGTGGAAAAGCGCCATTAGTCATCTCATTTAGACACTTCTTAGCAACATGCTATTGATGCACATACTCTTCAATCCTTCATTGTGATGGATCCCCTGCTATAGATACAGTGTTGAACTTCCAACCCAGTCTCACAAAAAAACGTGTAATAACTACGTTGGTCCACAACTTGGGACGTAGTATTTCTACAAAAACGCCTCTGAAATTGTAAGATCCCTACGTCTTTTTTCACCATTCATTCTAATGGCTGGCGTCTATGTCACATGATCTTCAAATTTCTCCCTTCAGAAAAAAAAACATGGCCGAACTTCGTTTTATTCTCGGTGGAAAATGCCTATTTTAAGGTTAGTTTGGCCATTAAAATGCGTTTTGATGTCATTTGATGCGAGAAATGTGAGTTGTTATTTCAGAGTATGTGTGCAGTAGATGTACACAATCTTAAGTTTGCTAGTTATTACGAAGATTACTTCAGGAAATTGTGTCTATAAAACGTTTTCATTGTTACCAAGGTGGTTGCTAGTGTGGCGGCACGTGGGGGTGTTTGTTGGAAATCCTATTCAACTAAAAGCCAGACAACGCCACCTTGGGAATTGCACCCAAGGAAATAATTATTCCAAGTACCAACAAGGCACTCAGGTTCGTGATACTGAGGGGTAGGAGACGTGGTTCCAATTTATCAAATGTTTTATTTCTGGCATTAAAATATCATTAAAAACACCATAAGATAATTATACACACTGGAAATGAAGAGGGGAACTCTTAATTCAGGGATGCTGAGGCTTACCAGTGGATGGAGGTGACGAGGGGTGAGAGGGATCCCAACAAAGTAAATTAAGGCACCCGTGATCACTACACACTCACACGAAGGAACACAAATCGGGGGTAGCACAGCACGACACACAAAGGGGGAAGCCACCACCGGGGACACCAGCACCACACCTTTGGCTCTCAGCAACTAAGAAGGGCAAACAATAAACAATTACTGGGATAAACAGTAAACACAAATTAATACACCGACCAACACATAAGATAAGTATAAGACAATAAAAAGTCAAGAATACTACAAAATACTGATTTCAAGTAACTGAAATAAACAAAACAAATGTAAAGCAACAGGGTCGAAAACTAAACCAAAGAAACGAAAATCAACCTAACAGTCTACTTAATCTTGAATTAAATAAACAAAACAAACTTAACTCAATGAAATAACTAATCATGAACAGAGATTAATCGAACAGTCCACGAGAACAATGTTTAAAATATGGCCCTGTAATGAAGAGCAAAGGCACAGTGATACCAAGACAGACAATGTAGGCCAAGAGCAACACCCGCCAGGCAGTAGTGGCGGTGAAGCACAGTAGGGCAGGCCGACTGTGCAGACAGACACAGCCGTGAGGGCAGACCAGCGGTCCAGGCAACAGGCAGGCAGGCAATACTATGGAGTCAGATTTGGGTCAATATTCTAGCGCGTAAAACAAGCTACTCACTAGCGGAAAATGTGATTTTACACGCGCCTAAAATGACCCTCGCGCGCAGATTAAACCCCCGCAAGGAGAGAGAGCCCTCTTGCTCGCTCGCGGGAGTGTCAGCTTCACTCGCTCGCGGAGTCTGTCTACGCGCGCATGAAAAGTTTCTGGCACTTTGGGACGGAGCCACTGGACTTTGATTGACAGCTGCCAGGAAGCCCGGAGTTGCCAGGTTTGATAAATGCATGAACTACCAAGAGCCGAGGAGTGACAGCGGCAAGATCAGGTGGACGAGATTGAATGGTAAAGTTGTCCATAAAAAACTATTATATTCGTAAAGTGTACAACTAATATATATATATATATAAATCAATTTGATATAAAAAAATCACACATTAATTCTGAGTGCAATACTTTTACAAACACTATAGTAATAATATGCATTCATTATACTATTACTATAGGAGTGTTCTATAGTGTGTTCAAAAAACAACTACAGAAACACTATATAGTATACTATAGTAGTACTATTTAAAATAATAGTCTTAATACGGAAACACCAACAAAAACACTATAGTAATACTTTTACAAACACTAAAGTAATAATATGCATTCACTATGACAATATCATGCTATTAGGAGTGTTCTATAGTGTGTTTAAAAAACAACTACAGAAACACTATATATTATACTATTTAAAATATAGGAATACTACAAAGATCTAGATATATAGTGTTACTATTGAAATATTATAGGGCTACTATAGCTAATAAAATGGCACTACAGAAAAAACTATTGTAATACAATAGCTGGTGAAAAATACTACAGAACACTACAAACTTACTAAAGGACACTATACAACTCTTATAGTATACTATAGTAATACTATAATTCATTTATAGTTCATTTCGTAAGGGAGGTGCATACAGCAGACAGCAGCTAGCAGTTTTCAACTCAAAAATATATTGTTTTATATAAAATTAATTAATATATATATATATATATATATATATATATATTAGCTGTACACTTTACGAATATAATAGTTTTTTATGGACAACTTTACCATTTAATCTCGTCCAACTGATCTTGCAGCTGTCAGTCCTCGGCTCTTGATAATTCAGGCATTTATCAAACCTGGCAACTCCGGGGTTCCTGGCAGCTGTCAATCAAAGTCCAGTGGCTCTGCCCCAAAGTGTCAGAAACTTTTCACGCGCGCATAGACAGACTCCGCGAGCGATTGAGGCTGACGGAGCCTACACACGGCGGCGTTCGTTGCCGCTTGGCGGTGGGCGTGTCTTGAGCTTGGGGAGTCAACGCGAGCAACGCGAGCAACAACCAATCACATGAATGTCCCGCCCCGGACATACAAAGCAAAGCATTCATGCTACATCCATGCTGGCTAAATATACTGTCTATGCTTGCTAGCTGTCCATTCAAACGAAGTACACTGGATATAAACTCTCCAAACAGGCGAAAACCTACCAGTTTCACCCACTGTCTCTGCCACCTCCCCCCATGCCTGGCTCCTCCGGTTTGTATCCCTGTATGTAAAGAGGGACTGGTGGTCATATAGTACCGCCACGATCATTTTCTCCTCCATTTTTTGGGAAATAACTGCGGTCTGGCTCTCCCAACATACACGCGGTTTGATTGGCTAGCGCTTGGAATGTCAGATTTGCATACGCGGGATTTGCCGCCTCCATCGAGGCGGCAAAAGTAGAACATTGCTCTACTTTTGCAGCGAGCACCGCGAGAGAAGCTACGCTTTGCTCCCACAATGCAGTTCGGCGAATCCTGACGTCACCCCATTCAAAGTGAATGGGCAGAAGCGTTGAAGCGGCAACAGCCGCCGGCGTGTGTAGGGGCCGTAACCCTCCCGCGAGCGAGCAAGAGGGCTGTCTCTCTCGCGAGCGAGCGCATAGCCGCTCGCGGCGGTTTAATCTGCGCGCAAGTCATTTTATGCGCGTGTAAAAGCACATTTTCCGCTCGTGAGTGGCTTGTTTTACGTGCTAGAATATTGACCCAAATCTGACTCCATAAATACACTCGTAGACGTAGAGCAGTCGTGAATGCAACACAGACGTAGAGGCAAAACAGCAGTCCTTTATCACGCTTCCAGGGCAGAGCCTAGCAGACATTAAGCGATCAGGTGATGTTACAATAACAATACTAGGTTAAGATCATTCAGGAAGAATGAGACAAGCAGAAGGTCTACATACCGATCAAGCCAAGTTCAGACAAACACACAGCAGGAGAGCTTCATTTACAGCGGCAGCAGACATGGGCTGCAGGATCCCTGCAAGGATCTACAACCAGCGATACATTTAGTATTTAGGCTAATTGTCATGCTAGGTGTACAACAAACGGCAGCCACTGCAAACTCACCGGTGCCAGCCATGGATGTATAATAAGAACTGGATACAGTGTGGGAGGCGGGGCCTCATTCATTCCTATGAGAGCTGCTCATTAGCGCATGATGATAAAATGGCCCAACTTTTGAGAGAGTGAAACGTCACAGATTACCCAGCATGCCTGAGAAGTACCCGTATGTGCACTCATAGAGCATGCGCAACTTTAACCAAAATGCTCGTTCACATAAAGCACGTCAATTTGCGTACACGTAACAGCACCGCGCGTTCATGACAGCATGGTAATGGCTTGTTGTTATCATGGATTTGATATGAACGAGGCGGCAGTTAGCAGCTAGCGGCTAGCTAGTAATGATGCTAATGTACACATCAATCGTTATGTACTTATATTACGCTGTAACAGGATCTAGTGATATCCAACAGAGCTTCATTTAGCATGAAATAATTATTGCACTGTATATATATATATATTTATATTCAGTGCAATCAATCAATCAATGTTTATTTATATAGCCCAATATCACAAATGTTACATTTGTCTCAGTGGACTTTACAGTTTGTACAAAATATCAGTATGACAATACGACACCCTCTGTCCTTAGACCCTCACATCGTACAAGGAAAAACTTCCGGAGAAAACCCACAGTTTAAAGGGAAAAATGGGAGAAACCTCAGGGAGAGCAACAGAGGAGGGATCCCTCTCCCAGGACCGACAGACGTGCAATAGATGCCGTGTGTAAATTGAAAAGATAATACATTTGCAACATAGGTAGTCCAAATGTTTGGAAATGCATGTGTGTATAATAGGAAGATGAATCCACGAGGATATCCATCCAGGGCCTATGATCCAGGACCACAGCCACGACTCAAGATCCAGGGCTCGCGATCCAGGACAGAGGAGCGCAGGATCATCCATGACTCCGGATCCCGGCGTATACAGACACCAAAAAGAAAGACATTTGGGGAAGCTGGGTTAATCGGAACATGAGAGTACACAGGTATAGACAGAGAGAAGGAAGAAGTAAGATGTCCCCCGACAAACTAAGCCTATATCAGCAAAACTAGGGGCTGGATCTAATCAGCCCTAACTATAAGCTTTATCAAAAAGGAAGGTCTTAAGCGCACTCTTAAAAACGGATAGGGTGTCTGCCGCCCGAACACAAACTGGAAGCTGATTCCACAAATGTGGAGCTTGATAAGAAAAGGCTCTGGCTCCCATTGTACTTTTAGAGACTCTAGGAACAACCAACAACCCTGCATTCTTGGAACGCAATGCCCTAGTAGGACAGTAGGGTATAATGAGTTCTTTAAGGTAAGATGGCGCCTGCCCATTAAGGGCTTTGTAGGCGAGAAGAAGAATTTTAAATTCTATCCTGTGTTCTATAGGGAGCCAGTGTAAGGCAGCCAGAACAGGAGTAATGTGGTCCCTTTTCCTAACTCTGGTTAGTACACGAGCCGCAGCATTTTGAATCAGCTGAAGCGACTTGACTGACTTCTTGGTACACCCTGATAATAAAGAGTTACAATAATCCAGCCTTGAAGTAACAAATGCATGGACTAGTTTCTCTGCATCGTTTTGAGGCAAGATATGCCTGATTTTTGCAATGTTACGTAGATGGAAGTAGGCGGTCCTTGAAATTGATTTTATGTGGGCGTTAAAGGATAAATCCTGATCAAATATAACACCAAGATTCCTTACAGTCTCACTGGAGGCCAAATTAATGCCATCCATAGTTAGTATATCCTTAGATAATTTGTTTCGTAGATTCTTCGGGCCAAGTACAATAACTTCAGTTTTGGTCGTGTTTAACATCAAAAAGTTTAAGGTCATCCACGTTTTTAAGTCCTTAAGGCAGTCTTGAATTTTATTTAGATGATTAATTTCATCAGGCTTGATTGATAAATATAGTTGAGTATCATCCGCATAACAATGAAAGTTTACAGAATGATTCCTTATAATATTGCCTAACGGAAGCATATATAATGTGAACAAAATAGGTCCGAGCACTGAGCCCTGTGGCACTCCATGGCTAACTTTGGTTTGCGTGGAAGATTCATCATTGACACGTACAAACTGAGAGCGTTCAGATAGATAGGACCTAAACCAGTCTAAAGCAGTTCCCTGTATGCCAACTAAGTGCTCTAGTCTTTGCAATAAGATATCATGGTCGATAGTATCAAATGCAGCACTGAGATCGAGCAAAACAAGAATAGAGACACGTCCCTTGTCAGAGGCTATTAGAATGTCATTTGTGACTTTAACCAGAGCTGTCTCTGTGCTATGATGTGTTCTAAAGCCAGACTGAAAAGCTTCAAATAAATCATTGTTTTTAAGTAATCACACAACTGTTTTGCGACCGCTTTCTCAAGAATTTTTGAGAGGAACGGAAGATTAGAAATAGGTCTATAGTTGGCTAAAACCTCTGGATCGAGGTTGTGCTTTTTAAGAAGCGGTTTTATCACTGCTACTTTGAATGATTGTGGAACATAGCCTGATAATAAAGACATATTCATAATATTTAATAAATAAGTGCTAATTAATGGAAAAACTTCCTTCAACAGCTTAGTTGGAATTGGGTCTAACATGCACGTTGATGGTTTAGAAGAGAGAATCATTGAATTTAATTGTTCAAGGTTTATGGCTGAAAAGCATTCTAGTTTACTATCTATTGTAATATTAGAACTTACGTTTCCGGGAGCTGTTGATAACACTATACTGGTCAAAGGCAAGAGGTCATTAATTTTGTTTCTAAGAGTAACAATTTTATCGTTAAAAAAGCACATAAAATCATTACTACTGAGTGCTATGGGAATAGAAGGCTCAATCGAGCTGTGGCTTTCTGTCAGCCTGGCTACAGTGCTGAAAAGAAATCTTGCATTATTCTTATTCTCATCTATTAATGAAGAGTAGTAAGCTGCTCTCGCTTTACGCAATGCTTTCTTATATTCATTGAGAGTAATATGCCAAATTAAACGAGATTCTTCAAGTTTAGTAGAACGCCATATCCTTTCAAGTTGTCTCGACTTTTGCTTTATTTTGCGGGTTTCGGCATTATGCCATGGAGCTAGTCTATGTTGTTTTATTTTCTTCTTTTTCAAAGGAGCAACAGAGTCTAATTTTATTCGCAGCGCATCTGTAGCACTATCAACAACATGATCAATTTGGGGTGGTGTACATTTTGTATAAGTTTCCTCCCTTACATACAGACATGCTATCGAGTTAAGTATTGGTGGAATCTCTTCCTTAAATTTGGCTATAGCACTAACAGATAGGTTTCTGCTGCAGGAGCTTTTGAATAATGCTTTGTAGTCTAGTAACAGTACTTCAAAAGTCACTAAGAAATGGTCGGATAAAGCAGGATTATGCGGTTCGACTAATAGTTGCTCAATTTCAATACCATAAGTCAGAACAAGGTCGAGAGTGTGATTATAGCAGTGGGTTGGTTTATTTACACTCTGACAAAAACCAACAGAATCTAATATAGAGTTAAATGCAACAGTAAGGCTATTTTTATCATCGTCAACATGAATATTAAAGTCACCTACGATAATTACTTTATCTGTTTTAAGAACCAAAGTTGATAAAAACTCAGAGAATTCAGATAAGAATTCTGAATAAGGACCTGGTGCACGGTACACTGTAACAAATAAGATTGGCTGCAAAGTTTTCCAGGTCGGATGCGTAAGATTAAAAACGAGACTTTCAAAGGAGGTATAATTTAATTTTGGTTTAGTATTGATAAGTAAACTTGAGTCAAAGATGGCTGCAACTCCACCTCCTCGGCCCGTGCCTCGGGCAATAAGCAATAAGCTTCTTAGTGCAATACGAAGCTACAGGGACGTTAATAATGTCGGTAATATTAACTTTATTTAATACAACATTTACGGTACAAGATTTAATCATACAGCCCATGTATGATAATGAATTACACCAAACATGTGCAATATATCCATTATTACAGCTCCGTGGGCTAGCAGTAAGACGATATGGGTCCATTGTGCATCCATGGGTAAAGATAAACGCAACTCACATTGGTTTCTCAAAGAGCATCTCTGTAAACTACGTGTATTCACTGAATTTCACTCTCTGCCTTTAACGGCTCGTTGTAGCTCCAATAGCTCCAATAGCTCCAATAGCTCCAGCCCCCACCGTCCCTGTGAGCAGTGTGCTCTGATTGGTCGGGACACGTAACATGAATGTGCCGGGCGGCGCGTTCATAATGCAGAGGGAAATAACTCTCAGAATAACGTTATTAGCACATTTTTACAACTTGAGGAACGAATGTTTTTAATAAGGGATATACAAGTGTTCGTTTATTTAGTTTAAAAAAAATTATCCAACGAGTTACAGACCACTCTTTCCCCATGTAAGTCAATGGTAAAAAGTGTTTCCGGGCCTGGCAACCAAACGGAAGTGTAGTACCGCCGTTTGGCCAGCACGATTATTTTCATCTGAGTCCGGCGCACTTCCTGGGGGCTTGGTGCCAGCGGATAAAGCACGTCAGCGGAACCCGGAAGTGGCCTTCGTGCCAAAGAGCAAGAGGGAGCAAGAGCGACACTGACCCCTCTTTATAAAGGTTGCCCCGTGTGGTGATAGGGCTGAACAGTCTATCCTGCTACACTATTGATCTCATAGAATCTGCATGGCTGCTGATTAAACATGCAGCAGTAATACTATTCCACAAACAAATATATATAATATGGAACAATACACTGCACAGTTAACACTAGAGTACCCAAAACAACAACAAGTAATGAATGCAGGATGTTTTTAGATTTATTTTCACTTTGTGGTTTTATTACTTTTTCTTCAATAACTTTATTTCCCTTGTTTTTAGCTTCATGTCTATTTCTATGGTTCTTATACGTGTTTTTGTAACCGTACTCTGAGAGCAACTGAAAACAATCCCTGTTTGTCCATGTGATGATGCTGGTTATGAAACAAAGGGAGGAGCTACAGAGAGGGAAGGGTGTTCAAAGTGAAAGAAGGAAGTCAGACTGCCAGACTCCATTTTACACTTCGACAGAGGAGCAGGAGGAAAACAGAGTGAGTTTTAACAACAGACTCTGCTTTTTAACACATTAATAATGTACTCAGTTGAACTGTATGTCAGAAAATAATCTGTAAATACAAATATATTTATTTCCTGGAGTTGAAAGTGACATCTTCAAATGTTGTGAACTTTTTTATCCATTTCCTGGTTTCTAAATCAGAGTTTCATAACATGCGACAGCCCAGCGCAGTCTTGATTGATTGAAAAGTTTATTAACAGCTTGTATATTGGGTACAGTACAGTACAGCTCAAAACATACAATTGTTAAGGGGATGCAGACCAGAGAAAGACTTTCGTCTTGTTTACATCAGGGTCCCCCATTTCCAATTCATCATGTCATTTAAGACATATAAGACATATTTGACATACATATTGCTTATTTACAATTTTCATACAGGTGGTTTTTTACATACAGATTGCTTGTTTACAATTTTCATTTTAGATTTCGTTCTAATACATCCTAACCGGACATTTCAGACATACCAAGTCTACAGATATACAGTTAGTAACAGAGTCTAAAATGCGAGTATATACATAGATGGGGGGGGGGGGGGGAAGCTGTCCATTGAACGACAGGTTGAGATTTGTACCATTACCGGGGCCAGTTTTGCAATGCTCTCCCCCGAAGGTGCTCTTTAAGAGAGGTTTTGAAGGTAAGTATAGTTTTACTTTCCTTTACAGTTGTGGGAAGAGCGTTCCACCTTGATGTGGCATCATTGCGAAACGTGTATTCCCCCTTTTTTGTGCCAAATCTGGGTTTCACATGATTTGTGGAGCTCCCTCTGGTGTTATGATCATGGTATTCCTTGACCTTTGGGAATAATTTTGACATGTACATGGGTACCATAGAGGTGTAGTGGATCTTGTAGACCAGGCCCATTGCAAGTAGCTGTACTCTGTCGTCTACTCTAAGCCATCCTAGGTTGTCAAAGTGGGCAGAGGTGAGGTGGGTTCTAGATGAAAGGTCAAGAAGTAGTCTGACCAGTTTATTTTGCGATGTTTGAAGTTTTATTTTTAGCGCCTTGGAGGTGCTATGGTACCATGACGTGCAAGCATAGTCATAGTACCCTTGAATGAGTGCTCCTGCTAGAGTTTTCAGGGTGTTTTTGTTTACCAGAGAGGAGATCCGGTATAGGAATCTAGTTCTTTGATTGACTTTTTTTATTACATTGGATGCCATTTTGTCACAGGAGAGGTTTGTCACATGGAGAGCAGCCTGTCTGAAGTCTGACTGAGTTGATGTATTGATACCAAGTTTATCATTGTGATGGTTTAGATTGACATCATGTTATTATTATAATGTGTGTGTGTGTGTGTGTGTGTGTGTGTGTGTGTGTGTGTGTGTGTGTGGTGTGTGTGTGTGTGTGTGTGTGTGTGTGTGGTGGGTGTGTGTGTGTGTGTGTGTGTGTGTGTGTGTGTGTGTGTGTGTGTGTGTGTGTGTGTGTGTGTGTGTGTGTGGTGTGTGTGTGTGTGTGTGTGTGTGTGTGTGTGTGTGTGTGTGTGTGTGTGTGTGTGTGTGTGTGTGTGTGTGTGTGTGTGTGTGTGTGTGTGTAGTGTTACTGGTTTTTCTCTCAGACTAGAGAAGATGAGTGATTTCAAAGTTGAGGAAGAGGACACATACTCTCAATTCCCCAGCGGTCTGTGCGGGAGTGAGCAGTCTGAAGAGGAACCTCCAGACTTCAGAGATGAACCCGGACCCTCAGACACAAAGTAAGAGTCTGTTTCTACTGTGACCTGAAGAGGATTCCGTTTTTATATTATCTGATCATCTAAACGGTTCTTTTATAATTACATGAGGGCAGTAGAGTACAGACACTCTGTAGATATAGTATAATGATAGTAATAACCAGGTGAGCTGGTTGTATTTATCATTAGACGATTTATTTTGTGAGGTGCGATAAACTGTAGGGTCAATGCGCATAAATGTGCCTGGCAACACAAATCAAAAGAAGATGTGAAATGTATATCCCCCCCGTGTATTCACACAACTTGTAAAGTTGCAACTTGAGAGTGAAGTTTGTGACGCTCTGTTACAAAAACCTGTCAGTGTTGAGCTTCTGCTCCTGTGGTCACTGACATGCTGAGATGAATCAGAAGAGGGAACATCAGCACCCAGAGCTCTACAGCACCTCATGTTAAATCAGGGTTCTTCATGTACCTGTATATAAACCAGAGACTGTCTGTGGTGCTAACAATATAATAGCTGCTGTTCTTATGACTGGATGTCATTTAGACACAGCAGCTACAACGTTAGCCTAGCTTTAATCGATCTCCATTCAGAAAACTAACATTTAAAGTGTTTTGCTTGTTGTGTTGCAGACAGACCTGACAAAGCATTAACTCAGGCTTTTAACAAATCACTATCATTACATTGTTATTTCGGCATCCTTTCCATATCTTTAAAGACATTAATTCACAGCAAATTATATGTAAATTGGGTTCATAGTGCTAAAGTGTACCAGATTAATGCAGCTGATGTTATGAACCCAGACACAAAGTTGTGTGGTTCCCTGATTATATGAATAACTAACCATTATCTACCTGAGAGAATCAGCTCCACTAATGTAAAGTGCTATAAAGGATGTGTTCATCTCCACAGAGGGAAGAGGAAGAGTCCTGTTCCTGTGGAGGAGCAGCTGTCTAGCTGTGCTCTGTGTCAGGACGTCCTGAAGGATCCAGTCTCTACCAGCTGTGGACACTGGTTCTGCAGACAGTGCATCACCTCATACTGGGAGCAGAGACCTCCATCAGGAGACTCCTGCTGTCCTCAGTGTCGAGAAAGATGCAACATTCTACAAAGTAAGAAGCCGAACACATTCAAGGTTCAAGGTTCAAGGCTTTTATTTGTCATACGAACATAGCTACAGTGTAGTTATGACGATGACAATCATAGGTCACAGGCTCCTCCAACAGAGCAACACAATAAAACAGAAAAACAGAAAAAAAGTAAATACAAAAAGAAAAATGTAAAAAAAGTGAAATAGTTCAATTAGAGTCTACATATAAGTCATTGGAATATGATATATTAGATAAATAATTAGCAACCAGCTTAATGTTATGAATGCTGTTTGAAAGTTCAGGTGGTTAACAGTCTTATGGCCTGTGGGATGAAACTGACCCAGAGTCTGGTGGTTTTAGTCAGGATGCTGCGGTACCGCCTGCCAGACGGCAGCAGACAGAACAGTTTGTGGCTGGGGTGATGGGGGTCTTTGATAATCCTGAGGGCTTTCTTCCTGAGCCGCTGGGAGTAAAGGTCCTCCATTGATGGCAGCTCCTTCCTGGTGATGTGCTGTGCAGTTGGCCGATAACGGTCGTGTCGTCAGCAAACTTCACGATGGTGTTGGAGCTGTGTGTGGCCACACAGTTGTGAGTGAACAGGGAGTAGAGCAGAGGGCTGAGCACGCAGCCTTGAGGGGCTCCGGTGTTGAGGATCAGGGTGGAGGATGTGATGTTTCCCACCCGCACTGCCTGGGGTCTGCCCGTCAGGAAGGTCAGGAAGTTCAGGATCCAGTCACAGAGGGCGCTGTTGAGCCCGAGGTCTCTGAGCTTGATGGCCAGCTTGGAGGGCACAATGGTGTTGAAAGCTGAACTGTAATCAATGAACAGCATTCTCACAAGTGTTCCTCTGGTCCAGGTGTGAGAGGGCAGTGTGGATGGTGAGGGCTATGACGTCATCTGTGGACCTGTTTGCTCTGTAGGCAAACTGCAGGGGGTCCAGAGAGTCAAGGAGGGAGGAGGTGAAGAAGGGTTTGACTAACCGCTCAAAGCACTTCATTATGATGGAGTGCTACTGGGCGGTAGTTGTTGAGGCTGGTGATTATTGTCTTTTTGGGACAGGAACGATGGTGGAGTGTTTGAAGCATGTGGGGACTACAGACTGCAGCAGGGACCTGTTGAACACCTCTGCCAGCTGAACTGCACACACCCTGAGAACACGGCCAGGGATGCCATCAGGTCCAGGAGCCTGTGTGGATTAACCCTTTTAAAGGATTTACACACATCCGCCCTTTTTAAAACAAAATGGCAGGGCTCCCGGTCCTTCTGTGCCTCCACAGCCTGACTGCTCTCGAATTGAGCACAAAAGCTGTTCAGCTCATCTGGGAGAGATGCGCACGCAGACACTCCCTTAACACCCCCTGCTGCTCCTTTGTAGTCTGTCATTGTTCTTAGTCCCGCCCACAAGTTCCGGGTGTTACAGCCTTTGAAGTCAGACTCCATTTTGTCTCTGTATTGTCTCTTTGCACTGCTGATTGCTCTCCGGAGTTCATACCTTGATTTCCTGAACTCATCTGAATCTCCACCTCTAAACGCGATAGTGCGCGCTTTCAGCTTGGTACTGTTGGAGCAATGAGTGGTCTGAAACCCACCTCGGCTCCACGCGTCCTTTGATGAGCTGGTCAAATTATAAAAGAAGGAATTCAAAGCACCAGGATAAAGATTAAACAATAATCTGTTTTAATGGTAAACAACAACAATACACTTTAAAGGGGCACCCCTGCTATGTCCCCAGTACACTTTAAAGGGGCACCCCTGCTCTGTCCCCAGTACACTTTAAAGGGGCACCCCTGCTCTGTCCCCAGTACACTTTAAAGGGGTACCCCTGCTCTGTCCCCAGTACACTTTAAAGGGGCACCCCTGCTCTGTCCCCAGTACACTTTAAAGGGGCACCCCTGCTCTGTCCCCAGTACACTTTAAAGGGGTACCCCTGCTCTGTCCCCAGTACACTTTAAAGGGGCACCCCTGCTCTGTCCCCAGTACACTTTAAAGGGGTACCCCTGCTCTGTCCCCAGTACACTTTAAAGGGGCACCCCTGCTCTGTCCCCAGTACACTTTAAAGGGGTACCCCTGCTCTGTTCCCAGTGCTGGGAGATCTTACTATCTTGGCAGCAGGAGGAAAAGAGACCGGACACAAGGACACAACAGGGCTTCATGTAGTTAGAAAGGGAGGGGTTGTGTAGGATGCTCCTCCCATATAGGTCATCCATTGGGCGATACAAAAACGATGGCCGGTCGCAACGAATCAGCGCGAGCCAGCCGAGGCGACCCGGAAGCAAGAGTCTCTTACGTTTGAGACAAAACAAACACATCTGGTGTTCGTTGTCTCGCATTCTTGCAGCCTGCACACACACACACACATTTTCTGCATAGACTTCCCTCTCTCCGGCCCCCTCCCCCATCAGTTCAATACACACAGCTCCACACACCCTTGGCATTTTTAAGATATGTCTAAGATATAGTTGTTTATCGTTGACTAATACAAGTAATACATGTACGTTACTTTAATATCAATAATAACGAGGAAAACATTACCTCTGCTCCCAAGCAATCCTACAGATTAAACAATAATCTGTTTTAATGGTAAACAACAACAATACACTTTAAAGGGGCACCCCTGCTCTGTCCCCAGTACACTTTAAAGGGGTACCCCTGCTCTGTCCCCAGTACACTTTGAAGGGGCACCCCTGCTCTGTCCCCAGTAGACTTTAAAGGGGTACCCCTGCTCTGTCCCCAGTACACTTTAAAGGGGCATCCCTGCTCTGTCCCCAGTACACTTTAAAGGGGCACCCCTGCTCTGTCCCCAGTACACTTTAAAGGGGCACCCCTGCTCTGTCCCCAGTACACTTTAAAGGGGCACCCCTGCTCTGTTCCCAGTACACTTTAAAGGGGCACCCCTGCTCTGTCCCCAGTACACTTTAAAGGAGCACCCCTGCTCTGTCCCCAGTACACTTTAAAGGGGTACCCCTGCTCTGTTCCCAGTGCTGGGAGATCTTACTATCTTGGCAGCAGGAGGAAAAGAGACCGGACACAAGGACACAACAGGGCTTCATGTAGTTAGAAAGGGAGGAGTTGTGTGCGGATGCTCCTCCCATATAGGTCATCCATTGGGCGATACAAAAACGATGGCTGGTCGCAACGAATCAGTGCGAGCCAGCCGAGGCGACCCGGAAACAAGAGTCTCTTACGTTTGAGGCAAAACAAACACATCTGGTGTTCGTTGTCTCGCATTCTTGCAGCCTGCACACGCACACACATTTTCTGCATAGACTTCCCTCTCTCCGGCCCCCTCCCCCATCAGTTCAATACACACAGCTCCACACACCCTTGGCATTTTTAAGATATGTCTAAGATATAGTTGTTTATCGTTGACTAATACAAGTAATATATGTACGTTACTTTAATATCAATAATAACGAGGAAAACATTACCTCTGCTCCCAAGAAATCCTACAGCAATGTGAGAAATAGTAGACCTTTACAGCATGTTTAACGCACACTCATTTCACCATGCACACCATGCAGCCCACCAGATGTTTGACATGCTGTGTCCAAATAAGGATATCTCATCTCTCACATCTCCACTACTCTTAATACAAATGTTTCACTTCTCATATTTCCTGCTTCTTGTTATACAGACTGCTATTATTTAATACAAAGTAATTAAGTACACACATATGTTTAAGCAAACTCATATCTGGATACTAGGAACACAGGTTACTTCAGTACGCACCTCGCTGTTTATCCAGGGCTTTTGATTCGGGAATGTTTGTACAGTAAACTTCAGTACCACGTCATCGATGCATTTCCCAATGTAGCAAATGTGTGTGTTGATTAGGGTTGCAAAATTCCGGGAATTTTCAAAGATGGAAACTTTCCACGGGAATAAACGGAAATTTATGGGAATAAACCGGGAATTTTCCAAATTGAAGGTTGGATCTTCATAGGGAACTTAAACATAGTTGGGGAAAGTATATTTTAGAATAATCTTGACTAAAACAAACCGATGCCATTCAAGTACACTTGAAAATCCATGGCATAGCACACGGCTTACTGCATGGCTATTGAGACCACACAAAGGTTCCCAACAGGCTCACAAATGTGAGGGTGGAAACACTGGTTGGCATCCGGGCAATCCTAATGCTCTCTTACCACATTCACACCAACGCAACTCCAGTTCAAGCTCCGTGCTTTTCAGGTTCAGAACCAGTTCTTCGGTTTAGCTCTGGCTCTTTTCACACCGCCCAGAGTCCGACTGGTAATGCGTCGTTGCGTCATCGTTTGCGTCATGACGTAACCGTTTACGTGCCTACTTCATAAAGCCAAACCGCGCGGATGAAATCAGGTGCATTAAATTTTATGGCTCTATCTGCAGCTTTTCCGGAGTCATTTCTGTGGTTTAGTTATATTCTTATAAAAAAGTGTACTTGTGTCAATAAAGGTTTTTTTAAAACACAACTGCTTCCGAGGTCGGTCTTATTTCTTAAGGTGGACTGAACCATGAGTGTGGAGTAACGTTGTATCTTTCATTTAAATGAACAGTAACCTTCACCCAGGTATGTAACAGCTGTTCTCAAATGAACACATGAAGTAAAGTTTAATATTTATAGTTTTATAGATTTATAATGAGTTATAATGAGAGGTGATCAACGTGAATGCTCAGGTTCCACCTTAACACGCAGACACGTTGCTTTACCATGAGCAGAAACCTTTATATATACAGTCTATGGCAGAAACACTGAAACTCTTGTTAAGTTTCTCCATCGTTGTGTACAAACTCAATAAAACGCGGGCTTTTTGTTGTTGTTCAGGAGTTTATCTGTCTCTGCCCCCCGCCTCAACGTAAGCGTGACGTATGCGGTGCTTTTGCTCTGGCCGGACAATTTTTTGGTGCTTGAAACGAACCGGATTCCGGAGCTAACAGGCTGCTCCGCTGCGGTGTGAAGAAGAAAACCCGGTGCTTTTCAAGCTCCAGCTCCGAACCGGCCCTGAAACACCGTTGGTGTGAATGAGGTATCTGAGCTGGACACAGAGCCATCCTCAACCAGGCTAGACAGTGGCACTGCAGAGGAAGACTCAGAGTGTGATGTTGATGAGGCCCAGGAAGAGCCCGTTGACTGAAAGGCTTTAGCAAAAATGCAGAGGATTGCTTGAAGGAAGATTTGCATGTTTAATGGGACTTTTTGGAGGGAGAAGGGCTCTTTCCATTTAACATTTTGAATGGGACTTTGTGGGGATTTTTGGATGGGATGTGGGTTAACATTTTTATTTATTTTTTAAATCTGTTGAAATGTCATGTTTTTTTGTTTAATTTTGCATTGAATATTTCCAAAATTCCCCAGCTTAACTTCCCATGGAAACTTTCCAGATATTTACCGGAAACTTTCCGCCCCTTTGCAACCCTAGTGTTGATATTCAACCATATCTGATGACTTTTGGAAGGAGGCCCTGAGAGCTGTTAGCTCATCCTCCAGTTGCGCTAGACTCAGCCTAATACAGATTATCCTTAGACTACATTATAGCAAGGCTAAGCTCTCCAGGATTTATCCAGATAGATTAGATGACAGGTGTGATAGATGCTCCCAGGCCCCCTGCGACCTGACTCACATGTTCTGGTCGTGCCCTAAATTATCTAGCTTCTGGCAATCTTTCTTCGAATGTATTTCTGAAATTGTAGGTCTAAAAACCTCTCCATCCCCTCATGTAGCTATTTTCGGTCGGCCCCCAGATGAAATCAACATTACAAACACTCAAACCAATGTCATTGCCTTTACCGCCTTGATTGCTCGTAGGAAAATCCTTCTTTTGTGGAAATCTCCTTACCTCCCTCTTTTAAAATGTGGCTGAGTGATACGTTAAGGGAAAGTGAGTAAGGGTTCTTTTTGGGGGAAAACATGAAAATGCCTTAATTGCTGTAATGCACTGTTTCACTTTTTTTCCATGTGAATAAAAATATTTTTAAAAAAAAAAATCATGACATTTAAAACCCTGACTGTTTTTTTATTTTATTTTCATCATCAGATTCTCAAAAGCATTGTCCTGATTCTCTCATGTTTCCTTCCAGCAGAACGTGGTCTGCAGGAGGTTCTAGATGAACATAGGCTCAGTCTGAGGAGGAGATGTGAACGTGTGACTGAAGGAACTGATGAAAGTGAAACCCTCCTCAACAGGATCTTCACTGAGCTCTACATCACACAAGGCCAGAGTGAAGAGGTTAATACCCAGCATGAGGTGAGGCAGCTGGAGACAGCTTCCAAGAAGAAGCCCCTCCATGACACTCCAATCAAGTGCCAGGACATCTTTAAAGCCTCACCTGACCAACAGACTCCCATCAGAGCGGTCCTGACCAACGGAGTCGCTGGAGTTGGAAAAAGCTTCTCAGTGCAGAAGTTCACTCTGGACTGGGCCGAGGGTTTGGGAAACCAAGATGTCAGTCTGGTGATCCCGCTCTCCTTCAGGGAGCTGAACCTGATCAAAGGTGAGCAGTACAGTCTTCTCAGGCTGCTCCATGTTTTCCATCCCACCTTACAGAAGGTCACAGCAGAGCAGCTGGCTGTCTGCAAAGTGCTGTTCATCTTTGACGGCCTGGATGAAAGCAGACTTTCTCTGGACTTCACAAACAATGAGGTTGTGTCTGATGTCTCACAGCAGTCCTCAGTCAACGTGCTGCTGACAAACCTCATCAGGGGGAAGCTGCTTCCCTCGGCTCTCGTCTGGATAACTTCCAGACCTGCAGCGGCCAATCAGATCCCTCCTGAGTGTGTGGACAGGGTGACAGAAGTACGAGGCTTCACTGACGCCCAGAAGGAGGAGTACTTCAGGAGGAGATGGAGTGATGAAGACCTGTCCAGCAGAATCATCTCTCACATCAAGAGCTCCAGGAGCCTCCACATCATGTGTCTGATCCCAGTCTTCTGCTGGATCACTGCTGCAGTTCTGGACCACATGTTGACTACAGACCAGAGAGGAGAGCTGCCCAAGACCCTCACTGACATGTACGCACACTTCCTGCTGGTCCAGACCAAGAGGAAGAAGCAGAAGTATGAAGAGGGACATGAGACGAGTCCACAGCAGCTGACGGAGGCTGACAGGGAGCTTCTTCTGAAGCTGGGGAGGCTGGCGTTTGAACATCTGGAGAAAGGAGACATCATGTTCTACCAAGAAGACCTGCAGCGCTGTGGTCTTGGTGTCACCGAGGCCTTGGTGCACTCAGGAGTTTGTACAGAGATCTTCAAAAGAGAGAGTGTGATCTTCCAGAAAACAGTCTACTGCTTTGTTCATCTGAGCATTCAGGAGTTCCTGGCTGCAGTCTACATGTTGCACTGTTACACCAACAGAGACACAGCGGTACTGAAGGACTTCCTGCAGGGAGACTATAGCAACAGGTATAACAGAGATCAGGATTACCCATCCCTGGATGTCTTCCTGGAGGGAGCCATGGAGAAATCCCTCCAAAGTAAAAATGGCCACCTGGACCTGTTTATCCGCTTCCTCCACGGCCTCTCTCTGGAGTCCAACCAGAGACTGTTAGGAGGCCTGCTGGGTCGCACAGGCAAGCGTCCAACAATCATCGAGAGACTCTTCAGAGGCCGGCTGGGTCGCACAGACAACAGACCAGAAACCATCCAGAGAGCCATCAGCAACCTGAAGGAGATGAACAGTTATAACATCTCTCCTGAGAGGAGCATCAACATCTTCCACTGTCTGACAGAGATGAAGGACCACTCAGTAACTCAGGAGATCACAGAGTTCCTGAAGTCAGGGAACAGATCAGAGGAACTCTCTGAGATCCACTGCTCTGCTCTGGCCTACATGCTGCAGATGTCAGAGGAGGTTCTGGATGAGTTGGACCTGAGGAAGTACAACACATCAGATGAGGGACGACGGAGACTGATTCCAGCTGTGAGGAACTGCAGGAAGGCCGAGTAAGTCCAGATGTGATTAACTTTATTAATTAATCTGGATCAGAAGTTTCATTATTATAATAAACACTTTAAAATGTTTGATGTTTTAAATACTTTGAGAGTGAAATTAAATTATCCTAGTTATTCTATTTATTTATAATAATGTGACATTTTAAAGTTTTCTCCTCTTCATATTCCTTTGAGTGAAGGAGGCGACTTGTCAAACAAATTAAGGACTTTTTCCTCACAGCAGCATGTGATCACACCATACAGCAGTGTTTACAGTTATCAGTGAATTAAGTTATTAATATATCATTGCAGTTTCTTCAACATTAAATCAGATCTGTTTTTACCACAATGCTTAAGAGTTTAAAATAAGTCTGACAGGCTGACAATAAATATAGAAAACTCTATTATTAAATCAAATGACATAACAAAAGTTGTTCCATCAAATTCAGTAAGTTAATGAAATGTTTCCTCTGTTTTTAAACTAACACATGTTGTAATATATGTGTTATTATAGACTTACTGACTGTAGACTCTCAGAGACTGACTGTGAAGTCGTGGCCTCAGCTCTGAAGTCTAACCCCTCCCACCTGAGAGATCTGGACCTGAGTCGGAACGCTCTGGAGGATTCAGGAGTGGAGCTGCTGAGTTCTGGACTGAAGAGTCCAAACTGCAGACTGGAGGCTCTGAGGTCAGTTCACTGACTGCAGTTCATACTGATCTGTGAGGGAGAGAGGTTGAGCTTCCACAGACTCACCCTGTGCTCCATGAGTCAGTGGAGATGCTGTCAGTACTGATGAGCTGTGAGGGAGATGAAGGAGTTGTTAAACATCTGATCAAAGTTAGAGTTCCAGATTATCAGTGGATTGTTTCTACATCATCTCTGACATTAAAACCCTGTTCAGCTCACTACTTTGTCATTGAAGTAGAAATACGTTGTGTTTAACATTAATCAGAGCTCTTTCTTTCCTCTTTCTGTATCTTACAGTTTTTAACCTGTTTAGAGATTCCACTTTCTGAACTTCGTCAGCTCTGATCAGATTATTAAAGATCTCCTACCATGTTATTTTTAGGCAGATATAATGGGTCTCAGATATATACAAATATATTAAAAACATGTCTAAGATGTGCTCAAAAATACCAAACAGATTATACATTTTAGACATCCCTCATATCCCTCTATTTCAGCTGCTAGAGAAGGGCTGATTCTGTAGCTGCTGGCCCGCCCCCTGTTGAGCACGGCAAGGCAAGCAGTGAGTTCTGTGATGAGCAGGCTGGCTGCTCTGCTCAGATGCAGCTAAATGCTGCCGTGATTTAACGCCATATCATGTTCCAAACCACTTCTCCCTCATCCAAGGCGCCGCGCAGAGTGGCAGCCTGTTACGGTGTTACCGTTTAACTGGTGGCGCGGGGAACTCGTGATATTCTATAACGGTAGGAATGTGTCAGGGGCGTGTACTTTGAGGAGCCTTTGTCGAATAACCAGGAAATACACATTTCGATCGCTTCTTCTGTCGTTTACATTCATCTGTTGGTATATTTGGCTCCATAGGAACACTTTGATGCACTTTCAGTACCAGTGTGTGAGGTTGTGGTTGCGATGCCGATATCCGGACGCATACAGTTAGGACTACAAAAAGACACACGAGGTGACTGGGGATGTCTGTTCAAAACATTGCACGCTTGAATAAATCATTTAAACCAGTTATTGTTGCCAGACTTATTACTGTATATCGTTCCTAATGTGATGCCAAGTCCATCTGAGACCTGTGTACACCTTCAGACAGCCTCCAAGTGAAGCACACGGTGTTTACTCACAGTTTGAAAGCAGCGTGGAGAAGTCTTCAGCTGTGGAGCTGTGATCCGCCCAGGATAAACTGTGACACGACTTCTGTTCTGTGGCTATCTCTACCAGCGATCATGTTTAATATTAAAGACTACACACATGTATCCCTTATCAAAACGGTATTCTGCACTTTGCAGCACTTATCCAGATAAGATGTGACTGTTTACTCGCTGCAGGAGTGTAAAGGCCCTGACACACCAAACTGACGGAAATGTGTATTCGTCATTCAAAAGAGGCAACCGGAACGGCCCGTCCACACAGCGGCGTGCGTTGAAAGCTTCACCATTCACTTTGAATGGGGTGACGTCACTTTCCGCCAAACTGCATTGTGGGAAGCGAAGCGGAGCTTTGCTGGCGTGGCTCGCTGCAAAAGTTGAGCAATGTGCAACTTTTGCAGCCTCGGCAGAACGTCAGCCAATCGAATCATATGCCAGTACAAGCTCTAGCCAATCAAAACGCTGCTTGTGTGTCAGGGGCGGGAGATTCATGTGATTGGTTGTTGGTCGAGTTTCAGACGTGATATGTTCAAACATCAGCTCTCTGATGCAGAAATAAACGATGTAAGCATTGTGGCTGGCAGCAAGGGCGCCGGAAGCGGGGGGGCCAGGGGGCCATTGGCCCCCCCACTTTTCAGCCCTGCCCCACATTTTCGCAGCAGCAGATTTTTTTTAATTTTTTTTTTATTTTCAGTCTTTATTTCGAACAGATTCAAAAATAACAAATAACAAATAACAAATGTGAAAAACAGAATACCGTATTGTTATAATACAGTATTTATCCACATGCATGGTAATATTTGTATATTCAACAAAAAAAACAAAAAAAGTCTTCATATTAATAATAATAATAATAAATCATGTGTCCGAAAGGGAGCAGGAGGAAGCAAATGCTTATTAATTCCCACCCCTTACTTGATCAATGATTGTCCTTTAAATCATTATGCAAGTTATTCCTACATACATTTACATTTATACATATACAATAATTTCTCGTCTTCAATCACCTTTCTTCATTCTCATATTTTTCCAAAAAAGTGTTTCTGTACATCCTTTTAAACTGAATGATGCTTGTGCTTTGTTTTAACTCCTGCTCCAAACCATTCCATAAAGTCACCCCACAGATTGTTATACTCATACTTCTCAGAGTTGTTCTGACCTTGAGTTTAAAATGTAGATGTCCTCTCAGATGATACCCACCCTCTCTGTCTACGAACAGTGTTTTTAATTTCCTAGGAAGTAGTTTATGTCTTGCTCTGTACATGATTTGTGCCGTTTTAAATTTAACCAGATCAATGAACTTCAATATGTGTGACTTCAAAAAGAATACATTAGTGTGTTCAAGATATCCAACATTATTGATAACTCTTATAGCCCTTTTTTGTAATGTGCATAACGGCTGTAGGTTGGTTTTGTACGTGTTTCCCCAAATCTCCACACAGTAAATCAGATATGGCAATATTAGTGTGTTATATAGAGTATACAATGAGTTCCAGAATGTATCTGGCTTTTCCCAATATTGCGATAGTTTTAGCTAGTTTTGCTTTTACATGAGTGATATGAGGTTTCCAGCTGATTTTGTGGTCTAAAACCACACCAAGGAACTTCATTTCATATACTCTTTCTATGTGTATGTTATCTAGTATTAATTGTATCTGTGGATTTGTTTTATGTTTTCAACAAATTCAACAAAGTGTTGTCTGTTGCTTAAATAATCTCTCACCCAGTTTAATCCCACCCCTCTGATGCCATACCGTTCCAGTTTTATCAGTAAAATATTGTGATGGTGTCAAATGCTTTTTGTAAGTCTATAAATATTCCCACTGCTTGTTTTTTATTGTCCATGCAGTTTGCTCTTTCCTCACTTAATTCCATTAGTGCCATAGATGTTGATCTATCTTTCCTGAATCCATATTGACTGTCGTCCAAAAGCTGATGTGTTTCCATGAAACTGTGCCGCGGAAAACTGTACAAATCCCGTTTCAATAATTCCCCTCTACTCTAAAGTCGCATCTAAAACGTGATCTGATCTAGCTGTGTATATTTTGTTATTTTTGATTGTTATATTCAATCTCACTAGCTACAGGCATGTTTGAAGCTTGTAAAGGGAAGATGACAGCTCTCGCCACTCTGCTGTTCCTCAGCGCCGCCCCCCTCCCTCCCGATGAAATTATGAATGTAAGGTGTAGAGTAATCATAGATAACACGGCAGGGTCTGTTACAGTTTGTTTTTATCTGACTTCAAATAAGCAAAGTCTTGGGTTTCAGAATATTAAACTTGTTTCGGCAAATTCAGATGATAAATAGGCCTACAACGTTGAAGCTTGTGACGGCATAATTACAAGCGGAGAACGGAGTAGCTTAACGTCACAGCAGGCATAACAACAGCCGGTGTTTCTCGTGAGTGCAGTAATCCAAACGAAAATATCTTCCCTCCGTAGTATTATGATCATTTGCTCTGCTAATAATCAATCATGATGATTGATGATGAGAAATGATGGATTCCAGAGAAGAGACAACTTTAAAGGCCTTTTTCTCAAAATGATGACTCTGTAACAGTCATTATATAATGTGACATATTTTGCTTAATATTTGGAGTACAAAAACAATCCTGATATCATTAGAAAGCTAGGAATCAAAATGTGTCTTCGGGTCAATGCGACTGATTTCGATGGAGCAGCAGGTAACTTTGCATTAGGTAAAATAAAGCAGGCAGACATAACAGGAAGAATATGTACATTTTAACCCAATCAAATAGGACATTGTCACACCATTCAAATGTATCCATGTAAATTACAACCAATAACAAAGCTTAGATTTGTTTATTTGTTACGTTGTTTACTTTATTTGTTACGTTGTTCTGTGTGTGTCAGCCGTTAACCTAGAAATAATATATACACTTGCAAACATGTCAGAAGAACCAGCGCAGAAGAAAACTAAATGTGACCCGCTCTATCGAAATCAGTCGGAAGTCGCAACGGCTCATTTCAGAATAAACGTGGATTTACGTAAAAAACTATTTGTTCAGGGTTCGGGTGTTTTGTTTGATTTTAAACAAACAAAGTCTTGGCTTTCAGAATATGAAACTTTTATTTCCAAAATCACACGATAAATACATGTTTGAAGCTTGTAAAGGGACGAAGAGGCACCTCTCATTCGCAATCTGCTCTTCCAGCAGCGTCGCCCCCCTCCCTCCGCTGAAATTATGAATGTAAGAGTAGAGTAATCATAGATAACACGGCAGGGTCCGTTACAGTTTGTTTTCATCTGATTTTAATTAAACAAAGTCTTGGCTTTCAGAATATTAAACTTGTTTCGGCAAATTCAGATGATAAATACAACTTTGAAGCTTGTAACGGCATAATTACAAGCTGAGAACGGAGTAATTTAACGTCATAGCAGGCATAACAACAGCCGGTGTTTCTTGTGAGTGTTTTCCCCGGGAAACAAACACAATACACACAAACGCAAAATTACACAAACACACACACGTATACACACACACACACACACACACACACACACACACACACACACACACACACACACACACACACACACACACTCGCGAGCTTCCCCTCCAAACGAAAATATCTTCCCTCCGTAGTATTTGATCATTTGCTAATAATCAATCAGATCGATCCAGAGAAGAGGAAACTTTGAATGCCTTTTTCTCAAAATGAGGACTCGGTGACAGTCATGATATAATGTGACATATTTCGCTTAATATTTGGAGAACAAAAACAATCCTGATATCATTAGAAAGCTCGGAATATCCTCTTTCCAACCGTGTATACAACTCAAAATGTGTCTTCGGGTCAATGCGACTGATTTCGATGGAGCAGGTCACAAATACAGTCAATCTAAACTTAAATGTAACAACTGGAAGGTCACATCCCTGACATCCACATCTCCGGAGCCTGGACCTTCATCAATCATAGAAACAGCGAAGCCAGATGAACCCAAAAGCAGCACCTCTGCGGCCGCAGAAACTGTCAAAACCACCGCCGCCGCCGTTGAACCGAAACAGGCTGGTTCCGACTGCATGGAGGTTTGTTGTTGGGACATTGAGGCGGGTAAAGCTGTACAGCTAACTATCGGAAAAAGGAGACCGCTAGTAGATTATTTGAGCAAAGAGAAGGTACTTCAACGCAGAATGGTACAAAAACAGAGAGTGGTTCATTCTTTGCAAAACCACTAAACGATAGTGATACATTGCGATGTTAACAACCTCATGATAACCTCATATTTTTTTAACTTAGGATCATACCTGTGTTTAGTCTAGAAAAAGGTAAATGTGTGCATTTTATTATAAAGTTGTGTATATTTACAGACTATTGCAAAAACTAAGAAGCTTATAAACATCAGGTTTAAAACTAAAAGAGCTTTACAAAAAAGTAACCAAAGATGTTTGGAGTTTTATTTGAGTTATTCATTTACATTTTTTGTCTAAGAGATGCTGATTTGAAACCGTTGTTAGGCCTACATACAGTTACGCATTTCCTGTTTCTGCCAGAGAGAGGGGAGTTTGTCCCAAAGCTTGCTGCTGTATTTACTCCCTCCATCTGACAGGAGGGAGCCTCATGTGTCACTCCACGGAGTTCACTCCATCACGGAGGGGGAGTGTGTAGGTGTAGGGCGTGGTTTGGGATTGGGCCATACACACGCACTTTTTTTGGCCCCCCCACTTCTAAAATGAATCCGGCACGCCTGGCTGGCAGCCTTGAAGTACTGCTGCTACCACATTCCATGCATCAGTAATTATAACCCAAGAGGATATTAATATTCAACATCATAACACTGACGGGCAAATGATGACATTGTTACAAATGAGTGAACTGTCTGTTGAGGTTTCATTTTCCAGGGTCCTGTCCGGTACATACTTGAAGAAGCTATTGTCACCTCATGCAGGAAGTGTGGCAGCAAATTACGTGGCAACTGAGTTGGTCTTCAGTTTCTTCATTCCAGATCGCCATGATGTAAAATAAATGTTTCTGCTGCAGGGATGGTACATTAATGTATAAATAATAATAACAACATGTAACCATGTACTAGTTTCAGAAAGGCTAAACAACAACAAACTACAACAAGTGTAGTTCACTGACTGGCAGAGCACTGATGATCTTTGGATTAAAATAACAAGAACAACCCTACACTGCATGATTCACTCTGAACCTCTGAACACCTGAGATTCATCTTATATTCTCCATCCTGCTTTTAGAAAATGAAATTAAAAAAAATACAGAAATACAAAATATATTTCTGTTAAAATGATCAAACAAGTATTTTCAGTTGTTGCTGTTTCCAACGTGTTCCTGGATCTACATGATGCTGACACTGACTGAATAGTTTACACTGAAGTAGCTGCACGTTGTCTTTAATGTGAATGAGAGCTCTTTTCCTCTTTCTGTGTCTCACAGTTTTTAACCTGTTGGAGTTTCCACTTTCTGAACTCCTTCAGCTCTGATCAGATTATTAAACCTGGAGTTATTTCAAACAGGAACATTGTTTTCTAAAGTTACATCATGTTCTCTTTATTCAGACTGGAGTTCTGCAGTTTGTCAGAGATCAGCTGTTCTGCTCTGATCTCTGCTCTGAAGTCCAACCTCCATCTGAGACATCTGGACCTGAGTAACAACGAGCTGCAGGATTCAGGAGTGAAGCTGCTGAGAGATCTTCTGGAGAGTCCAGACTGCAGACTGGAGACTCTCAGGTCAGTTCTCCATCTGTAACTTCTGTGCTGAGATGAAGAGAGTTGTGTTGACTCTGAGCTGCAGACATCAGGCTGATATCACTCTGATCCTCACTGAGCATCTTAACCAGGGGCGGACTGGCCCATCGGGATTCGTCCCGAACGTCCCGATGGGCCGGTACTGAAGTGGGCCGGTCGGACGATGTGGGCCGTCCGGTAACTGGTATTTTGACAAACAATTTAGTTAAATTGTTTTGTTTATTAACGCTACAACATAGTGTTTCGTGAGGCGGTTGTCGTTGTTGGGTGAAAGCAAACAGCTGTTTTCTGCGGAGCGCAGCGCGAGCAGGCTCCCGCGTATGGGCTCAGAACAGTCTCATAATACATACATGCACACTTGTGTTTTTCAATGCACACAAATGTGTTCCGTTTCATATTCACGTAAATAAAATCCAAATACAGAAAAAAGTTTTACATGTGTATTTTTGATCCTCACATATTTGTTTTCCGTTTAAATCCTCTGCACCTGCAAACACAACCCGCTCTCTGTGCACGGGTCGCTGTGCATTCGTGTGTGGGTTTTTTGAGACTCCCCTGACGGTCAGCCGATTCGTACTTGTAATTTTTCCTATCTATAGCCAATCAGATGTCTCCTTCATTCTAAGCCAATCACATGAGCGCGCCCCCACCAGGGTATGATTTCTTGCGTTCATGACGTAGTGCTTCATGTACTTATTTTGCGCAGTCCGGAGCTGACAGGTCCATGGAGCTAATCTCAGGACACCTCCACTCTCAGTACAGCGCCACTTTCCGAACAGGAAATGCACGCAAATCCAAGCCTTTATATTATTAAGGTACAGCGCCACTTTCCGAACCATTGATGAATGCTTGTGTACACAAAAACGGCAGGCAAAACCGTTTTAAATGTGTGTTTCCTGTATGGCGAATACAGCTGCTTAATTTATGTCTGTATGAAGTTGTTGTGAGTGTGGAGGGAGCAGCTACAGGTTAGCTTAGCCTAATCGACCAGTGCACAGTGAGGGGGGAGGGGGGGTCATTATCGGCCGATATTCACTCTTAATAGTTTGATCGGTGCTCTCTATAAAGAGGAGAGCTGGATCTGATCGATATGGACATAAACGCGAGTGAAGTATAACTGGACGCGATAGAGAGATCAGATCAGCTGCTGAGACTGACGGAGACACGCAGCTCTGCATGATCACCTGAAGCTCCGCCCTCTGTTTAGCGAGCTGATCGGACTGCGCAAAATGCGTATATGAAGTAATCCTACCCTCGTGGGGGCGCGCTCATGTGATTGGCTTAGAATGAAGGAGACATCTGATTGGCTATAGATAGAAAAAATTACAAGTAGGAATCGGCTGACCTTCAGGGGAGTCTCAAAAAACCCACTCACGAATGCACAGCGATCCGTGCACAGAGAGCGGTTTGTGTTTCCAGGTTCAGAGGATTCAAACGGAAAACAAATAAGTGTGGATCAAAAACACATATGTAAAACTTTTTTCTGTATTTGGATTTTATTTACATGAATATGAAACGGAACACATTTGTGTGTATTGAAGAACACAAGTGTGGATCCTTCTGTGTGCATGTGTGTATTATGAGACTGTTATGAGCCCATACGCATGAGCGGGAGCGCGCTCCTTCACTACAGACTATCGCGCCACCTAACCATTCGCCAAAATGTTTTTAATACCAGCGGTAGCCGACCAAGCGCCGGGCAAAAAACAATCTTCAAATAAAAGAAAGTCACCGGAGGAGTTAAAGGAGAGTGACAGGGAGCATGAGAAGAAGAGGGAGAGAAAGTTTCAGCCAGCTTGATCGATGGAGTTGGCTTCTATAGCGTGGTGCAGTGACGCATCCTAAAACCCTTTTTATAATCTATCGATTAGATTTATGATTCAAAAATTATAAAAGTAGGAGACATGTGGAGATTATCCGGCTGAACAAAACGTGCATTTATTTAACAGGTTCGTTTTCCACAGACCTTATTTCCAGCTATTTTCCAAAACCCTGTGGAGAAATCCCATTGCTTTCTGTCGAGGGAACCAGCAGCTTACTTCCTGGTTTTAGGACGCGTCACTGGCTGCACCTCTCAATATGATGCCAGTATAAACAAGGTCTTCTGTCGGTTCTGTACATCAATGCCGACCTATGCTGACAAGTAAGTGAAGAGTAGAAAATATAAAGGTATTGGCTATAGGGAAATGTCCCAGCAGTTTAGGATAAAGAAGGTTCTAATCTAATCTATAGCCATTACATTTCTAACTCCTAATGACAGGAAGGCAGAAAGTGCATTATACAAATAATAATACTCATAATAATAGCAGACATTTTTTAACAATGACCACAATATCATTATTTTAATAAACCAAATATGAACAATGGAGGAAAATGAGGAACAACGGATTGTTCAAATGTTGTAGTATGTAGTAATGTAGTGTGTACATAAATTACTACTGCAACAAATGTGTTAATTTTCTTCATTATTAGTCGATTTTGTTTTGGACGAATGCTCCGGGCCAGAGGTTACAATAGTGGGGCCAGTGACAATACAAGTCCATTCTACCCTTAATGTCTACCTCTGCGGCAAGTCACTAGCACCCCCCCCCCCCCATGTCGACAATTTACTAGCGGTATTTACTTGCGGTACCGCGGTGGGCCGGCGGTACCGAAGTGGGCCGGTCGAGAGTCCCGGGCTGATTTGTAGTCCCAGTCCGCCCCTGATCTTAACCCTCTCCAGCCTCAGCCCTTTGTTCATATGGTTGGTGTCCTGCTCTGCTTCAGTTAGAATGCTTGTAAAGCCTCAGCCCTGCACTCATGTTATAAACATCTTTCCTTTGAAGACAAACTAAGCTGTCTGGATGTTTCTGCTGCAGGGATGTGACATTAATGTATACATAATAACAACAACAACAACAACAACAACAACAACAACATGTGACCATGTACTAGCCTCAGAAAGGCTAAACAACAACAAACTACACCAAGTGTAGTTCACTGACTGGCAGAGCACTGATGATCTTTAGATTAAAATAACAAGAACAACCCTACACTGAATGATTCACTCTGAACCTCTGAACACCTGAGATTCATCTTATATTCTCCATCCTGCTTTTAGAAAATGAATTATAAAAAAATACATGAGTAGAATTGTTTTATATTTCTGTTGAAACTATCAACCACCAAGAAGTATTTTCAGTTGTTGCTGTTTCCAACGTGTTCCTGGATCTACATGATGCTGACACTGACTGAATAGTTTACACTGAAGTAGCTGCACGTTGTCTTTAATGTGAATGAGAGCTCTTTTCCTCTTTCTGTGTCTCACAGTTTTTAACCTGTTGGAGTTTCCACTTTCTGAACTTCTTCAGCTCTGATCAGATTATTAAACCTGGAGTTATTTCAAACAGGAACATTGTTTTCTAAAGTTACATCATGTTCTCTTTATTCAGACTGGAGAGCTGCAGGTTGTCAGAGATCAGCTGTTCTGCTCTGATCTCAGCTCTGAAGTCCAACCCCTCCCATCTGAGAGATCTGGACCTGAGTAACAACGATCTGCAGGTTTCAGGAGTGGAGCTGCTGAGAGATCTTCTGGAGAGTCCAGACTGCAGACTGGAGACTCTCAGGTCAGTTCTCCATCTGTAGCTTCTGTGCTGAGATGAATATGTGAGAGTTGTGTTGACTCTGAGCTGCAGACATCAGGCTGATATCACTCTGATCCTCACTGAGCATCTTAACCCTCTACAGCAGGGGTGGGGAACCTCTGGGCCCCGGGCCGTATACGGCCCGCGAGACCTTTGCTACGGCCCTCGAGGTAATTTATAAACACACGCAAAAAAGAAAAAAATTAAAGAAATCTAGACCGCAAAAAAATTAAACAAGTGAGTGCCTGTTTTTCCTGTCCAAGGTCAGGGTCCTTGAACACATCACGAGCCTAACGTGTCATCACGTGGTATGTCTCGTCTGACAGGGTGCAGTTCTGACGGAGAGCACCAGAACGCGGCTCCGCTCCGGCACTTCCACAAATTGCAGTACCCATAAGGAGCCGTACACATGCCGCAGTTTCTACGTGGCTGTGTCTTTAGTTGAAAGCCCAGTGGCGATCTGTCATTCTGATCATACAGTCAATACCTTTGTTGTTGTTAGCATCTGGTTAGCTAGCTATGCTAACGAATATAAGAATCTTTTTCTACAACCAGTGAGGTAAAGGCACATCTTTATATGATCATTATAGTTATAAAAAAATAAGAGAATAAAGTAAACAGGTATACAATACTATATGACAGTAAAAAAAAGTTATTATTAATAAACAAGAATACAGTTTGAAAGGAGAGTGATTTGTAAAATATCCATAAAGAAAAATAAATATGCTTACAGTTCTGTTTCATCTGGGTGTTGAGAGATGTTTCCATAGAGCTCCTAATTGTGATCTCAAAGTGCACCAGATTGATGCTTTTAACTTCAATATTTAAAAGAAAATCTTCCCGGGGGAGCACACCCCCTAGAGGAGGTTAGGCCCCCCCCCCCACTTAAATCATGTTCAGATGGATAGGAAAGTAAACACATTGGCACACATCTTGTGTCCATATCTTTCTGTTTGGGTGGTCATGCCACACCGTGCACGTGCGTGCGCGAGTCATGGTGAGATATCTGGATTGAGAGGTTGCTTTTTCTTTGCACAGCATGAAAGAAAGGCCAAATGAATGGGCTGTGATTTTAGTTTATTTAAGCAGAGGTCAATAATTTGTACGGCCCTCGGAGGATGTTGAAAACATTGAAATGGCCCTTGAGAGGAAAAAGGTTCTCCACCCCTGATCTACAGGCTCAGCCCTTTGTTCATATGGTTGGTGTCCTGCTCTGCTTCAGTTAGAATGCTTGTAAAGCCTCAGCCCTGCACTCATGTTATAAACATCTTTCCTTTGAAGACAAACTAAGCTGTCAGGATGTTTCTACTGCAGGGATGTGACATTAATGTATAACTAATAACAACAACAACAACACCATGTGACCATGTAATAGCCTCAGAAAGGCTAAACAACAAGAAACTACAACAAGTGTAGTTCAGTCAGACAACTCACGTGTTCCTTTAACATGTTTATTAGAAGCAGCATATAGTTGAGTTTGGCGTCTAGGCTCGGGCTTCATCACTCCATAGATATACATAGCACGATGAGTGATGATTAAATAACTAACCCCCGAGCCTACAGGTGGAAGCTGGGGTGGTGGTGGGGCAGCAAGCAGCAGTGACGTAGAGGTAGCTGCGGCAATAGCAGCAGCAAGCAATGCATGGAGAGAGATCTGGCAGGTTAAATAGAGCGGCATATTAAGGAGACTCTGTTTGGTTGGTTGTAGAGTGGCAAGGGGCGTTATGTATGAATGCAGCATAAGTGCTCGAGTTGACTGCCTGAACTAGCTCGCAGGCTTCGCCTCATTTCAGTCAGACAACTCACGTGTTCCTTGTTTATTAGAAGCAGCATATAGTTGAGTTTGGCAACTAGGCTCGGGCATCATCACTCCATAGATATACATAGCACGATGAGTGATGATTAAATAACTAATCCCCAAAACTGCATGGAGATTAGATACTATCCCCCAAAACTGCGTAGCCCGAGCCTGACGCTGGTGATGTAAGACTGATAAGTAGAGGGCCTGGCGAGCTGCCATGTGGCCAAGCACAGCGGCTTTAAGGGGAATATACTACTAAGTGAGACTGCTATGTGAAGGCCTGAGGAATAGCCCAGAGCCGATTCTTCCCTGAGCACAGCAGCTTGGAGAGGAATATACTACCTATATACACTACCTAGTGAAACTGCTATGTGAAGGCCCGGGAACAGCCTGAAAAGCCATCCCCATTAAGCACCACGGATTTAAGGGGAATATACTACCTAGTGAAACTGCTATGTGAAGGCCCGGAAACAGCCCGAAAAGCCATCCCCCTTAAGCACCACGGATTTAAGGGGAATATACTACCTAGTGAAACTGCTATGTGAAGGCCCGGGAACAGCCCGAAAAGCCATCCCCCCCTTAAGCACCGCGGCTTTGAGGGGAATATACTACCTATCAAGACTGCTGTATCTAGGTCTTTGAGGCAGCGACAATGAGCTTTCCCCCCCAAGCATGCAGCTATGAGGGGAATATACTATAATGAAATAAATATAATCTAACCCAGCAACCACCTGGTATGCAATAACAGAATTCTACAGATATACATATTTGAACGTTTACTCATCATCGAGTAGTGCAAGAGCTCATGGTTGTTTGTGCTGAAAGGATCTCATTCATGTGAGGCATGATATAGCGCTGGTGGGCAGAAGATGACCGACGGCCCAGGATACTCAGGGTTGAGGTAGGCGGATATAGAGCTGCGGTTGTGGCTGTGCAGATTCTTAAACAGTGGGAATAGCGATCTGGGGGCAGATCGCAGCTTAGGCAGAGATCACGCAGCTTGGAGGAGAACCCTCGTCGTTGGGTTTGCAGCCATCGAATAAACATGGGTGCCGACCCATGTGTCAGAGGGCAATGATGCGAGAAGTTCAGCATGGAAGATAAAGGACAAAGAAAACAGTGTTAGTTTTAGCAATGATTATTCGGGGTTCCTTGACTCCCCAGACAGAACTGTCAGACATTGAATGTTTCAAAACTGTGTATATTTGATCTCCAACGTTAATTCAGTAAGGGTGAGATTATGCTGAGGATTAAAAGGTGAGAGGTCTGTGTATATTCGCCACCTGAGAAACCAATAGAAAGCTGTAACAACTGCCTCTGACGTTTATCAATGTATAGTGAAACCCCTTTGCCAGTCTTTATCATTGCGTGGAGGACGTGCCTGCTTAAGGCCCTTGAGGAGCAAATTAATGAACTCTAGCGTGGCTTAATACTTAGCACTTGAAGATTGCAGGATTCAAATAAAAATACAATTATATATAATGCATGAACGACTATTATATCTATTGCACAAGTACACAGAGGAGGGACAGAAGAAGATAAAGTACCAAGCTGAATTGTAATCTTTGAATCATGCTCTTGGTTGGAGGCAGAATATGGGAAATCCTTGAGGGCTTGACGTGTAGATCCAGAGTAATTTGGTTGAACGAAGGGCATGGCAAGCTGGTGGGGCAAACCACTCATTGTGAAATCCCCCGAACCAGCAGAAGGCGCAGCATCTGTAAGTAACTAGAGAGGATCTGAGGACACCGCAAGGTCATTATAAAAGAATGAACATAACATTGCACTCGTCGCAGAGGGGCTAAGGACCAAAGATCTGAGCAATAACCATCTCTAAGATTGCATTCATGCCGAATAGTCCGCGTCTTTACACCAGACGCAAGTGTATTACATCATTTCATTTGCAGAAGGTTGGGTTTGCGTTCACCCAGGCAACTTCAAATAGACTATGAACTGTAAACTAAAGTCATTGTATGGAGATGCTTTTTCAACAATTGGCGGGACATCAAGCGGATAAAATGCAGATCCCAGCAATTCCTACAGTAGCCTGCATCATGGAGCATTGGCAGGTTATTTTCATACTGCTGTTAATCTGGAGAGTGCATCAACAGACTCTGCGGCCGGCGCATAGGATTATAAATCAGACAACGTGCATTAAAAACATTATAACACAAAATGCGACGTTATGCAGTGAGGAGGTTTCACCGATGACAGGTGGCTCTGATGGAATTGTACCACTGCCTTTTCTCTGTACACAGGGGACCAGTGAGGTAAGCAGTCACCAGAATGAATGCATGACCATATAGGTTACTGGATGTTGCACACAGCATAGATAGCAAAACAAGCGATGATGCACAAATAGTTCTTTCCCATGTTTTGATGCGGACTGCGTCACACCAGCAATGAACCTCTCTGGAGTTTACTAGCGAGCGACCCGAGGCCACCTCTATTAGGCGGAGCAGAGGTATCGGACTGCTTCCACACCAATCCAACGAACCGCATCAAGGGGTTAACGCTACAGGGACCGATTCAATAGTACTAACCAAGCAGGTGTGAACGTGACCTAAGACTATGGTGCCTTATGGTTTGAACAGAAAGGCTAGCGCTTGTTCCTTATAAATATAAAACATCTCTTTTAGAGAGACTACCAGTGGGAGACCATAATTGAAGGCAGTAATCAGTATTGAATGTATTACAAGTCTAATATGTAGTATAACGTAGAGCACTTTGAACATTTGGAAAGGCGCTAAATAAATAACATGAATTGTAATTATGGCAGTTCTGATGCGGGACAGCTTGTCTGGTGGCAGTGAAGCTTGCATCAGCACACTATCGAGAATGATACCGATAATTCTAGACGTGTGGAAACAGTTCCTGTTCTGAAAGAGGTAGGCCTAGCTGTTGAAAAGTTTTATCTGGGAAAGTTAACTAGGAAATGGTTAAAAGATGGACACCAAGGGGTGCTTGCAAGTGTTGCAGAGAATCCAGCATACTGCTTCTGATGAGGTGTCAAAGAAACGTGGGCTATTATGGCAACCAAATGCACATTTGATTGTAAAACCTTAAAATATATATGCCACAGAAGGCATATGGGATGTCTGCTTTCCCTGCCATGTCATCTACAGAGCAAAGAAACAGGAAAATCTTTAGTAGTTATTAATACTCTTAACAGAATAATCGTGAGGAACTAACGGCTCAAGAAACGTTGCTAGAATAATTCCTCCTAGCACTAGGCTAGGGGCCTGTCGTGATTTTTAAACGTTTAAATAGCAGCACGTGTAATACTCCTGGCTCCTTCAGTGCAAACTTCAGTCTTGAGTGCAGGTTTCAACAGACATGGGTCCCTGGGAGCCAGCATAACCTGCTAAGAAACCTTGATTTAAGCCTGTGATAAGGTCATTTGACGAACATCTGTGATTAGAAAGAGCTTAGAAACGATTTGCAGCATGTGGCCTCCTGAGGCACACCCAGCGAGGGGCAGAATATTGCAGGTAGAGCTTAATTCCTGTAAGGAAAAACTCTTCTTTGGTAGGTGATTAAATGTACATGGCCGCTTGGCAGAGAATGATTCATGGTATTCATAGAAAAGACACTGTAGGAGAGATTGAAGTCTAAAATGATGGTCAAAAATGTATCGAGCTTCCCTTCATATTCCCGTGATGGAAATTATTAATTTATTTCCATTTTTTATTTAATTGATTTATAGTAGTATAAATACTTATACACATACAACTTCTGTATAATTGCCTCAAATATGACTTACTGCAGGCCAAATATTTCCATAATAAAACATTTCTTATGCAGAATAGTATTATATACCTGCCAAGATGCGATTCCTAAGGAACTTCTGCTGCAGGGGGCAGGAAGCTAATTCCAATTCCCAGAATCCTCGGGAGTGTGACGTCAGTGGCACAAGTGGTTGAACGCGGAAGTTGAAACATTTGTTTACATGCAGGCAGAGGAAATCGAGTTTGTTCACGGGAATATATCGTGCAATTAAAGGCTTCAAGCGCTGATTTTACTTCGAGAAGGTAGGACAGGGAGGCAGGTACTTTGGGAATGCCGGGGTCAGCTTGCTCCTGCCTTTTTTTTCTTCTTTTTTTTTGGTGTTTAATTACCCGCCTGTGAAGTAAAAACTTCTTTGCAGCAATGTTGAGCCAATCATCAAATGAGGGAAACTGGATTCGCCTTAGTCAATACACTGATATTTATTGAGAGACAAACGGCCGGAGGATTAACAAAGCAACTCGCACTGTTCAATGCAAGCTGCCAAAATTAACTCTAAACACAAAAGACAGAAACATCTCTATATATCCTTTAAAGGAGGGGTCCAAACAGCCCGCCTTTTCCCCTAATCGATTACAGATGAACAGACAAAGAAACTCTGTCTGAGCGGGCAGTACCCCTCCCCCACACAGAGAAAGAGTAGTCACTCATGAAGTTTCTCAGGTCAGCTAAGCATCAGACTAAAATATCCACCCTTTTATCAATTTATGATAATCAATTAACATTAGTCTAAAGAATATTTCAGTCAATACTCAAATCAATAAGCGTCTTCAGAGTTGTGTGGGCTCACTCACATTAATTACATCAAAAGTAGAACAAGATTGAAAACACTTCAATCACCATGATTGAACACCAGGCGCGCCGGATTCATTTTAGAAGTGGGGGGGCCAAAAAAAGTGCGTGTGTATGGCCCAATCCCAAACCACGCCCTACACCTACACACTCCCCCTCCGTGATGGAGTGAACTCCGTGGAGTGACACATGAGGCTCCCTCCTGTCAGATGGAGGGAGTAAATACAGCAGCAAGCTTTGGGACAAACTCCCCTCTCTCTGGCAGAAACAGGAAATGCGTAACTGTATGTAGGCCTAACAACGGTTTCAAATCAGCATCTCTTAGACAAAAAATGTAAATGAATAACTCAAATAAAACTCCAAACATCTTTGGTTACTTTTTTGTAAAGCTCTTTTAGTTTTAAACCTGATGTTTATAAGCTTCTTAGTTTTTGCAATAGTCTGTAAATATACACAACTTTATAATAAAATGCACACATTTACCTTTTTCTAGACTAAACACAGGTATGATCCTAAGTTAAAAAAATATGAGGTTATCATGAGGTTGTTAACATCGCAATTTATCACTATCGTTTAGTGGTTTTGCAAAGAATGAACCACTCTCTGTTTTTGTACCATTCTGCGTTGAAGTACCTTCTCTTTGCTCAAATAATCTACTAGCGGTCTCCTTTTTTCCGATAGTTAGCTGTACAGCTTTACCCGCCTCAATGTCCCAACAACAAACCTCCATGCAGTCGGAACCAGCCTGTTTCGGTTCAACGACGGCGGCGGTGGTTTTGACAGTTTCTGCGGCCGCAGAGGTGCTGCTTTTGGGTTCATCTGGCTTCGCTGTTTCTATGATTGATGAAGGTCCAGGCTCCGGAGATGTGGATGTCAGGGATGTGACCTTCCAGTTGTTACATTTAAGTTTAGATTGACTGTATTTGTGACCTGCTCCATCGAAATCAGTCGCATTGACCCGAAGACACATTTTGAGTTGTATACACGGTTGGAAAGAGGATATTCCGAGCTTTCTAATGATATCAGGATTGTTTTTGTTCTCCAAATATTAAGCGAAATATGTCACATTATATCATGACTGTCACCGAGTCCTCATTTTGAGAAAAGGCATTCAAAGTTTCCTCTTCTCTGGATCGATCTGATTGATTATTAGCAAATGATCAAATACTACGGAGGGAAGATATTTTCGTTTGGAGGGGAAGCTCGCGAGTGTGTGTGTGTGTGTGTGTGTATACGTGTGTGTGTTTGTGTAATTTTGCGTTTGTGTGTATTGTGTTTGTTTCCCGGGGAAAACACTCACAAGAAACACCGGCTGTTGTTATGCCTGCTATGACGTTAAATTACTCCGTTCTCAGCTTGTAATTATGCCGTTACAAGCTTCAAAGTTGTATTTATCATCTGAATTTGCCGAAACAAGTTTAATATTCTGAAAGCCAAGACTTTGTTTAATTAAAATCAGATGAAAACAAACTGTAACGGACCCTGCCGTGTTATCTATGATTACTCTACTCTTACATTCATAATTTCAGCGGAGGGAGGGGGGCGGCGCTGCTGGAAGAGCAGATTGCGAATGAGAGGTTTTGGAAATAGAGGTTTTGGAAATAAAAGTTTCATATTCTGAAAGCCAAGACTTTGTTTGTTTAAAATCAAACAAAACACCCGAACCCTGAACAAATAGTTTTTTACGTAAATCCACGTTTATTCTGAAATGAGCCGTTGCGACTTCCGACTGATTTCGATAGAGCGGGTCACATTTAGTTTTCTTCTGCGCTGGTTCTTCTGACATGTTTGCAAGTGTATATATTATTTCTAGGTTAACGGCTGACACACACAGAACAACGTAACAAATAAAGTAAACAACGTAACAAATAAACAAATCTAAGCTTTGTTAATGGTTGTAATTTACATGGATACATTTGAATGGTGTGACAATGTCCTATTTGATTGGGTTAAAATGTACATATTCTTCCTGTTATGTCTGCCTGCTTTATTTTACCTAATGCAAAGTTACCTGCTGCTCCATCGAAATCAGTCGCATTGACCCGAAGACACATTTTGATTCCTAGCTTTCTAATGATATCAGGATTGTTTTTGTACTCCAAATATTAAGCAAAATATGTCACATTATATAATGACTGTTACAGAGTCATCATTTTGAGAAAAAGGCCTTTAAAGTTGTCTCTTCTCTGGAATCCATCATTTCTCATCATCAATCATCATGATTGATTATTAGCAGAGCAAATGATCATAATACTACGGAGGGAAGATATTTTCGTTTGGATTACTGCACTCACGAGAAACACCGGCTGTTGTTATGCCTGCTGTGACGTTAAGCTACTCCCTTCTCCGCTTGTAATTATGCCGTCACAAGCTTCAACGTTGTAGGCCTATTTATCATCTGAATTTGCCGAAACAAGTTTAATATTCTGAAACCCAAGACTTTGCTTATTTGAAGTCAGATAAAAACAAACTGTAACAGACCCTGCCGTGTTATCTATGATTACTCTACACCTTACATTCATAATTTCATCGGGAGGGAGGGGGGCGGCGCTGAGGAACAGCAGAGTGGCGAGAGCTGTCATCTTCCCTTTACAAGCTTCAAACATGCCTGTAGCTAGTGAGATTGAATATAACAATCAAAAATAACAAAATATACACAGCTAGATCAGATCACGTTTTAGATGCGACTTTAGAGTAGAGGGGAATTATTGAAACGGGATTTGTACAGTTTTCCGCGGCACAGTTTCATGGAAACACATCAGCTTTTGGACGACAGTCAATATGGATTCAGGAAAGATAGATCAACATCTATGGCACTAATGGAATTAAGTGAGGAAAGAGCAAACTGCATGGACAATAAAAAACAAGCAGTGGGAATATTTATAGACTTACAAAAAGCATTTGACACCATTACAATATTTTACTGATAAAACTGGAACGGTATGGCATCAGAGGGTTGGGATTACACTGGGTGAGAGATTATTTAAGCAACAGACAACACTTTGTTGAATTTGTTGAAAACATAAAACAAATCCACAGATACAATTAATACTAGATAACATACACATAGAAAGAGTATATGAAATTAAGTTCCTTGGTGTGGTTTTAGACCACAATATCAGCTGGAAACCTCATATCACTCATGTAAAAGCAAAACTAGCTAAAACTATCGCAATATTGGGAAAAGCCAGATACATTCTGGAACTCATTGTATACTCTATATAACACACTAATATTGCCATATCTGATTTACTGTGTGGAGATTTGGGGAAACACGTACAAAACCAACCTACAGCCGTTATGCACATTACAAAAAAGGGCTATAAGAGTTATCAATAATGTTGGATATCTTGAACACACTAATGTATTCTTTTTGAAGTCACACATATTGAAGTTCATTGATCTGGTTAAATTTAAAACGGCACAAATCATGTACAGAGCAAGACATAAACTACTTCCTAGGAAATTAAAAACACTGTTCGTAGACAGAGAGGGTGGGTATCATCTGAGAGGAAATCTACATTTTAAACTCAAGGTCAGAACAACTCTGAGAAGTATGAGTATAACAATCTGTGGGGTGACTTTATGGAATGGTTTGGAGCAGGAGTTAAAACAAAGCACAAGCATCATTCAGTTTAAAAGGATGTACAGAAACACTTTTTTGGAAAAATATGAGAATGAAGAAAGGTGATTGAAGACGAGAAATTATTGTATATGTATAAATGTAAATGTATGTAGGAATAACTTGCATAATGATTTAAAGGACAATCATTGATCAAGTAAGGGGTGGGAATTAATAAGCATTTGCTTCCTCCTGCTCCCTTTCGGACACATGATTTATTATTATTATTATTAATATGAAGACTTTTTTTGTTTTTTTTGTTGAATATACAAATATTACCATGCATGTGGATAAATACTGTATTATAACAATACGGTATTCTGTTTTTCACATTTGTTATTTGTTATTTGTTATTTTTGAATCTGTTCGAAATAAAGACTGAAAATAAAAAAAAAATTTAAAAAAAATCTGCTGCTGCGAAAATGTGGGGCAGGGCTGAAAAGTGGGGGGGCCAATGGCCCCCTGGCCCCCCCCGCTTCCGGCGCCCTTGTTGAACACAGTCAATCATAATAAAATCATCTCTCTTCAGTGTTTGGCATCATTTGTCAAAAAGCACAATAATAAACACGTGAAATACAACAATATTATAGCAAAATATATGTTTCAAGAATAAGATATTTGATCATTTATCCCTCAGTTAATCTCATTCATCAAACACAAATTCTAAATCAGCTTACATCTCAAATATTTACTTCAAGGCAATTACTTATTAAAACACAATTAGAATTTAGGATTTATAATAAATCCAATTGAGGTATAAATCAGAATCATGAGAGATCCAGCTAAGGTTCCTGGTTAAGGTATAAATTCACAGTGATGAATCGATCAATCTGTAAAGTTACAGTGTCCTCAATCTTTAACATTACTTTACGTTTACTTCATTACGCTTTATTCAAGAGTAAGGCATGATATTTAATTAATTACATTACTTCAACTATCAATCATTATGTCATTTCAAAATCTGAAGGGAAAACTAAACAATTCTCAAAATGTTTAACAATCTGAAGAATCAAACATTTTATTGTATAACAACCTGAAAAAGAAAAAGAAAAACATCTGTTCTTTATTCAGAGCATCAACTGAGATCAATATCAAAACATCTGTTTTACCTGGTAATGATTAAGGATAGTAACATTGTCTGTTATAATATTAGAAATATCTTATTGTTCAATACCTTATAAATCTGAAAATATCAATTCATTAATTAGTTTAGTGTGAAAGTGTAATCTGATCAAATATATTTATCACCACTATTTAACACATATCTGTTCATTGGGAATACAAAAACAATCATTAATTGTACATCTGTAATCATCTGGTCATTCAATTCAAATGTTATCTTTGTACGAGAGCTAGAAGACATGTTTTCCTCCTCTCTTTATGACACAGAATGTCTGGTGTGTAAAGGCATCCTGATACTGTAGATTAGCACTGAGGTGCTGATTGGCTCAAAACTTTTCTTCATCAGAGCGCCATAACTCAATTATCTGTAGATTAGCACTGAGGTGCTGATTGGCTCAAAACTCTTCTTCATCAGAGCGCCATATCTCAATCCCCCCCAATTTCTCTGCTTTTGTGGCTCATTCAGTGAGCACTTTATGATCTCCCAGTGAAACAGAGGCTCATCTGCCTGCATTCCTTCTGCTATCTGCTTGAGAGCAGTGCACCTGCCTATTCCAAGTGGCACATCCAGATGCCTCTGAAACCATCGCTCGTCCTGCAGAGTTGTCTGCCTGAGCCCACCGAACAGAAAGATGAAGAAAGCATCTTTGTAAACTACGTGTATTCACTGAATTTCACTCTCTGCCTTTAACGGCTCGTTGTAGCTCCAATAGCTCCAGCCCCACCCTCCCTGTGAGCACAGTGTGCTCTGATTGGTCGGGACACGTAACATGAACGTGCCGGGCGGCGCGGTCCCGTGGATTAGATGCGCGTTCATAATGCAGAGGGAAATAACTCTCAGAATAACGTTATTAGCAAAAAATTTACAATTTGAGGAACGGATGTTTTTAATAAGGGCTATACAAGTGTTCATACTGGGTAGTTTATTTAGTTTAAAAAAATTATCCAACGAGTTACAGACCACTCTTTCCCCATGTAAGTCAATGGGAAAAGTGTTTCCGGGCCTGGCAACCAAACGGAAGTGTAGTACCGCCGATTGGCCACTACGAATACTTTCATCTGAGTCCGGCGCACTTCCTGGGGGCTTGACTACCGCCGCCTGCTGGTAAGGAAAGTTATTGCCACTCACGCATGCGCAGTTTGTACGTGCTCGGCGAGTAAAGTAACGAGTAAAGTAAATAGTAACGAAGTAGTGTAATATATTACATTTTTAAAGTAATACATTTATAATTTATAATTTGTAGTTCCGGACCATGGACAATGCAGCTTCCTTGCATTGACAGTTGTCTGTGCTGAATTTCTGCTGAGTTTCCTTTGCATCATTTTCTATTTTGTGACCTGTCTGGTGTAAATGAGTGTGTTGCTGCTTTGATGAAGCCTAATTTGATAAAGTTTCAAATTAATTTCGGAAATATTTCGTAATATAGTTGACTTTGTCACATTTTATTTGGCATTAGTAAATAATTATGCACATTTACAAATACTTTACATGATATGAGTGATAACATGTGTTATAAGGGCTATTTTTTCACAATAGGTGTGCCTTGAGATTTTTTTTTTTTTACTTGTCCTTTGGTGTGCCTTGGGCACAAAAAGGTTTGGGAACCACTGGCATAAATGATAGTGGGAGTCTGGTCATTACTGAGAAATGTCAAAGAAATTCAAAACCTTACATTTTAAAACAGGTTTGCATTCCTCCACTTAAGGTGACGTTATCATTGGAAACAATAAAAACGAAGTATTTTGATGTAGAATCCATAAATTGAATCGTTAGAGCAGAACAAAATGGTTGTATTGTAGCCTGAGTTCCGTGCAGCCTCTAGTTTCAACAGGTGGAAACATGGTCCATATAACGTGAATACATGCAGAAGTAGACAGTAAGAGGCCCCTGACATTAGGCCTATTTTTTTAAATAGTAGGGGCTCTTCACTCTGCATAGCAGTATAAATAGCCTTAAAAAACAAACAACCCACTCCATGGTAACGAGAGTCATATTTCTGACCCATATGCCCTAAGTGAAGCCGTTAGTCTCATCTAACTGACCCAAGGGTTGGTGCTGGTGTGACAGTTCCAAGTGTTCAGAGCAGACGTCAAGCTTTCAGTTCATGGCTCGGTGGGGGGGAGCAGACCCACGTGAGACAGTATCAACGGCTGTAATGTTCAGTGTGAGGAGCGTCATTCTCTCTGGGAGCAGGAAATGGTGCCCATTCTCGGACCAAACCATTAATGTCATGTAGAGCAGCCATAGCATCTCTGTGACTGCACTCAGCCGGACTGTAGCAGGGTAGAGCTGGGTGACTCTTAGTGAAGCTGTCCAACGCCATTAGACAAAATGGAACCACGTGCTAACAAAAAGGACACAGGGTCATCAATGTCTCTCTTTACCATTGGCCTAATCATAAACAAATTAGTGGGAAAAATGTGGAACACTAATCCATCATGTGGAATGTTGAGTTAATTTAAATAATTACTTATGGGTTGAAATCAAATTAACATTAACATTAGAACCAAAGTCAGTTAACAAATTGGACTTGCACAGATCAGTAATCAATACACCATTTGTCCAGCTCTGTGATGAAAACGATAACAGGCAGGGATGCAAACTTGTCATCTTTTGGGGAAATTTGCCGTTTTGAATCCAAAATAGGTCGTTTGTGTGATTCATGTAGATTCTGCAATAAAATATTATTGGGGTATGGACAGGGTTGCTAACTTTGGGTACCTGGCTGGAGTGAGATTTTGATATCATGGGTTTAATTACGCACATGCGCACGAAGTGACTGCTATCGTGTCAGTAGCGGGACCTTAGCATATATTTAGGATATATATATATAATATATATACAAATACACAATATTGGACACAGACTATAAAGGGCACACAGTTTCATTCACTAATGAAAGTCAAACACATGTTTGTTTCCACTGTTTTATTGTGTGCCTGTCGCGAAAAGCAACTTATTGACTTATCGGCTCCCGAGTATTTGCGATATTTGCGTTGGGTAATCTATGGTAGGTCTAACCCATACAGTGGTGGGGCTCAAATCAGCATTAGAAATGTAATTACATACACTGCCCCTTTGACAGTGAAACGCCACGCGTGAGGTTTAGATTATTTCCCTGTCTCAATCCAAATTTAACTGTATGAAATAAAAAAGGCACATTTGTCTTGTAGTAAATAAAAAGGGTGACCTGGAGCCAATCCTGCCATTTCCTCACAAGTGAAATAGTTGACATGCTGAAAACCCAACCCCCGCTTGGGGTCTGGGGGGATTCTCCTCCAGGAGATTTTTTGAAATACTAACATAAAATACACATTCTCTCTTGAGAGGAAAAAATAAATCCATCCATTACTACACGACATATTTAAATGAAGCTGAAACTGCTGCTCCTCCCATAGGGAAGAGGCTGTGTGAATTACTTTGAATTACTTTGAATCACCCCATTGTTCTGTGTGTCAAAATGGAAGGTTTCTGGCTAACGTTAGCTTAGGTACTCAGATCTTGTTCTTGAGTAAAAGTAGAAGTACCAGAGTGTAGGAATACTAAGTTACAGTAAAAGCACTGCATTCAAAATGTTACTCAAGTAAAAGTATAAACGTATTGTCATCAAAATAGCGACAGTAAAAGTAGTCACTGTGCAGATTGGTTTATTTCAGAATACTATATATGATATGTTTTATAATGATTGATCATGAGAGTGTTCTCAAAGCTGGTAAAGGTGCAGCTAGTTTGAATGACTTTGTATACTGCAGGGTAGCTGGTGGATTTACTCCAGGTGGAACTAAAGTCTGATTCAACACTTGGTTATATTTCACATCATTCATCCACATCTGAAAGTAACTAAAGGTATTAAATACATGTAGTGGAGTAGAAATACACCATGTACCACTGAACTGTAGTGGAGTAGAAGAATAAAGTAGCAAAACATTTAAATACTCAAATAAAGTACCAGTATCTCAAAATTGTGCCCAAGTATAGTACTTGTTGAGTTTATGAACTTAGTTACTTTACACCAGTGGCTATACAGATAGAAAGACTAAGCCTTGCAGAGGCATGAAAATACATTTTGAAAGTGCTCAACAGTTCTGCCAAAAAAAAACTGACTGCTGAAATTAGATGTTCCTTTGTGCTCAGGCCATAAAACCCCCAACGCACCGTGCTGTGGTCTGCTTCAGATTATCTTTTCCTTCCAGAGGTCACGCCTGTCTCTGACCCCGTGTCTTGCGTTTTTTTTTTTTTTTTTTAATTTTTTTCTTCTGCAGCACCAAGCAGGGCAGAGAAAGGAGGGGATTATGACTAGAAATAATTTGAAACAGTTTAATAAAGAATGTTGAACTATATTTAAAAACTGTAATTGAACTTCAACTTATATCAATTATCCAATTCCACTGGCCAGTTGGAAATAGATAATGAAAAAGTTTTCATTTTGCAGAAACAGTGCAAAAGGGTTCAATCATCATTATGTCTGAGTCTTGTTCTTGTCATTTACTTTTGGTGAGATAACTAAAGTTTAGTTCATTTTACCTTGGCTGTGGACTGATTATTAGTTGTTACAAAGCATGCACAAGACGGCGGGTAGACAAACAAACACGAAACAATTATACAAACAAACATGAACCCGCAACAAATATCAGGTGACAGCTAAACTCATCCAGCTTAATTTAATCCGAATTAGGGAAACTTCAGCGGGGGTAGGGAAATATCTGTTTAATATGAGTGCCTTCTTACTCATATATACTTGTACAAGTGCTAAGAACGGAATCTGCTGAAGAGTAATAACCACATTATTCTCAATCAACAACCACTATGCTAATTTAGTGGTGCTCTGCCCTCCCCGATCCGGAGAGCAGAGACTTTTAATGAATTCAGTACCCTTTATTTTAACAACAGCCAAATTCAACAACCCCCCAGTTTATGAAACACAGCGTGACGTAATATTTCGTATCATCCTAATAAGAGTTATGTTTAGTTCCAAAACTCATAATGGTGCGATTTAAGAAGAATACAACACTGTGCTTTGTTTCTCCTCGTGTGCTGCTCTCCACAGGGGGGGAGGGGAATTACCCACACCCTCCTTGCAGCAGCAACAGGGAGATTTCGAGGCGAGTTGATTTAACTAGTTAAACCGTTGAAATCTCCAGAATTCGGGGATTCGTTTCAGTACAAATCTTTACATTGCTTTTGAACAGAAGTTCCACATTACTGATGCCCTCTTTAAGGTCTCTCCGAATATTTGCCGTGCACACACACAGAGGAAACCAAAAAAATTGCATCTATCTGTTCCACAGGTAATTTTTATACCGTCAATCACAGAGTCTGGCAAGGCAATGTCAAAATATAGATTTGAAATTACACTCACCAGCTCGACGATCTGTTGGTAATTGTTCGCGACGCCAATTGTGAAGTAAAAACTTCTTTGCAGCAATGTTGAGCCAATCATCAAATGAGGGAAACTGGATTCGCCTGTCAATACACTGATATTTATTGAGAGACAAACGGCCGGAGGATTAACAAAGCAACTCGCACTGTTCAATGCAAGCTGCCAAAATTAACTCTAAACACAAAAGATAGAAACATCTCTATATATCCTTTAAAGGAGGGGTCCAAACAGCCCGCCTTTTCCCCTAATCGATTACAGATGAACAGACAAAGAAACTCTGTCTGAGTGGGCAGTACCCCTCCCCCACACAGAGAAAGAGTAGTCACTCGTGAAGTTTCTCAGGTCAGCTAAGCATCAGACTAAAATATTCCTTTACACCGCCGACCGAGAGACTCTTAGCTGACACACAAGAAAGGGGTTGTTACCGGAGCTGGCGTAGAACTCGGGACTTCCTCTGGCCCAAAGGATATTAAAAGCTACTCCAGATATGGACGGAAGGGAGTGGGACACCTGAATGTGTGTCGTGCGGGAGCTGTGGCTCGTTCCAGCGGCGTCTGAACCATGCTCTGAGCTAGCCTGTGTTTCGGGAATGAGCCATTTCTTACGGCTTCTTGCGTATGATGATTCGGTTCCAGAGTCGGAGATTGCAATAGACATTTGCAAGGACAGCACCGGCAGGCAAGCAGCAGCAACATGAAACACAGCAGCAGGAACATGAACGCAGCAATAGCAAGTGAACGCAGCAGTGGCAGCAGGCAAGCAGCAGCGACGTAGAGGTAGCTGCGGCAATAGCAGCAGCAAGCAATGCATGGAGAGAGATCTGGCAGGTTAAATAGAGCGGCATATTAAGGAGACTCTGTTTGGTTGGTTGTAGAGTGGCAAGGGGCGTTATGTATGAATGCAGCATAAGTGCTCGAGTTGACTGCCTGAACTAGCTTGCAGGCTTCGCCTCATTTCACTGACTGGCAGAGCACTGATGATCTTTAGATTAAAATAACAAGAACAACCCTACACTGCATGATTCACTCTGAACACCTGAGATTCATCTTATATTCTCCATCCTGCTTTTATAAAATGAATTATAAAAAAATACAGAAATACAAAAAATAATTCTGTTAAAATGATCAAACAAGTATTTTCAGTTGTTGCTGTTTCCAACGTGTTCCTGGATCTACATGATGCTGACACTGACTGAATAGTTTACACTGAAGTAGCTGCACGTTGTCTTTAATGTGAATGAGAGCTCTTTTCCTCTTTCTGTGTCTCACAGTTTTTAACCTGTTGGAGTTTCCACTTTCTGAACTTCTTCAGCTCTGATCAGATTATTAAACCTGGAGTTATTTCAAGCAGGAACATTGTTTTCTAAAGTAACATCACGTTCTCTTTATTCAGACTGTGGGGCTGCAGCTTGTCAGAGATCAGCTGTTCTGCTCTGATCTCAGCTCTGAAGTCCAACCCCTCCCATCTGAGAGATCTGGACCTGAGTGGGAACAGGCTGCAGGATTCAGGAGTGAAGCTGCTGAGAGATCTTCTGGAGAGTCCAGACTGCAGACTGGAGACTCTCAGGTCAGTTCTCCATCTGTAACTTCTGTGCTGAGATGAATATGTGAGAGTTGTGTTGACTCTGAGCTGCAGACATCAGGCTGATATCACTCATCTCTGGTCAGTACGGGGTCTCTGCTGGTTCAGCAGTATTGTATGAAACACAGGGAGGTGTTTCTCTCACTGAAGAAACAGATCAGTGATGTTTCCACTGACTGCTCTCTCATTCTTCCATCTACTATATATTGTAAGCTGAAAATGCAAAGCCACGTTTAGTTAGTAAGAAACTTTCTAACAGACTTATAGGATTTTACAGAAGAGTGGAAAAGATTCTCTGTTTTGTTTCCTGTCATGCTTTTAGTTTCTAGACTAACGAGCAGTTATATCTCTCACAGGCTCCGCCCTCTACTGGACTCTATGGGTACTACCTTACCCTGCGAGCATTCTCCCACTGAGACTTCTATAGACGTAGCCGGCCTTGGGCGGGCCTACCTGAATGCGCGCGCATCACACCGTATAAAAGGAGGCCTCACCTCCTGACTATCATCCTTTTCTCTTCAGCAGCGGAGGTGATTCCACGAAAGACTGAGAGACGTTTAAAAAGAGTTATCATACCTTCAGGGAGTCGCCACTGCTAGATTCGAGTGTTTGGGGGACCAGGATATGGCCGAGGCGGTGCCATTCACGTTCGCCATTCCTTCCGGGTCTGGCGTCCATGGAAGTCCACCGCCCAGGGCTGTACTCTCCCTGGATGATGATCTTGGCGGCGGGTGTGTGGGCTACTCACTCATTGCTAGAGATGCCCGCGCCTCACCAGGTCAGAGCGATTATTGGGCCGCAAGGCCGAATAAGTAGCTTGGTCCACGGGCCTTGCCCCAGGCCCGGTTCCCCCGGGGACCGGTGCTCGGTGGCTTCACATGATATAGGGTCGACCCTACTTCATCACAGGCCGCCGCCGCTGCCCGCCGTGTGATGTCCCTGGGATATCACGCCGCGTGGCACTTTCCAAAGAGGATCGTGTTGATCTCCTGGGAGCCCCCGTGTTTACGGAGGGCTCTTTGGCTCGATCTCCTTGCTCACGGGATGAGGAGTAGTCGCAGCGTGGCTGCTTCTTGCCCATTCCCAGAGGAAGAAACACTGTCCTACACTCCCCGCCCCCGCTGTAAACCCCAGTATAGGGAGCCAGCAGGGGGGCGTGTGCACGTGAGTGGAATAAACCGAGTGCTGTCAAAGCACTGTGCGGGTTCAAGAGACGCTATTGCCTGCGTGCTGTTGTCAGAAAACACACCTTGCCTGGTATAATAGCTCAGATTAATGCATTTCACCGTTGCAATGGGAAATACAGCATTAATACGTGGGCGCGCAGCCCTCGTGAGAGTGGCCGCGGTGCGTTCAGGGACCCCCGCAGGAGAACGGTGGTTTACGTTTGTAAACTCTAGTTCTGGAGTGAGGTATGTGTGTGGGAAAAATGCATTCAGTAAAGACTATTGCATTTATCCCAGAGTAAGAGTAATTTCTCTCCACAATTCCACTTTTCCCCATAATGTCCGTTTCAAAGAGACGGCATTGTGACGGCGCGCGCGGCCCCCCTCCCCCGAGGGCGGGCCACGGTGCGTTCAAAGACCTCATTAGAGAGGTGAGATGAAGGGAGAGGTGCCGACACGGAGATTCCGTGCCCGCGGCGCCCTCCACCTCTTCGGCCCACCCCGTGGAACCGGCGTGCCGGCACTCACGGGGACGGGCTTTCCGTCTTTACGGATCTGGCTGGCGGGGGGAGAAAATCTCTCCGCCCGGGACGAGGGGGCGAATCCCGCCTCCTCCCTGTATAATGCACAGATCACTACGTTTTCTAATAGAAATGAGGTTGATCTGTATCCAAGTCTAAGTGTCTTTTGTTTCCACAAGGGCCACACTTACACACAATGTTAACCGTACAAATTCCCCATTCGCTGCCCCATGCTGCAGCTCCTGTAAAGGAGGTGGCTAGTGGGCATGCGCAGATGAGAGGGATGAACCGCAGGGAGTGCTATCTAAGGGAGAGCACTATGCGGGTACAGGGACATTATGGCCGGCGTATTGCTGTCAGAGAACACACTACGCCTAGAGCAAAGACTCCAATGCAGTTTTCCGTAGTGGTAAAGGCTGCATTATGGCGGAGCCCGCACTCACACAAGAGCGCGTGGCGGTGCGTTCAGGGACCTTAGTAAAACACACTACGCCTATAAAGACTCCGATGAATGCTGTTTACCGTAGTGGTGAGAACAGCATTAGGGTGGAGCGCGCGCTCACACAAGAGCGCGCGGCGGTGCGTTCAGGGTCCTCAGTAAATAATCGGCCCTTTCTGTGTCAACCCTCCATGGGCAAATCTTCCCTTCGCGGGGAGTTTTTGCGGCGGAACGGGTCACCAGAGAGTATCACAGCTTCATAGCTGCTGCCCCACACCTGAGGGCTTGTCCATTAACACAATGTTCTGGGGAATGGAAACTCAGCTGTGTGCTTACAATGTGGAGGGACAGGACGCTGAAACGGGGCCATTCACTCCAGTTTTGCAGCGTCCCACTGTACCACATGTCTATACACTGTACCAATGTATCACATGGACCACTGTCTTGTGGGTGTCCCACACCCACCTTTTTCATGGGCATGCAAGAGGTAAATCTGTCCTCCCAGGAGGAGATGTGTTTCCTCTCAGCAGAGATTCAGGCTCTGGTGCAGAAACAGGCTGTGTCTGTTGTGCACCCTCAGCACAGAGAAAATGATCTTTATTCCATGTACTTCCTGGTTCTCAGGAAGACAGGGGAATTTAGACCTATTCTAGATCTCAGCGGCCTGAATCGCCACATTTCCTGCAGGAAATTCCGCAGGTTAACTATGAAACAGTTACTGGGGCTTGTGCAGCCAGGCGATTGGTTCACCACCATCGACCTGAAAGACGCGTACTTTCATGTAGAAATTGCTCCAGAGCACAGAAAGTATCTGCGTTTTGCCTTCCAGGGAATAGCCTACGAGTACAACAGGCTGTCGTTCGGCTATTCCCTATCCCCACGCACATTCAGCAAATGTGTGGCCACAGCGCTTCAACCGCTGCGCGCCCACGGCATGAGAGTTTTCTTTTACATAGACGACCTCATAGTCATGGCTGGGTCACGGGAACAGGCAATGTTTTGCACAGCACAATTGATCACACACCTGACCAAATTGGGCTTTGCGATCAATTGGAAAAAGAGCACCCCCATACCTCACCAACAGGCGCTGTATTTGGGTGTGGTGCTCGATGCAGGCGCGTCGCACGCCACCCTGTCAGAGAGCAGACGTGCGTCCCTTCTTCAGGGGGTGCGCAGGCTGCGACAGGGGGCAACAGTGACAGCTTTTACTGTCATGCAGACATTGGGTCTCATGGCGGCTGCTCACATGGTGGTCCCGTTAGGGTTACTACATATGCGCCGCCTGCAAAGGTGGTTCTCCAGCCTGCGCTTGGATCCCAAGAGGCACAGGCGGCGGCTGGTGACCATCCCCCCCTCAGTGGAGGGCAACCTCCGGTTTTGGGGGTCTCCGGATCACCTCCGGAGGGGGTCTCCACTGGGACGGGTGACCTCCTACATCACAGTGTTCACGGATGCATCCAGAACAGGATGGGGAGGGACCTGCCTGAAGAGCGCTATAGGTGGGCGCTGGGCTCTAACAGAGTCTCGACACAGCAACCTCCTAGAGCTACGGGCGGTAGTGTTAGTCCTCCAGCATTTCAGGCCCCTAATTCAAGGGAGGCATGTAATGGTCAGGAGCGACAACAGCACCACAGTGGCTTACATCAACAGGCAGGGCGGAGTTCGATCTGCCGCCTTGTTGACCACAGCGGAGGAACTGTGGTTATGGGCTTCAGAGGTGGTGTTATCTCTGAGAGCCCTCCATATCCCGGGACTGGAGAACAGAGGGGCCAACCTCATGTCGAGGGGCGGCCCCCTGCCAGGCGAGTGGGTGCTTCACCCGAGGGTGGTGAAGCAAATCTGGGCCCAGTTCGGGAGAGCGGAAGTGGATCTGTTCGCCAGCCGGCGAAACAGCCACTGTGCCCTGTGGTTCTCCGTGGCTCGGAGCGACGACCCACCCTTGGGGGTGGACGCGTTTGCACACGAGCCATGGCCAAGGAAGCTGCTATACGCCTTTCCACCGCTGCGTCTCATTCTCCCCCTCCTGAGGAGAGTGAGGCGAGAACGTCTGTCAGTCATCCTAGTGGCTCCGGATCGCGTTGGGGCGCCGTGGTACTCAGAGATGACACAGATGAAGGTGGACCAGCCCTGGGTGGTTCCCCAGTTCTGGGGGGCGATCTCTCAAGAGGCAGGTGCAATCGGGGCGTTACCCACTCTCGGCCGTCCTCTCCAGGTTTGCCTCCTGAGAGATTGTCTGATAGTGTTATTCAGTCTATCCAGGCAGCTAGAGCGGGATCCACCACAGCCTGTTACAGGCCAAAGTGGCTAGGATTCCAGCGATGGTGTGAGGAGCAGAGAATAGAGCCCCTATCTTGTGAGTTAGGCTCTATTTTATCCTTCTTACAGTTACTGGTGGACAGAGGGCTTGCGCATTCAACAGTGAAAGTGTATGCAGCAGCCATCTCGTCCTGCCATGAGGGATTTTGCGGCAGGTCAGCCTTTAGTCAATCACTGATGTTGCGGTTTTTACAGGGGGTCAGGAGGCTGCGCCCAGTAGTGCACGCCTCCACCCCACAGTGGGACCTGCCCCTAGTGCTCGAGGCTCTGGCCTCGGGGCCGTTTGAGCCTCTGGAGCTCTCCTCTCTGAAAGCATTGTCGTGGAAAACAGCTTTGCTTCTTGCCTTAGTGTCCGAGTTAACTGCTCTGTCGGTGCACCCGAGCTGTTTACAGATTCGGGGTGACCAGAGCGGCTCGACACTCAGACCGAACCCCTCCTTTTTGCCCAAGAGCCTAAGGAGTGCGTTCAGGTCAAGGGCTATTCAGTTAGGGGGTTTTAGTCTTCCCCCCCATGGTGGGACCAGGGAGGCTAAACTGCACCTCCTCTGCCCGGTGCGTGCGCTAGCATGTTGTGTGAAGCGCACGGCTGCCCTTGGACGCACCGAACAGCTATTCGTGTGCTTCGGGGGCGGGGTGATCGGGAAAGCTCTGTCCAAGAAACGCCTGGCAGGCTGGCTCTGCGAGTGCGTTGCACATGCCTACGGACAGGCAGGGAGAGCCTGCCCCACGGGGGTTCGTGCACACTCCACACGGGCTGTGGCTGCGTCAACAGCCTTATTCAACGGTGTGAGTGTGGAGGATATATGCACAGCGGCGTCTTGGTCGACGCCAGGCCCCTTCATAAGGTTTTATCTCTTGGACATGTCGGGCTCTTTCTCCTCGTCTGTGCTTGCGGGGGCAACACAGGACTGGTAGGGGGAGGGGGGTTGTGGGTCAGTTGGCATCTGACCCCCTCCCCGGATGTAATGCGCCTTCGCTGTTCTCGGGCCTTCTGAGGGTCCCGGGAGGGGCGGTGGGGGGGCACACTGGGCCCTTACAGGGCTGGAGGACTACTCTCCTCCTGTCGAGAGGCAGGAGGGGGGTAGCCCTCCACACTTTAGTCCACACACTCTGCACGGGGTCAGTGTTTGAGTGTGGGACGTGGGCTCTGACGCTCTCCCTGTTATCCTTAGGGATTCAGGGAGGCAGGCATGTAGTAAGCCCATCCGGGGCCGAGGGGGCTCTCCCCATCCGTCTATGGGCGGGGGGGGGGGGTCCCCCGGCACTGTTTTTTGAGCACACTTTCTGCAGGGTGTGCTCTGTCAGCCACAGCCCAGATTTCTCCTCGGTTATAACCGGGTTAAAGGAGAATGTGGGGCAGCAGCTGCTGACCATAAAAGCCGGTCAGGGGCAGTAGGGTGGAATATTGTTGTTGGATGACAGTGCGCGTATACATCGCGGCTCCACCCACTGTACCCATAGAGTCCAGTAGAGGGCGGAGCCTGTGAGAGATATAACGTCGGGTTACGTATGGTAACCCTTGTTATATTAGCACAGGCGGAGCCCTCTACCCAGGGCACTGTCTGTCCTATTCCGCTCGCTGAAGAGAGGTGTAGGATGATAGTCAGGAGGTGAGGCCTCCTTTTATACGGTGTGATGCGCGCGCATTCAGGTAGGCCCGCCCAAGGCCGGCTACGTCTATAGAAGTCTCAGTGGGAGAATGTTCGCAGGGTAAGGTAGTACCCATAGAGTCCAGTAGAGGGCTCCGCCTGTGCTAATATAACAAGGGTTACCACACGTAACCCGACGTTACTTCCTGTGATGCAGCTGAGAGCTGAGGCAGGCAGTCGTAGTGTTTGCAGAGAAGATATGATGGGATGTAAAGCATGAGATCAGGACTCTGAAGCTGACTCAAAGAACAAACACTTATTTTAAACTGGATCTAAAACTGTTGGATTGTGTTCATCTCTACAGGATCAATGGAGAGACGATCAGAGCCAAGATCCAGAAGACCTGTGAGTACTGAAACCATATCCTCCATTCATCCAGACATTGTACATTAAACCTGATCTTCAAAGTTCTTTATAGCACAACAACAATATATTTTAGTTCCATTTTGTTACAGCTCTATTCAATCAATTTGGCTGCTAATGTTTCTCTTTGTTCAAGTTTCATTATTATCTTTCTGTTTCACCTCTTCTCTCCATCAGGTGACTCCGATGTGGAACAGGAAGTGAAGACAGACAGAGAGGTGAGAGAGGAGCAGATGAACAGAGTGGCGTGTATTTATTTCCCCACTGAATTAAAATATAATTGTTAGGGCTGTCCAGTTAAACAATAGAGCGCTCGTAATTCATCTAGAAACCTTAATGAGTCAAAAGAAACAAGTTCGTACATTTTTATTTACCGGAGAAATAGGAGATATTGCTGTCGACTATTGTCTGAGTTTATCTTTCAACTTAAAAACAATTCATAATGAAGGCTCTATAAAGACTGACATCATAAAGACATGTCCATTTATGTATTCAAATTGTTGTTATTGAGAAATGCAAGCCTACATCACCGCTGAGCGATGTCAGGGATGAAGAGCAATTTGCACTGCAGCTGCTGAGCTGCTTACTAACGATGTGAGCAGGTACGAGAGAAGATATCAATCACTATCCCTGAATACAAGTCTGTTCTAAAATACTAACGTTTAGTTTAAACACAGATTATCAATGTGATTAAAGCGATCACATGTTTTAATTGATTGAGACTGCTTGTAGTTGTTGGTAATTGTTTGATGGCATCAAGACAATTCTTTGAGCTCAGATTGATTTATTTACCGTTTATTTAATGTGGGTGTGTTTGAGACGAGGAGCGTGGAGGCATTTCAGAACACCACTAACATGCAGCTGATGAGACACTTTCTAAAGCAGCTATCATCAATATTCAATTAACTGACTCAATAGCGTCAAGCTTTTTATTATGAACTTTGTTTATTGAGTGTCAAACACAAATGGACAGGAATGACAGAGCAGTTGGAATTGACAGTGTCACATTACAGTTGTGCAGATCATGACATACGATACATTACAACAACAAAACAAACAGTCGGCTTGGTCATTTAAGGTTTCAAGGGTTCAAGGTTTCAAGGGTTCAAGGGTTTAAGGGTTTTATGGTCATTTGTGCAGCAGCTACAGTGCAGTTGTGACAATGAAAATCTGAGGTCACAGGCTCCTCCAACAGAGCAACACAATAAACAGATACAATAATACAAGTAAATAAAATATAATAGAAACAGAATATGATAGAAACTGTGCAGAATATTCTAGATACAGTAATTGGAATGTTGGTATATATGATAAATGTGAGTTGCAAACAGATGAATGTTATTTATGTTGTTTCAAAGTTCAGGTGTTTAATAGTCTTATGGCCGGTGCGATGAAACTGTCCCAGAGTCTGGTGGTTTTAGTCCGGATGCTGCGGAACCGCCTGCCAGACGGCAGCAGACAGAACAGTGTGTGGCTGGGGGGATGGGGGTCTTTTATAATCCTGAGGGATTTCTTCCTGAGCCGCTGGGAGTAAAGGTCCTCCATGGATGGCAGCTCCTTCCTGGTGATGTTCTGTGCAGTTTTCACCAACCTCTGTAAAGCCTTACTATTGAGGGCGGTGCAGCTGCTGTACCAGGCCGTGATGCAGCCAGTCAGGATCCTCTCTATGGAGCACCTGTAGAATGTCAGGATCCTCTCTATGGAGCACCTGTAGAAGGTCAGGATCCTCTCTATGGAGCACCTGTAGAAGGTCAGGATCCTCTCTATGGAGCACCTGTAGAAGGTCAGGATCCTTTCTATGGAGCACCTGTAGAAGGTCAGGGTCCTCTCTATGGTGCACCTGTGGAAGGTCAGGATCCTCTCTATGGAGCACCTGTAGAAGGTCAGGGTCCTCTCTCTGGTGCACCTGTAGAAGGTCAGGGTCCTCTCTCTGGTGCACCTGTAGAAGGTCAGGATCCTCTCTATGGTGCACCTGTAGAAGGTCAGGATGCTCTCTATGGTGCACCTGTAGAAGGTCAGGATCCTCTCTATGGTGCACCTGTAGAAGGTCAGGATCCTCTCTATGGTGCACCTGTAGAAGGTCAGGATGCTCTCTATGGTGCATCTGTAGAAGGTCAGGATCCTCTCTATGGTGCACCTGTAGAAGGTCAGGGCAGTATGGATGGTGAGGGCTATGGCGTCGTCTGTGGACCTGTTTGCTCTGTAGGCAAACTGCAGGGGGTCCAGAGAGTCAGGGAGGAGGTGATGAAGGTTTTTGACCAGTGGCGAGCCGTCAGGGCCCTCTAGGCCCTCTGTGAGGGCCTAAGTATTCTAAGAAATAATATTTGAAAACATTAAAAAAAAAAATAAAAAAAATACTTTTTTTTTAAAATATTTTTTTAATATGTTTTTGTTGTTACATTTTTCATTAGTTTTACCAAAATAACTTGATTTAATTGTATTTAAAAATAATATTTCCAAAGAAATAAATCCTTCGAATCTGCCTGTTCAGTTTCTGTTGGAATGTGAAGGGTTAAATGCCGTCTCTGCGAGTTATGTGAAGACGGGAGAGCTTGTTGGTCCCTCTCTACATTCACAGAGGGCCCGCTGTAGTAACTCAACGAGAGAGTAATGTCAAATGACAGTACAATTGACCAATCATATCTTCCCTCTAAATGGGCGGGCTTTATTTTCGCGGACTTTATGACAAGTTCCGCCCGCTGTGAGGTCTATGTAAGTGGTGCAGTGACGCGTCCTAAAACCCGGAAGTAAGCTCCGCTCGGATTCCCTCGACAGAAAGCAATGGCATTTCTCCATACGATTTTGGAAAATAGTTCGAAATAAGGTCTGTGGAAAAGAACCTGTTAGATAAATGCACGTTTTGTTCAGACGGATAATATCCACATGTCTATCCTACTTTTATTATTTTTGAATCATAAATCTAATCGATAGATTTATGATCGATAGATTTATAATTAGCATAAGTTCGTTCATGATTGCTCACTTCAGTGATAGTGATGACATCGTTGCGAAATTATTAACCGAGTCATTTTCAAGATTGAGTTACAATGATAAACTGGAGTGGCAAAGGATCAGCTGAATGACCCGCCATCAAGTGCTTCATCCAAAAGGACAGGAGGATGGACTTTGTGTTTCAGTGATTTATCATCAAAGGTAGGCCTAAGTCATTTTCAATGTGGGCCGCCGTGCCGACTTAATTCATGTTTAATTGTTACTTGGCTGTGGGTGCCCTGTCATGATAGGTGTTTATATAAATGGTGTTGTTCTGTGTGGTAGAGGGTCGCTGTCATTGATGCGTTTTGCACCCCGGGCCGTTGTTTTGATATTCCGCTGAAGTATACGCTGTGACATAATATCTCTTCTTTTTTTTCGAGGGAAGGGGGGGTCAGGGGGCCTAGGTATAAAAGTCACTCGCCACTGGTTTTGACTAACCGCTCAAAGCACTTCATTATGATGGAGTGCTACTGGGCGGTAGTCATTGAGGCTGGTGATTATTGTCTTCTTGGGGACAGGAACGATGGTGGAGTGTTTGAAGCATGTGGGGACTACAAACTGCAGCAGGGACCTGTTGAAGATGTCTGTGAACACCTCTGCCAACTGAACTGCACACACCCTGAGATCACGGCCAGGGATGCCATCAGGTCCAGGAGCCTTGTGTGGGTTAACCCTTTTAAAGGATTTACACACATCCGCCCTGTTTAAAACAAAAGGGCAGGGCTCCCGGTCCTTCTGTGCCTCCACAGCCTGGCTGCTCTCGAATCGAGCACAAAAGCTGTTCAGCTCATCTGGGAGAGATGCGCACGCAGACAGTCCCGCAGCACCCCCTGCTGCTCCTTTGTAGTCTGTCATTGTTCTTAGTCCCGCCCACAAGTTCCGGGTTTTACAGCCTTTGAAGTCAGACTCCACTTCGTCTCTGTATTGTCTCTTTGCACTGCTAATTGCTCTCCGGCAAAAGACAAGCATTTGCATGTTTAATTGTGGGTGATGTGTGAGAGAACCATAGAGTGTGTGTACATCAGAGATGCCTCAATTGACATGTAATCTCTGGTGAACCTAACATTCGACAGACTGAATTTGACCCTATTACATACTTTTTGAACCTGAGCCTTGAAATTAAGTGTTGAATCAATCATGACTCCGAGGTATTGGATTGTGACACCACCTGTAGCCTCTCCCCTGATACAAACATATCTGGCTCAACACAAGAGGACTTTGTTTTGGTGAAGAAGATGCATACGGTTTTACAAATATTTAGTTGCAAACAGCATTGTTCCAACCAAGCTGTTACATGAACCATGGTGTTTGTTAGTTCATTAGCCACTTGTGTCATATTGCTTCCATGTACATATATTACAGTGTCATATGCGTACATTTGGATGTTTGTGTCAGGACATACAGATGGTAAATCATTTATATATAGCGAAAATAGTAATGGTCCCAGGATTGAACCTTGTGGGACCCCTGTCGAAAGACGAAGGTCAAAAGATTCATAATTTTGAACTCTCACATACTGAGATCGGTTAAACAAATAAGATGCTATCCATTTAAGTGTTTTTGATTTGTTCTATGAAAAAACAGTTGGCGGTCTCTGTTGACTATTTGGCCCTAAAGCCAAACTGCACTGGATGCAGAGAAAATGTACTAGTGTTTAAATGGTCAATAATTTGCTCAGACACAAGTTTCTCAGCAACCTTTGACGCTGTAGGAAGGATACTAATTGGACTGTCGTAACAGGAATGTCTCCACTTTTAAAGATTTGGATCACTATAGCCAGCTTCCAAACACTTGGAATCATTCCCTGACAGAAAGGTTGGCAATAGGATAAGAAAGTGTTGTGCTGAGATCTTTTAGCCATGTCCATGCCAAATATATCCTTTGTTCTAAATGCTTTAAGAGATCCTATCACTTTTGTAACTTCAGATTCAGTGATATTTCTTATGCTGAAAGCCGGCTCAATTGTATTAACATAACACAAATGTGTGCAGTCAGGTGAGAAACACTGTGCAATGGTTGCAACAGAATCCATGAAGTAGTGGTTTAAAACTTCAGCTCTGTCAGCTGGATTGTTTATAAGCTTTCCATTGTCTTTAAGTTCAAGCTGTTTTATTTCCCTATATGTATTTCCAGTGAATAGTTATGACTGTTTCCAGATCATTTTAGAATGAACCCTGCCTTGTCTATTATAGTCAAGAAGAAGTCTGCCTAAGCCTTCCGTAACTTCTTAATGACTTTGTTCCTCAGCACAGCAAAGTGATGCCTGTCATGGCCTGATGGATTTGTTTTCATTCATTAGTTTTAAAATATTCAAATGTATCCAAGGGACAGTGTTTTTCTTATTTTCTTGCTTGAATTTGCAATTGAAATCTCTGATAGTGCTCTCTAATGTTTTTGAGAACATTTGACTGTCTTCTTCGTGGTCTATTCCCAGAAAAAGATCATCCCATTTATGTGTTGAACAGCATTTATAAAAGGTCTCATATTTGTTTTTGGGAATACCATAAGAATCATTTTTCCTGAATGAAGGGCTACATCGCCCTTCATTCAGCGTTCCACAAGAGGTGTGTGTGTGTGTGTGTGTGTGTGTGTGTGTGTGTGTGTGTGTGTGTGTGTGTGTGTGTGTGTGTGTGTGTGTGTGTGTGTGTGTGTGTGTGTGTGTGTGTGTGTGTGTGTGTGTGTGTGTGTGTGTGTGTGTGGTACTACTGTGCTGTGATTGGCTGGTACTGCTGTGACATGATATTGAAATTGACAATGAACTCAGATGATCCAGACTCATTTGCATTGTTCTAATTGCTCTGAATATGTGCTGGTTTAGTTTCATGAAGCTAGAACTTAACTTGATTTCTATTAAAATAATAACTTTGTTTGTTCCAGGCTCCTCAATCCTTCTCACCTGAACTCACAACTGAGTCTTCATACAGGTAATCCTATAACATGACCAAACATTATTTTAAACACATTACAAATATATATTAATTTAATTGTGTTTGATTTCATGTCTTTCACCTTGAGGAATTGCATCCGATCTCTTTCCAACAGACAATAAAATAATGCCTCTGTGTAGGAAGGATTGTTTTCTTGTACCAGTCTAGATCCTCGCTGGACTAGACATTGTGTTAATTTAATGAAGGTGTGTGTACACACACATCCTGATGCATGTGGACACATCTTCAGTGATGTTCCTGTAATCATCAGGTGTTTCAGATCTTACATCAAACCCTCCTGCAGGTCAGACTCCAGCTGGATGAACACCTGTCAGTCAGAACACAGGCCAGTGAAGCTTGTTGTAGTAACTTGTCCCCTGCGTGTCTACAGGTTCAGGTGTCCTGGTCCAGGTGAGTTCCAGTGTGCTTCGACTGGCCTGGTGTTCGTCATGGCTCAGGAGGCGGAGCTTCTGTACAGGGCGGTCCCTTGGGAGGAGAGCCTCCTCCAATCAGCTGGCAAGCAGGCAGCAGGGCCGCTGTTCGACGTGAAGAGTTCTGATGAAGCTGCCATCTGCCAGCTCCACCTGCCACACAGTGAGACAGAGGATGGTAAAGACATCTAGTGTTCACAAATATACTTATATAATTATTAGCACCTTATACTCTCCACTACTGTTCAAAGGTTATGAATCAGCTTTATTAAACTAGTTTAATAAAGATAAGATCATTCAAACACCAAATCTGTTCTTTACATTCAAATAGTTTTGTCCCCAAAAGAAGAAGAATTAAATTATAAAACGTCCATTTAGTCGATGTGTTTCATGACATCATTGATCATTATTGAAGCAGACGATGCAATGCAGCTCTAAATACTGAGTTGGATTTTCTTTGCGCCCTCTGCAGTCTCCTCTCTGTAATATTAAAGAGTTTTAAACTGTGATTGGTCAGTCCACAGCATGCTCTGCTGCTAACAGTGCTAACTCAACGCTAACTCTCTGTTACTGTTGTGATGCTAAGCTAGCAGTTTGAATACTTCTTACTTTGATTTCCATCTGTTGCTCTTTCTGCTCTTCACACTGTCAGTCTGGCTGAACCATGAACAAAACAAAACAACAGACAACAACATTTATAAGTTAGACTTTCTACGCCCTGAAAGCTTTAGAAGACTCTTCACACATCTAGAGAATCACTCAGACATGAGACCGGACTCAGTCAAGCTGTTCTGGCTGCAGATTGCAAACATTTCAGTAAATGCTCACATCCAGAAAGATCACAGGGGGCAGATCAATAATTACACATTAGGATAAAAGGTGGAGGATATAAACTGGTACATCCTAGTGAGGCTCCAAAGTGAATTAGATGAACATTAGCTCTGAGCTAACGTGGTGGGACATTGAATATGATGAAGCTGTTTCAGCAGCAAAGCAACAGATGACCAGCTCTTTGCTCCACAGCGCTGCTCCTGGACGGCCTGTTGTCTGTCGTCCACATCACTGATGAAGGCCTGAGCATCTTGGAGCCGCTGGAGGTCACACGCACTCACGTGGTGGTGAAGGTGCTTCACCTCTCTCCGTTTGGCCTCATCATCGATAAATTGAAAAGGCTTCTAAAGTGGCGGATAAATGGCCAAGTTCTGGTGTTCCTACGACCCCCGGGCCGAGAGGAGCAAATACTGGATGTATTTCTGCTGCACAACAACGTCCCTGAGGAGGAGGTAAAGTGCTCACCATCAGACTAAACACTGGTTTGAAACCATAGCTGTTTCCACAGAGAAGTTGTGGCCCCAAGCTCCCTACTGAATAGAATATAATATAATTGGAGGATTGCAACCCTCTTTAATGGTCACACATACATGCACACAGTGAAATGTGTTCTCTGCTTTTTACCCATCCTAGTCTAGCACTAGGAGCAGTGGGCAGCTATTGCACAGCGCCTGGGGAGCAACAGGAGTGGGGGGGTGGGGGGTGTCCAATGCCTTGCTCAAGGGCACCACAGCAGGGCAGGAGGTGAACTGGGACCTCTCCAAGTAGCAGTCCACACTTCATATTTAACATCTGTTCAGGGACTTGAACCAGCGGCCCTACAGCTCCCAGTCCAAGCCCCTGCTGTTTGAGCCACTGCCGGACACTGCTCCTCTTTTCAAACTTTCTTGGTTGTGAGAAGACTCAGATGTGCCACACTCTACTTTGGTTATCAAACTCGAAGTTTACCTTCATACTTTAAAATATGTAAAAATAAATGTTAAGATGTTGTGGCCCCAAGCTCCCTACTGAGAGAGATAACATGATAACACAATTAGTTTCATAATCTGAAAATCTGAGTTTACTCTGTGAACATCGGCTGATTTACTTCACACACAAAACACATACCATGGTTCTTTATAAATGAAATAATCATGAACTGCTAAGAATATATAAACCACAGAATAACATAAGTATTATATCAATAATGTGATGATGAATGTATGAATGGCAGGTTACATAATTAACATCGACAGTAAATCAGATGGTTAGCAAATACTGAAAGGCACGGTTGAAACACTCAACAACTGAAAGATTGAGAGGAAGTATTTTGAGAGTCCAACCCTAATCGTTACCTTGGTTGCTGATTGGCTAATGGTTACACAAGCCAAAACATCGTTATGACATCATAAAGTGGCCACAATCTGATCAGCTCATTTTCAGACAGGTTTTTATAGAAATGGATCAAAAAGAGAGAGAATCTTTGTTCCTGAAACTTTCAGAGTCTCTTTCCACAGAGGGGACACATGTTGATATAGAAGAGACATGAAGAAGAGGGGACACATGTTGATGTAGAAGAGACATGAAGAAGAGGGGACACATGTTGATGTAGAAGAGACATGAAGAAGAGGGGACACATGTTGATGTAGAGGAGACATGAAGAAGAGGGGACACATGTTGATGTAGAAGAGACATGAAGAAGAGGGGACACATGTTGATGTAGAAGAGACATGAAGAAGAGGGGACACATGTTGATGTAGAAGAGACATGAAGAAGAGGGGACACATGTTGATGTAGAAGAGACATGAAGAAGAGGGGACACATGTTGATGTAGAGGAGACATGAAGAAGAGGGGACACATGTTGATGTAGAAGAGACATGAAGAAGAGGGGACACATGTTGATGTAGAAGAGACATGAAGAAGAGGGGACACATGTTGATGTAGAAGAGACATGAAGAAGAGGGGACACGTGTTGATGTAGAAGAGACATGAAGAAGAGGGGACACGTGTTGATGTAGAAGAGACATGAAGAAGAGGGGACACATGTTGATGTGGAAGAGACATGAAGAAGAGGGGACACATGCTGATGTAGAAGAGACATGAAGAAGAGGGGACACATGTTGATGTAGAAGAGACATGAAGAAGAGGGGACACATGTTGATGTAGAAGAGACATGAAGAAGAGGGGACACATGTTGATGTGGAAGAGACATGAAGAAGAGGGGACACATGTTGATGTAGAAGAGACATGAAGAAGAGAGGACACATGTTGATGTAGAAGAGAGATGAAAAAGTGGATTTTGCTCAATAGGTGACCTTCAAATCATTATCTGAAAATGACCATAACCAAGCGTACGGACCGCATTGTCTTACTGAACCGATGAGCGGTGGCTGCTGTGCAAAACCCTACATTCCTGAGACAACATTTTTCATGACAAACGTAGGAAAACATCTCGTAGCTTGAAAAATGACAAATAATTAAGCAATAATAATTAAACAAAGTGCCTCTTGAGGGCATGAAGTGACAACAACGTTCAACATTCCTCCATTAAAGCCCATTGTAATTTCAGGCTGATTTCTCCTCACATCGGCAGCCGCACACCTTTAGTTAATCTGCCAAAAAGGCCACATTATTGACCCGAAAGTACACAAAAAGCACACTTCAGATACTCAACTTCCTTGAGATACTTCACGCTTTGAAATTTCACCGATATCTGTTACGGTTCTTTAACAAAATGTTCACATGTAAGAGGTTTATCTCTCATTCAGAGCGATGAAAACCTTTGATCTCTGGACACCTCGTTAGCTCAAATAGAAACACCTGTGTAATGGAACACGATGATGTCATCGCTCCAATGACATGCTCAGAGCAGCAGACTTCAGATAAAGGTTAACGGCCATGCCCTCAACAGCTCTACGTCAAATATGGGGTGTCATCATCATATGCCGCTTCTATGGAAACGCATCCCTCGCCATAAAAGACGATGTCGCTATACATTAACTCCTATGAAAATGTTCAAAAAGTGCTCAAACTTCAGTCCAGCCTTGAAGACATCTACGGGACAGTTTTGAGATTTCTTCAAATGCCGTCGCCATGGCAACACAATGCTCGCCATGAAACATGGTTTTCTCATAACTTCAGTGAAAATGCTCCAAACCGCCCAAAACTTCACAGGTTTGGTAACGATGCAGCCATCAACGCATCTAAGCGTATTATGGGGTGTCATCAAATGCCGTTGCCATGGCGACAGACCACTCGCCATAAAACACGATGTCGATGTAAGTCCAATGGACACGGTCCAATCGTCCCCCAATCTTCACTTGTATATCACCGGTCCATGCCTCAACAGCTTTACGCCAAATCTGAGATCTCACCATATGCCGTTTCCATCCCTCTCCATAAAAGACGATGTCCCATTAACTTCTATGAAAATGTTCAAAAAGTGCTCAAACTTCACATGTGTGCTAACAGTCCAGCCGTGAAGACATCTACGGGACAGTTTTGAGATTTCTTCAAATGCTGTTGCCATGGCAACACAATGCTCGTCACCATGTAACACGGTTTTCTCATAACTTCAGTGAAAATGTTCCAAACGGCCCAAAACTTCACAGGTTTGGTAACGATGCAGCCATCAACGCATCTAAGCGTATTATGGGACGTCATCAAATGCCGTTGGCATGGCGACAGATCATTTGCCACCAAGTTAGTTCAAAAGTTTGCAGTTCAAATATTCTGCTGCTTTTCCAAGCCTTTTTACTTTATTTTCTTCTCTCATCACACATTCAAGCCCCCAGTGTTCATGTATCATTTCAATCTAAATTATTCACTTTCTTCTTACACATTACATTTCAGCATACCAATTCAGTGTCAGCTTTTCAGCATAAAGCATTCCAACTAGCAATTTCTTCAGGAATTGCATTCTCTAGTTCCCCCTATTACTCGTTTTATGAAGGAGATGTCCGGTCACTAAGGCACATGGTGTGTGTGTGTGTGCTCTGCTCAGCTTTGCTCTGTGCGTGTGTGTTCGTATGTGCCCGACACCAGCCTTTGTTTTCAAATGACCATGAACATTAATTTACACACATCTGGCCAACTCCATAGGTATATGTGTGTGTTCCCAAGTGAAGAAGTTTGTTTAATCTTAATCTCGATGTAGTGCTCAGTCCTATCGGAGTGCACCGGAACAAACAACACTTTCATAATATCTTCTGAAAACAAATGCCATTGTCACACACACACACACACATACACACGCCCTGGCGACCGGACATCTCCTTCATAAAACTAATAATATGGCTTAATAATCGGGCAGTTCGATGTGTGTAGAGGTGTGTGTGTGTGTGTGTGTGTGTGTGTGTGTGTGTGTGTGTGTGTGTGTGTGTGTGTGTGTGTGTGTGTGTGTGTGTGTGTGTAGAGGTGTGTGTGGTTAAAACGTAGCAGCGTCGATCTCTATTCAGCTGTTCTAATGAAGGTAAACACAGTGAAGGTGGTGCGTAAAAGGCACATCTCTCCTACTTGGCGAACCGGTAACTTTCTTGCATGAGATACATTCTTTATTTTTTTTCATGACCCTTTAGGGCAGGGGTGGTGAACTATTAGCGCCGGTGTTATGCCGTATTATGCATGCTCACTGCACCTCGCTGGAGCGTGCCACAGCGTAAAGTAAAAACTCAAAGACTTATCAATTATTTGTACGGCAAAGTTAGGTTTGGAAACTATATCATTTCCTTTTTGGTGGGCATGCATAACACCGGAGCCTCGCTGCGGGGAAGCTTTGGTGCTGTTCTGAGTTTGTTCTAATCTGTCAAAATGACGGACTGTTTTCAGATTTTTCCGTCATTGTTAAAAAAAATCCGTCATAGGCGGAAAATATTCGGTTAACGCAACCTCTGCTTCCGAGTCACTTGCTTCAGCAGCTAGGCAAGAATCCTTCCTGGCATTCGGAAAACGAAGAGTGGAACAGGCTAGCAAGTGTGCAGGTGTGCGTCATATGAGAGGCCCCGCCTTACATTTTCCGCCACAGATTTGGGGAAATTGGTCCGTGCGCAAAGCATTGTGGGGATTTTAAGGACGCAAAGTCTACCCATGTGCAGCCTCGAAATTATCCCCAAACCAAGGACGCGGCCTCGGTGGAATTCCAAGTATGCTGGACATTGGAATAGTCCTTCGGCGGCACTCTATGACGTAGCATCCTTGAAATATTGGCTTGGAAGCCAGTATCCTTGAGATTGAGAAACGGCCACAGTCAGACGAGACATATACCACGTGATGACACGTTAGGCTCGTGTTGTGTTCAAGGACCCTGACCTTGGCCAGGAAAAACAGGCACTCGCATGTTTGATTACTTTGCGGTCTAGATTTCTTGAATTGTTTTCTATTTTGCGTGTGTTTATAAATTACCTCGAGGGCCGTACCAAATGGTCTCGCGGTCCGTATACGGCCTGGAGGTTCCCCACCCCTGCAAAGACATCTAACCACACTTTAATTAATCTACTCAAATATGTCCTCATGATGTTATTCTTAATTGATTGTAATTCTTATCTCTCTGTACTGCAGGTCTGTCAACATATGTTGTTTTAAATTGATCAAATTGTCCTGTTACTGAAGGTTGTTAAAAAACACAAACGGGCTGTGAACATCCCAATCTCCTCCGACTGTGAGCTGGACATTGATCACAGTTACAGTGTGCACTGTGAACCTGAGGGCTTCTTCATTCAGCCTGAGGTGAGTCACTGATACTCCTCTAAAGAAACACAATGATCATTAACACACATTTATCTGCATGTGGATCCACAATCAGGAAAGAAAGAAAGAAAGAAGATAAACATTTAACTTCTGCTTCTGGTTTTCAGAGTAAAACATTTAAATCCATGTTTGGACCAAACTACCATCCGACATTTCAAGTGTCCCTGATGACGAGCACAGAGAGAGTGTTCTTGAAGGTCAAGGACCAAGGTGGAAATGAAGTCTGGAATTATCGCGTGTCACTGGAAGGTAAAGACTCCACCTGAGCTCAGACCCAGTGATAGACTGATAACGCTAAAGCTCTATCTCATAGCCTTCTCTATTAAGACTCCATGGCAGCGTATCATTACGACATTAAACACACAACCTGTTATATTCTAAAACCATAGTAAAAACTAGTGTGGTGGTGAAACAGCGGGGCATCATCAAATCAAATCAAATCAAGTTTTATTTATATAGCACATTTATAAACGATTTTTGGTGGAGCCAAAGTGTTGTACATATAATAAAATTAGCCTACAGTAGAGACACTTTAGAGCAAATACAACAACACAGATTGTTCAGAATATCAGTATGAGAAAGACGACACCCTCTGTCCTTAGACCCTCACATCGTACAAGGAAAAACTTCCAGAGAAAACCCACAGTTTAAAGGGAACATGGGAGAAACCTCAGGGAGAGCAACAGAGGAGGGATCCCTCTCCCAGGACGGACAGACGTGCAATAGATGCCGTGTGTAAATCGAAGAGATAATACATTTTACAGCATATAGACCGAATGTTAGGAAATGCATGTGTCTGTAATAAGAAGATTAATCCACGAGGATGTCAGCTACAATCCTGAGGAAGCCATCAGGGAAGCAGCATGGCGAGACCCAAGGCAGGACCGCAGAGACAGGTTCAGCCACAACCCGAAACGTCCACGACTTAATCCAGAACTCGGGATAGAGGATCCAAGACACAGGACTACAGCAAGAGGATCAGCCTCGACTCCGGATCCCGGCGTAGATATAGATACAAAACAAGAAAAAAGATTTGGCTGGGTTAATCGGAACAAGAGAATACACAGACACAGACAGAGAGGGAAAAGGTCATTGGATAAAAGTTATTCTTGATAACCCTCTAGAAAGATCTCATGAACTTCCCCACTCAATCTATCAAGACCCGAGCAGTTCTATTAGAAGTCCAAGGTAAAGGCCTATATCGCTCATGGAATCCCTCACCATATGAACTCTGACCCCTCAAGTGTACAAGTGAAGAGACACCATGTGTCAGCTCCTTTTAGAATATAATTTCTTCTCTTCTCAGAGAAACAAGGGTATGAAAAGAATAGCCAGGAAGAGAGGCAGAACGTGACTACGTAAATGCACTCTCCTAAATATTAAATGAGAAACACAAAGCCAGAAATTGAAAAGAAAAGGCACCATCATGCTTCCCCTTAGAATAGGGTGGAAATTATGAAGACCCAAATTATAAAGAGGGGACATGGGATACTAGTGAAGAGGGACAACAGTGAAAAATCCCAACGTATCCAACGTACTAGCACTCTCCAAAGAGACAGAAAGTCAAAGTATACGCCGAGAGGCACAACGTGACTACGTAAATGCACTCTCCTGTATAAATTAGTTCAAGGGAAAGGGGGTGAAAAACTAAACTAATCAAAAGAAGGAAGTAGAGAGGCCTAAATGCCCTCTCCTAGATTCAGTTAAAGGAAAGAACTGGGGAACAAACAAGTACAGGAGGAAAGGCCCAACGAGTCAACGTCAACACACTCTCCTAGAATAGTTCAAGGTAAACGAGGTAGGAAGAATATAGTAAGCTGAAAAGGCGTCCAAGAACGCTTTCCCTCTAGTCCTACAAATCATGGGAGTTGTAGTCTTCAGCTTCTCGTGGTTAAGTGGATACGCCGCCATTACAGGAGACCGTGATGAACGTACTGTTACCTTGATTAAAATGACACATCTCTCTGAACCATTTGGGATAATGTACGTACACAACTCAACACAATATAAATAATAGAGGTGTAGGAGTTGTTATACATTATAAGGAAATGCTACATATTATAACTTCAAGTGAACATAAATCCACCTCTGGGAATGCTGAGTTATACTTTAATTGTTAAGAGATCTGTTTAATGTGATTGTTGGTTAACAAAAGTATTTCCCCTGTTTGTCTTCCAGATCCAAGGAAGGAATTGTCCCAGATAAATGTCCCAGCAGAGAGCAGAGTCCCAGCAGAGAGCAGAGTCCCAGCAGAGAGCAGAGTCCCAGCAGAGAGCAGAGTCCCAGCAGAGAGCAGAGACCCAGCAGAGAGCAGAGTCCCAGCAGAGAAGTGGCGGCTCTTTCGGACAGAGTTCATTAACAGAATGACTGAAACTGTCCTTAACGACCTTCTGGATAAACTCCTTGAGTCTGGAGTGATCAGGACATCTGAAATGGAGTCAGCCAGAGCCAAATCCCAAAATAAGGGAGCACGAGACGGAGCACGAGAGGTGGTGGACGCGGTGCAAAAAAAAGGAGTAGCAGCCAGCAAGGTTCTGATCAAAGCTCTCCGTGAGCTGGACCCGCTTCTTTACGAAGAGCTCAACAAGAAAAACCTCGTGGAGTGAGTGTGAAAGCCCCTGCTAGTTTTGTACGTTGCTAACTGTAACTAGAGATGGGTGTCAGGTACTGAATTGTTACCGGTACCTGATTGGCCAGGTGATGTGGCCGTCTGACCGCCAGCAGCGCAGACCCTAAAGCCACCTTTTCTTTCATTTATTTTATACAAAAACATATATGAACATCATATATTTTGAATACAAACCAATTGACATCAGGGGGAGACATATGTTATAAAAACCAATGCTATAACTGTCCAAGTCTGTTCATACCGTGTACCTGTTGTCTGTCTTCTTCTGCTGTTCCCTTTAGTGTTTATTTCCTGTCAGTCTGTTTAATTACTTTTTTTGCACTTACTGAGAGAAAAGAGGAGGATTTAAACACAGACATGTTACATTTGATATGTGATTCAACTTGTAACACTGTTCAAACTGCCTCTGTGAATAAATTCATTATTATTAAAAACATGAATTAAAAACAAAGTAAGCTTCTTCAAAATATTTACACACACACACACACAAACACACACATACACACACACACACACACACACAAACGCACGCTTCTAAAAGAGGTACATCAAAGACACTAACATAGTCGAGTTGTATGTATTAAATATTGTGTAAATGATTACGGTCCCACAAAATTGAATATGCATTTTAAAAATTAAATTGTTTTATTCACGGGAGAACGCTGAAGTTTTATAATTTCTCTTGAACATATTTTTAGAAGTTTGTTTTCCCTGGGTTTATTTATTTGTTGATTTATATATTTAATAATTTACTTTAAAAAAATCATTATTTTGAAGTTTATTTTCAATTAAATGTGTAGATTTTGTATAATTGAAAATGTACTTTAAGCTCCATTTCTTGATTGAAAAAATACCTTAAACTTAATAAATTATTTCATAAAGATGATATTATAATAACTTTCAGTCAGGCTGGAGACGGCTGACTTTATTTTCAGTCATCCTTTGACATTTCATTTCTCAATTTGTTTGGAATTGTATTGAAAAAACGTTTTTTAACTAAAGATTTAAAGGTTTAAAAAAATATTTAATAAAGTGTGTCACAGTTTGAAAGTAAATCAGAATAACTCCTTTGATTTGAAAATAATCAAAATATTTCCTCACATTTAAGACACTTGAAAAATGACAAACTATTTTTTAATTATTAAGTATTAGCAGCTTCATTTTTTTGTATAAAAGGTTTCCGATTAAAATCATCCGCAATAAACAACTAATGATCCTATTTTCTAAAGGGTTTGAAAACAGAAGCAACAGGAAGTTAGAGCTACAAAAATAAGACTCACGTTAAAAAAAAACTCCAGTAAATTAACTTTAACGTCTTTATTGTTGTCGTCATTTTGAAATTAAAATAATGTTTTTTAATGCTTTTCACTGACAGCTAAGATACGCATACCGTTACGAGTTTAACGGCAGCCTCATTGGTGTTTCCTCGCGTCACTCAAACTAGACGCACTGGCGAGGAGGCGGGGCTTATCTCCATGTAAATACCAACAACAATATCAACATATTTTTCTGGGATTTAATTGAAATACACGTTTTCAAATTGATGCCGAAATAACTACAGAATAAAACCGGGAAGTAAAACTATGAATGAATGGTTTTGGTTTGATAAGTGTGCTTAAAAGACGGCAGACGTTTAACATGTTGTCTGAATGGAGGTCGGATCGATCGCGCTAAGCTAACATGTAGCCGCTCCTTCCACACTCACAACAACGTCATACAGACAGAAATAAAGCAGCACTTTCATTCAGTCTGTGGTTTGTACATTTATAAACAATGACGTTTCATAAGTTTCTGAACAGATATGGAGAACGTTGAGCTATGTGTGATAACAGTGTCCGACAGTGGCTCAGTCAGTAGGGGGCCTATGAGCCTGCGTGCGTGTTTTGGTCCAAGAAGGAGAGGTGAATTGTTTGTTTGTGAATCTATTTTGTTTCGTCAAACTTATAGTTTGTTTTTGTTTTTAGTCCCCCCCCCCCCCCAAAACAGCCTTGCTGTCTGGGGGTTTCCCCCGACCCGTGTGTTTTTCGTTTTGATGGATACTGGCAACGAAAACTGGAATGGCTTTATTGACTGCGTCACGGATCCCGGACATTGAAACATTACAGCGGAGTGTGGAGAGGGACGGGAAACTGTGAATGAACAAGGAAAGGACAATGACAACGAAAATGCGAGCGGACAAAATGGAAAAACAGCAGTAGGGAAACAAAAAGAGGTGAGAGAGGAGTTGGAGTGGGTGGTGGAAGAGGATAAATATAAAAAAAGAGCTTACGGTGGTGGCGGCGGCGGTGGAAAGGGGAAAAGCAGTGGTATCTGTAATGGATCTGCTAAAAGGAGTTTAAAAAAAAAAAAGTGGAGTGGTGATGGGGTGCAGGGTGAAAGGAGACGGACTATATGAAGTGACAATGGCTGATGAAAATATAAAATAATGGATGGGATAAGGATAAACGGGGCTATGGTGCGGGGCAGAGACTGTATGATAAAATAACTCACAGTATCATTCCTGAACATACCGGCTTACAGTATGTACTGGATATACAACAATTAAGGGCAGATTGGCAATGTAGGGGTTCTGCGGCTGCCTGTCTCGGCAATCAAGAGAAGAGTGTGGCCCGGTGTTGTGCCGTAGATTGAAGCCCTGTTCGCGGGGACGCGCAAAGGTGACGTCATCGCCTGTATTGAGCGTTCGTCTAGTTTAATAAGCTTTTTTCTCTCTTTTGAATGATATATTTCCCATCAGATTAAACAAGCAAACGGCTGAATAAGTCAGTATAGTCCTATTTCTTAAAACCTTCGCTGTTGTTTAAGTGTCTGATACTTGATAACCACGTATAGTAAGCAATGATATAACAGTAATGATATAACAAATATGATAATGTAAGACACTGTTTTATTTTCAATCATGTCAGGGTTTGAGTTTTGTTGTGTCTAGTTGTGGGGTTATTTTGTTGTTCTGTTCTCCCTGTCATGTTTTCCTCCTTGTTTCTTGTCTGGTCCTTCTCCCTGTGTTTTCCTCCCTGTCGTTAGTTTCCCTGGTGTGTCTGATTGTCTGATTGTGTTCACCTGTTGCCCTTGTGTTTCTCGTGATTACCCGTCCCTGTATTTAGTCTTGTCTCTTCCTGTGTTCGGTGTCGGTTCATTGTTTGTTTTGTCCTGTCTCCCTCCATGTTGGTCACGACCGTGTTTTGGGTATTGTATTTTCCTCGTGTTACCTCTGTGCTATCCATGCCATGCTATTTTGCTGATCGGCTTTGAAATAAATCTCGCTTTTGTTTGTAGACCTTAGCCTTTTTTTGTAATCTGCTTTTGGGTCCTACCTTTCCCAAACCGTAACAGAATGAACCGACCAGCTTTGGACTCAGCAGATTCAGCTTTTTTGATGCTACGGGCAGAACGTCTTGGGTACTCTCTGGAGTACATTTTTTATATGTGGTATGACGCCTCATCTATACGGGGTAGAGTGGCTGCTTTGAAGGAGGCAGGCCAGGAGGTTACTCGCAAGCCCTGGCTCAGGAGTTTGTTGCCTGAGTGGCTACAACTTTTTACCAGTAGTCCTGGAAACTTTTCTCAAGCCTCTAACCCTTTCCTGGGATCCGACTACTATCCTGGTAGAGGTCCACGGTGTCTCCAAAGGGCCTCTAGGAGACGCAGGGTTCCAGCCCGTGCCCCAGCAGCCATGGTTCCGGCCCCAGTTCTGGACCCAGCAGCCATGGTTCCAGCCTTAGTCCTGGCCCCAGCAGCCATGGTTCCGGCCCCAGCAGCCATGTTTCTGGCTCCAGTTTCGGCTCCAGTACTGGCTCCCCGGCCGACGCCAGCTCCCCGTGTTCTGTCGGCGTACCGACCGTCTCAAGTCACCTCTCCAGTTCCCTCTCAAGTCTCCTCTCAAGTCTCCTCTCGACTCTCCTCTCGAGTCCCCTCTCAAGTCTCCTCTCGAGTCTCCTCTCGAGTTCCCTCTCAACTCACCTCTCGAGTTCCCTCTCGAGTCTCCTCTCGAGTCCCTACCCAATGTCTTGGTATGTTGGAGGTTCCGCTCGGGGTCCTGCCAACTCCATGTCCTGTCCCGTTGGGGGTCCTGCCGACTACTCTTCTGCGGGGGTCCTGCCAACCCTATGTCCTGTGCCGTTGGAGGTCCCGCCGACTACTCTTCTGCCGGGGGTCCTGCCAACCCTATGTCCTGTGCCGTTGGAGGTCCCGCCGACTACTCTTCTGCCGGGGGTCCTGCCAAGTACTTGTCCTCTTCCGTGGGGGATCCTGCCGACACCTGTCCCCCTGGAGGTGGGGGTCTCTGGGTCACATCCTGCTGCTGCTGCTGCTCTCTCTCCCTCCCTGTATTCACAGCACTTTTACCCAGCTTTCACACACTCATTCCTGGGTAAGAAATCCATGTGCATCACCCTGGATCTCTGCCTGTGACTGTGGGACCCTGCTTACAGCAGTGAACCTGCTGCCAGCATTACAAACATATTAATCAGGCATTTTAACACTTTTTTCCCATGGAAATGATTTGTATTCACTATCATGGGGCTATATAAATCAAATTGCGGGTAAATAGGAGCACAATTGTACCTTTTACTATTTAAATGTATTTGTATTATATATTTGTTGGCTATTAAAGTGACATTTCTGGGTGACTTTGTCAGTTTATGGAGCTTAGCCCACAATTCCCGGAGGTTCCAGGCCGAATTTGGGAGCTCATAGGTGGCCTGTCATGCACCCCCACCCGTGGAAAGCAAAACAAAGTAAAGAAAACGGTCAATTATATCTTAAAAGAATCGAAAATGAAGTTTGAAAAAATTCTCGAAAAAACGGCTAAGTGCCAACGGAGGAGGGGCTACAACAAGCTCAAGTCTTCGGTGCTTCCGGCGGAAGCCCCGGAGACATTTGCACTCCCCGGTGCAATTTACAACGGAGAGGGGAATCGAGACCTCCCTTCCTCCGTCCAAAAAATTCATTCATCTTTTCCAAGCTACAATCTGCACGAAATCGGAAACCCGGTTTCTGAGAGCACTTTGAAAAAAACGGCCTATTTCACATGATGGGGAAATCATGGAGGAATGCATCCGCTACATGAGCACTTTGGATCGGATACAATTGTTGCCTGGAGGACCCCCAATCATGGTTCTTACACAACATTAAGTTTTTGAACTGGTCTCTGGAGGAATTCAAGGGGAGTTGTCACGGAATAATGAGACACTATTTTCGGATACATTTTATCCATTTTCACCCCTTCCTCTGGTTCTTCCAAAAGTTAACTTAGACTTTTTCTGCCTCTGGATGAATGGAATGGAAATGGAATGTGATGTCAACTTCCAATGCAAAGTCCCTGCCACGGGCAGGACACAATGTTATGGAGGTGGGGGTCTTGCTGGTGCTCAAGTGTCCATATACGTCACCCCATATTCACATAACTTTTACCCGCCTTAAGAGACACTATTTTTGGTATACAATTGATCCATTTTCACCCTTTTCTCTGGTTCTTCCAAAAGTTAACTTAGACTTTTTCTGCCTCTGGATGAATGGAATGGAAATGGAATGTGATGTCAACTTCCAATGCAAAGTCCCTGCCACGGGCAGGACACATTTTTACCAACTATGCCTACACACATGCAACACTTGTGGGTTCTCTATGCATGTGTCTGAGGGTAAAATAATCATCATTCTGTAGATAAATATGTTTGTCAATATCATGGACATCTCCTGCTAAATTGAGGTCCACGAAGCTGACACCCTGCTGACACAGCAGTGACTCTGCTGTACATTTCATGAGTCAAATGTGGATGAAATGGACATATTCCTGTACATTTCATGAGTCAAATGTGGATGAAATGGACAGGTTTCAAGCTTCTTTCCTGGGTTACATAGTGCTGTGAAGCAGCCTGTCCTCTTGGTGGTGGGAGAGCGAGGTGCTGGAAGGAGCTCTCTGGGTCACATCCTGCTGCTGCTGCTGCTCTCTCTCCCTCCCTGTATTCACAGCACTTTTACCCAGCTTTCACACACTCATTCCTGGGTAAGAAATCCATTTGCATCACCCTGGATCTCTGCCTGTGAGTGTGGGACCCTGCTTACAGCAGTGAACCTGCTGCCAGCATTACAAACATATTAATCAGGCATTTTAACACTTTTTTCCCATGAAAATGATTTGTATTCACTATCATGGGGCTATATAAATCAAATTGTGGGTAATTAGGAGCACAATTGTACCTTTTACTATTTAAATGTATTTGTATTATATATTTGTTGGCTATTAAAGTGACATTTCTGGGTGACTTTGTCAGTTTATGGAGCTTAGCCCACAATTCCCGGAGGTTCCAGGCCGAATTTGGGAGCTCATAGGCGGCCTGTCATGCACCCCCACCCGTGGAAAGCAAAACAAAGTAAAGAAAACGGTCAATTATATCTTAAAAGAATCGAAAATGAAGTTTGAAAAAATTCTCGAAAAAACGGCTAAGTGCCAACGGAGGAGGGGCTACAACAAGCTCAAGTCTTCGGTGCTTCCGGCGGAAGCCCCGGAGACATTTGCACTCCCCGGTGCAATTTACAACGGAGAGGGGAATCGAGACCTCCCTTCCTCCGTCCAAAAAATTCATTCATCTTTTCCAAGCTACAATCTGCACGAAATCGGAAACCCGGTTTCTGAGAGCACTTTGAAAAAAAACGGCCTATTTCACATGATGGGGAAATCATGGAGGAATGCATCCGCTACATGAGCACTTTGGATCGGATACAATTGTTGCCTGGAGGACCCCCAATCATGGTTCTTACACAACATTAAGTTTTTGAACTGGTCTCTGGAGGAATTCAAGGGGAGTTGTCACGGAATAATGAGACACTATTTTCGGATACATTTTATCCATTTTCACCCCTTCCTCTGGTTCTTCCAAAAGTTAACATAGACTTTTTCTGCCTCTGGATGAATGGAATGGAAATGGAATGTGATGTCAACTTCCAATTCAAAGTCCCTGCCACGGGCAGGACACAAGGTTATGGAGGTTTGGGTCTTGCTGGTGCTCAAGTGTCCATATACGTCACCCCATATTCACATAACTTTTACCCGCCTTAAGAGACACTATTTTTGGTATACAATTGATCCATTTTCACCCTTTTCTCTGGTTCTTCCAAAAGTTAACTTAGACTTTTTCTGCCTCTGGATGAATGGAATGGAAATGGAATGTGATGTCAACTTCCAATGCAAAGTCCCTGCCACGGGCAGGACACAAGGTTATGGAGGTGGGGGTCTTGCTGGTGCTCAAGTGTCCATATACGTCACCCCATATTCACATAACTTTTACCCGCCTTAAGAGACACTATTTTTGGTATACAATTGATCCATTTTCACCCTTTTCTCTGGTTCTTCCAAAAGTTAACTTAGACTTTTTCTGCCTCTGGATGAATGGAATGGAAATGGAATGTGATGTCAACTTCCAATGCAAAGTCCCTGCCACGGGCAGGACACATTTTTACCAACTATGCCTACACACATGCAACACTTGTGGGTTCTCTATGCATGTGTCTGAGGGTAAAATAATCATCATTCTGTAGATAAATATGTTTGTCAATATCAAGGACATCTCCTGCTAAATTGAGGTCCACGAAGCTGACACCCTGCTGACACAGCAGTGACTCTGCTGTACATTTCATGAGTCAAATGTGGATGAAATGGACATATTCCTGTACATTTCATGAGTCAAATGTGGATGAAATGGACAGGTTTCAAGCTTCTTTCCTGGGTTACATAGTGCTGTGAAGCAGCCTGTCCTCTTGGTGGTGGGAGAGCGAGGTGCTGGAAGGAGCTCTCTGGGTCACATCCTGCTGCTGCTGCTGCTCTCTCTCCCTCCCTGTATTCACAGCACTTTTACCCAGCTTTCACACACTCATTCCTGGGTAAGAAATCCATTTGCATCACCCTGGATCTCTGCCTGTGAGTGTGGGACCCTGCTTACAGCAGTGAACCTGCTGCCAGCATTACAAACATATTAATCAGGCATTTTAACACTTTTTTCCCATGAAAATGATTTGTATTCACTATCATGGGGCTATATAAATCAAATTGTGGGTAATTAGGAGCACAATTGTACCTTTTACTATTTAAATGTATTTGTATTATATATTTGTTGGCTATTAAAGTGACATTTCTGGGTGACTTTGTCAGTTTATGGAGCTTAGCCCACAATTCCCGGAGGTTCCAGGCCGAATTTGGGAGCTCATAGGCGGCCTGTCATGCACCCCCACCCGTGGAAAGCAAAACAAAGTAAAGAAAACGGTCAATTATATCTTAAAAGAATCGAAAATGAAGTTTGAAAAAATTCTCGAAAAAACGGCTAAGTGCCAACGGAGGAGGGGCTACAACAAGCTCAAGTCTTCGGTGCTTCCGGCGGAAGCCCCGGAGACATTTGCACTCCCCGGTGCAATTTACAACGGAGAGGGGAATCGAGACCTCCCTTCCTCCGTCCAAAAAATTCATTCATCTTTTCCAAGCTACAATCTGCACGAAATCGGAAACCCGGTTTCTGAGAGCACTTTGAAAAAAACGGCCTATTTCACATGATGGGGAAATCATGGAGGAATGCATCCGCTACATGAGCACTTTGGATCGGATACAATTGTTGCCTGGAGGACCCCCAATCATGGTTCTTACACAACATTAAGTTTTTGAACTGGTCTCTGGAGGAATTCAAGGGGAGTTGTCACGGAATAATGAGACACTATTTTCGGATACATTTTATCCATTTTCACCCCTTCCTCTGGTTCTTCCAAAAGTTAACATAGACTTTTTCTGCCTCTGGATGAATGGAATGGAAATGGAATGTGATGTCAACTTCCAATTCAAAGTCCCTGCCACGGGCAGGACACAAGGTTATGGAGGTTTGGGTCTTGCTGGTGCTCAAGTGTCCATATACGTCACCCCATATTCACATAACTTTTACCCGCCTTAAGAGACACTATTTTTGGTATACAATTGATCCATTTTCACCCTTTTCTCTGGTTCTTCCAAAAGTTAACTTAGACTTTTTCTGCCTCTGGATGAATGGAATGGAAATGGAATGTGATGTCAACTTCCAATGCAAAGTCCCTGCCACGGGCAGGACACAAGGTTATGGAGGTGGGGGTCTTGCTGGTGCTCAAGTGTCCATATACGTCACCCCATATTCACATAACTTTTACCCGCCTTAAGAGACACTATTTTTGGTATACAATTGATCCATTTTCACCCTTTTCTCTGGTTCTTCCAAAAGTTAACTTAGACTTTTTCTGCCTCTGGATGAATGGAATGGAAATGGAATGTGATGTCAACTTCCAATGCAAAGTCCCTGCCACGGGCAGGACACATTTTTACCAACTATGCCTACACACATGCAACACTTGTGGGTTCTCTATGCATGTGTCTGAGGGTAAAATAATCATCATTCTGTAGATAAATATGTTTGTCAATATCAAGGACATCTCCTGCTAAATTGAGGTCCACGAAGCTGACACCCTGCTGACACAGCAGTGACTCTGCTGTACATTTCATGAGTCAAATGTGGATGAAATGGACATATTCCTGTACATTTCATGAGTCAAATGTGGATGAAATGGACAGGTTTCAAGCTTCTTTCCTGGGTTACATAGTGCTGTGAAGCAGCCTGTCCTCTTGGTGGTGGGAGAGCGAGGTGCTGGAAGGAGCTCTCTGGGTCACATCCTGCTGCTGCTGCTGCTCTCTCTCTCCCTCCCTGTATTCACAGCACTTTTACCCAGCTTTCACACACTCATTCCTGGGTAAGAAATCCATGTGCATCACCCTGGATCTCTGCCTGTGAGTGTGGGACCCTGCTTACAGCAGTGAACCTGCTGCCAGCATTACAAACATATTAATCAGGCATTTTAACACTTTTTTTCCCATGAAAATGATTTGTATTCACTATCATGGGGCTATATAAATCAAATTGCGGGTAATTAGGAGCACAATTGTACCTTTTACTATTTAAATGTATTTGTATTATATATTTTTTGGCTATTAAAGTGACATTTCTGGGTGACTTTGTCAGTTTATGGAGCTTAGCCCACAATTCCCAGAGGTTCCAGGCCGAATTTTGGAGCTCATAGGCGGCCTGCCATGCGCCCCCACCCGTGGAAAGCAAAAAAAAGTAAAGCAAACGGTCAATTATATCTTAAAATAATCAAAGATGAAGTTTGAAAAAATTCTCGAAAAAACGGCTAAGTGCCAACGGAGGAGGGGCTGCAAAAAGCTCAAGTCTTCGGTGCTTCCGGCGGAAGCCCCGGAGACATTTGCATTCCCCCGGTGCAATTTACAACGGAGAGGGGAATCGAGACCTCCCTTCCTCCGTCCAAAAAATTCATTCATCTTTTCCAAGCTACAATCTGCACGAAATCGGAAACCCGGTTTTTGAGAGCACTTTGAAAAAAACGGCCTATTTCACTTGATGGGGGAAATCATGGAGGAATGCATCCGCTACATGAGCACTTTGGATCAGATACAATTGTTGCCTGGAGGACCCCCAATCATGGTTCTTACCAAACTTTAAGTTTTTGAACTGGTCTCTGGAGGAATTCAAGGGGAGTTGTCGCGGAATAATGAGACACTATTTTCGGATACATATTATCCATTTTCACCCCTTCCTCTGGTTCTTCCAAAAGTTAACTTAGACTTTTTCTGACTCTGGATGAATGGAATGGAAATGGAATGTGATGTCAACTTCCAATGCAAAGTCCCTGCCACGGGCAGGACACAAGGTTATGGAGGTGGGGGTCTTGCTGGTGCTCAAGTGTCCATATACGTCACCCCATATTCACATAACTTTTACCCGCCTTAAGAGACACTATTTTTGGTATACAATTGATCCATTTTCACCCTTTTCTCTGGTTCTTCCAAAAGTTAACTTAGACTTTTTCTGACTCTGGATGAATGGAATGGAAATGGAATGTGATGTCAACTTCCAATGCAAAGTCCCTGCCACGGGCAGGACACAAGGTTATGGAGGTGGGGGTCTTGCTGGTGCTCAAGTGTCCATATACGTCACCCCATATTCACATAACTTTTACCCGCCTTAAAAGACACTATTTTGGTATACAATTCATCCATTTTCACCCTTTTCTCTGGTTCTTCCAAAAGTTAACTTAGACTTTTTCTGCCTCTGGATGAATGGAATGGAAATGGAATGTGATGTCAACTTCCAATGCAAAGTCCCTGCCACGGGCAGGACACATTTTACCAACTATGCCTACGCACATGCAACACTTGGGGGTTCTCTATGCATGTGTCTGAGGGTACAATAATCATCATTCTGTAGATAAATATGTCAATATCATGGACATCTCCTGCTAAATTGAGGTCCACGAAGCTGACACCCTGCTGACACAGCAGTGACTCTGCTGTACATTTCATGAGTCAAATGTGGATGAAATGGACATATTCCTGTACATTTCATGAGTCAAATGTGGATGAAATGGACAGGTTTCAAGCTTATTTCCTGGGTTACATAGTGCTGTGAAGCAGCCTGTCCTCTTGGTAGTGGGAGAGCGAGGTGCTGGAAGGAGCTCTCTGGGTTACATCCTGCTGCTGCTGCTGCTCTCTCTCCCTCCCTGTATTCACAGCACTTTTACCCAGCTTTCACACACTCATTCCTGGGTAATAAATCCATTTGCATCACCCTGGATCTCTGCCTGTGAGTGTGGGACCCTGCTTACAGCAGTGAACCTGCTGCCAGCATTACAAACATATTAATCAGGCATTTTAACACTTTTTTCCCATGAAAATGATTTGTATTCACTATCATGGGGCTATATAAATCAAATTGCGGGTAATTAGGAGCACAATTGTACCTTTTACTAGTTAAATGTATTTTTATTATATATTTGTTGGCTATTAAAGTGACATTTCTGGGTGACTTTGTCAGTTTATGGAGCTTAGCCCACAATTCCCGGAGGTTCCAGGCCGAATTTGGGAGCTCATAGGCGGCCTGCCATGCACCCCCACCCGTGGAAAGCAAAACAAAGTAAAGAAAACGGTCAATTATATCTTAAAATAATCGAAAATGAAGTTTGAAAAAATTCTCGAAAAAACGGCTAAGTGCCAACGGAGGAGGGGCTACAACATGCTCAAGTCTTCGGTGCTTCCGGCGGAAGCCCCGGAGACATTTGCACTCCCCCGGTGCAATTTACAACGGAGAGGGGAATCGAGACCTCCCTTCCTCCGTCCAAAAAAATCATTCATCTTTTCCAAGCTACAATCTGCACGAAATCGGAAACCCGGTTTCTGAGAGCACTTTGAAAAAAACGGCCTATTTCACATGATGGGGAAATCATGGAGGAATGCATCCGCTACATGAGCACTTTGGATCGGATACAATTGTTGCCTGGAGGACCCCCAATCATGGTTCTTACACAACATTAAGTTTTTGAACTGGTCTCTGGAGGAATTCAAGGGGAGTTGTCACGGAATAATGAGACACTATTTTCGGATACATTTTATCCATTTTCACCCCTTCCTCTGGTTCTTCCAAAAGTTAACTTAGACTTTTTCTGCCTCTGGATGAATGGAATGGAAATGGAATGTGATGTCAACTTCCAATGCAAAGTCCCTGCCACGGGCAGGACACAATGTTATGGAGGTGGGGGTCTTGCTGGTGCTCAAGTGTCCATATACGTCACCCCATATTCACATAACTTTTACCCGCCTTAAGAGACACTATTTTTGGTATACAATTGATCCATTTTCACCCTTTTCTCTGGTTCTTCCAAAAGTTAACTTAGACTTTTTCTGCCTCTGGATGAATGGAATGGAAATGGAATGTGATGTCAACTTCCAATGCAAAGTCCCTGCCACGGGCAGGACACATTTTTACCAACTATGCCTACACACATGCAACACTTGTGGGTTCTCTATGCATGTGTCTGAGGGTAAAATAATCATCATTCTGTAGATAAATATGTTTGTCAATATCATGGACATCTCCTGCTAAATTGAGGTCCACGAAGCTGACACCCTGCTGACACAGCAGTGACTCTGCTGTACATTTCATGAGTCAAATGTGGATGAAATGGACATATTCCTGTACATTTCATGAGTCAAATGTGGATGAAATGGACAGGTTTCAAGCTTCTTTCCTGGGTTACATAGTGCTGTGAAGCAGCCTGTCCTCTTGGTGGTGGGAGAGCGAGGTGCTGGAAGGAGCTCTCTGGGTCACATCCTGCTGCTGCTGCTGCTCTCTCTCCCTCCCTGTATTCACAGCACTTTTACCCAGCTTTCACACACTCATTCCTGGGTAAGAAATCCATTTGCATCACCCTGGATCTCTGCCTGTGAGTGTGGGACCCTGCTTACAGCAGTGAACCTGCTGCCAGCATTACAAACATATTAATCAGGCATTTTAACACTTTTTTCCCATGAAAATGATTTGTATTCACTATCATGGGGCTATATAAATCAAATTGTGGGTAATTAGGAGCACAATTGTACCTTTTACTATTTAAATGTATTTGTATTATATATTTGTTGGCTATTAAAGTGACATTTCTGGGTGACTTTGTCAGTTTATGGAGCTTAGCCCACAATTCCCGGAGGTTCCAGGCCGAATTTGGGAGCTCATAGGCGGCCTGTCATGCACCCCCACCCGTGGAAAGCAAAACAAAGTAAAGAAAATGGTCAATTATATCTTAAAAGAATCGAAAATGAAGTTTGAAAAAATTCTCGAAAAAACGGCTAAGTGCCAACGGAGGAGGGGCTACAACAAGCTCAAGTCTTCGGTGCTTCCGGCGGAAGCCCCGGAGACATTTGCACTCCCCGGTGCAATTTACAACGGAGAGGGGAATCGAGACCTCCCTTCCTCCGTCCAAAAAATTCATTCATCTTTTCCAAGCTACAATCTGCACGAAATCGGAAACCCGGTTTCTGAGAGCACTTTGAAAAAAACGGCCTATTTCACATGATGGGGAAATCATGGAGGAATGCATCCGCTACATGAGCACTTTGGATCGGATACAATTGTTGCCTGGAGGACCCCCAATCATGGTTCTTACACAACATTAAGTTTTTGAACTGGTCTCTGGAGGAATTCAAGGGGAGTTGTCACGGAATAATGAGACACTATTTTCGGATACATTTTATCCATTTTCACCCCTTCCTCTGGTTCTTCCAAAAGTTAACATAGACTTTTTCTGCCTCTGGATGAATGGAATGGAAATGGAATGTGATGTCAACTTCCAATTCAAAGTCCCTGCCACGGGCAGGACACAAGGTTATGGAGGTTTGGGTCTTGCTGGTGCTCAAGTGTCCATATACGTCACCCCATATTCACATAACTTTTACCCGCCTTAAGAGACACTATTTTTGGTATACAATTGATCCATTTTCACCCTTTTCTCTGGTTCTTCCAAAAGTTAACTTAGACTTTTTCTGCCTCTGGATGAATGGAATGGAAATGGAATGTGATGTCAACTTCCAATGCAAAGTCCCTGCCACGGGCAGGACACATTTTTACCAACTATGCCTACACACATGCAACACTTGTGGGTTCTCTATGCATGTGTCTGAGGGTAAAATAATCATCATTCTGTAGATAAATATGTTTGTCAATATCAAGGACATCTCCTGCTAAATTGAGGTCCATGAAGCTGACACCCTGCTGACACAGCAGTGACTCTGCTGTACATTTCATGAGTCAAATGTGGATGAAATGGACATATTCCTGTACATTTCATGAGTCAAATGTGGATGAAATGGACAGGTTTCAAGCTTCTTTCCTGGGTTACATAGTGCTGTGAAGCAGCCTGTCCTCTTGGTGGTGGGAGAGCGAGGTGCTGGAAGGAGCTCTCTGGGTCACATCCTGCTGCTGCTGCTGCTCTCTCTCTCCCTCCCTGTATTCACAGCACTTTTACCCAGCTTTCACACACTCATTCCTGGGTAAGAAATCCATGTGCATCACCCTGGATCTCTGCCTGTGAGTGTGGGACCCTGCTTACAGCAGTGAACCTGCTGCCAGCATTACAAACATATTAATCAGGCATTTTAACACTTTTTTTCCCATGAAAATGATTTGTATTCACTATCATGGGGCTATATAAATCAAATTGCGGGTAATTAGGAGCACAATTGTACCTTTTACTAGTTAAATGTATTTGTATTATATATTTTTTGGCTATTAAAGTGACATTTCTGGGTGACTTTGTCAGTTTATGGAGCTTAGCCCACAATTCCCAGAGGTTCCAGGCCGAATTTTGGAGCTCATAGGCGGCCTGCCATGCGCCCCCACCCGTGGAAAGCAAAAAAAAGTAAAGCAAACGGTCAATTATATCTTAAAATAATCAAAGATGAAGTTTGAAAAAATTCTCGAAAAAACGGCTAAGTGCCAACGGAGGAGGGGCTGCAAAAAGCTCAAGTCTTCGGTGCTTCCGGCGGAAGCCCCGGAGACATTTGCATTCCCCCGGTGCAATTTACAACGGAGAGGGGAATCGAGACCTCCCTTCCTCCGTCCAAAAAATTCATTCATCTTTTCCAAGCTACAATCTGCACGAAATCGGAAACCCGGTTTTTGTGAGCACTTAGAAAAAAACGGCTTATTTCACATGATGGGGAAATCATGGAGGAATGCATCCGCTACATGAGCACTTTGGATCGGATACAATTGTTGCCTGGAGGACCCCCAATCATGGTTCTTACCAAACTTTAAGTTTTTGAACTGGTCTCTGGAGGAATTCAAGGGGAGTTGTCACGGAATAATGAGACACTATTTTCGGATACATTTTGTCCATTTTCACCCCTTCCTCTGGTTCTTCCAAAAGTTAACTTAGACTTTTTCTGCCTCTGGATGAATGGAATGGAAATGGAATGTGATGTCAACTTCCAATGCAAAGTCCCTGCCACGGGCAGGACACAAGGTTATGGAGGTGGGGGTCTTGCTGGTGCTCAAGTGTCCATATACGTCACCCCATATTCACATAACTTTTACCCGCCTTAAGAGACACTATTTTCGGATACAATTTATCCATTTTCACCCTTTTCTATGGTTCTTCCAAAAGTTAACTTAGACTTTTTCTGACTCTGGATGAATGGAATGGAAATGGAATGTGATGACAACTTCCAATGCAAAGTCCCTGCCACGGGCAGGACACAAGGTTATGGAGGTGGGGGTCTTGCTGGTGCTCAAGTGTCCATATACGTCACCCCATATTCACATAACTTTTACCCGCCTTAAAAGACACTATTTTGGTATACAATTCATCCATTTTCACCCTTTTCTCTGGTTCTTCCAAAAGTTAACTTAGACTTTTTCTGCCTCTGGATGAATGGAATGGAAATGGAATGTGATGTCAACTTCCAATGCAAAGTCCCTGCCACGGGCAGGACACATTTGACCAACTATGCCTACGCACATGCAACACTTGGGGGTTCTCTATGCATGTGTCTGAGGGTACAATAATCATCATTCTGTAGATAAATATGTCAATATCATGGACATCTCCTGCTAAATTGAGGTCCACGAAGCTGACACCCTGCTGACACAGCAGTGACTCTGCTGTACATTTCATGAGTCAAATGTGGATGAAATGGACATATTCCTGTACATTTCATGAGTCAAATGTGGATGAAATGGACAGGTTTCAAGCTTCTTTCCTGGGTTACATAGTGCTGTGAAGCAGCCTGTCCTCTGGGTGGTGGGAGAGCGAGGTGCTGGAAGGAGCTCTCTGGGTCACATCCTGCTGCTGCTGCTGCTCTCTCTCTCCCTCCCTGTATTCACAGCACTTTTACCCAGCTTTCACACACTCATTCCTGGGTAAGAAATCCATGTGCATCACCCTGGATCTCTGCCTGTGAGTGTGGGACCCTGCTTACAGCAGTGAACCTGCTGCCAGCATTACAAACATATTAATCAGGCATTTTAATACTTTTTTTCCCATGAAAATGATTTGTATTCACTATCATGGGGCTATATAAATCAAATTGCGGGTAATTAGGAGCACAATTGTACCTTTTACTAGTTAAATGTATTTGTATTATATATTTTTTGGCTATTAAAGTGACATTTCTGGGTGACTTTGTCAGTTTATGGAGCTTAGCCCACAATTCCCAGAGGTTCCAGGCCGAATTTTGGAGCTCATAGGCGGCCTGCCATGCGCCCCCACCCGTGGAAAGCAAAAAAAAGTAAAGCAAACGGTCAATTATATCTTAAAATAATCAAAGATGAAGTTTGAAAAAATTCTCGAAAAAACGGCTAAGTGCCAACGGAGGAGGGGCTGCAAAAAGCTCAAGTCTTCGGTGCTTCCGGCGGAAGCCCCGGAGACATTTGCATTCCCCCGGTGCAATTTACAACGGAGAGGGGAATCGAGACCTCCCTTCCTCCGTCCAAAAAATTCATTCATCTTTTCCAAGCTATAATCTGCACGAAATCGGAAACCCGGTTTTTGAGAGCACTTAGAAAAAAACGGCTTATTTCACATGATGGGGAAATCATGGAGGAATGCATCCGCTACATGAGCACTTTGGATCGGATACAATTGTTGCCTGGAGGACCCCCAATCATGGTTCTTACCAAACTTTAAGTTTTTGAACTGGTCTCTGGAGGAATTCAAGGGGAGTTGTCACGGAATAATGAGACACTATTTTCGGATACATTTTGTCCATTTTCACCCCTTCCTCTGGTTCTTCCAAAAGTTAACTTAGACTTTTTCTGCCTCTGGATGAATGGAATGGAAATGGAATGTGATGTCAACTTCCAATGCAAAGTCCCTGCCACGGGCAGGACACAAGGTTATGGAGGTGGGGGTCTTGCTGGTGCTCAAGTGTCCATATACGTCACCCCATATTCACATAACTTTTACCCGCCTTAAGAGACACTATTTTCGGATACATTTGATCCATTTTCACCCCTTCCTCTGGTTCTTCCTAAAGTTAACTTAGACTTTATCTGACTCTGGAGGAATGTAGGGGGAGTTGTCAGGGGACTCTATCCGCCTTAAGAGACACTATTTTCGGATACAATTTATCAATTTTCACCCTTTTCTCTGGTTCTTCCAAAAGTTAACTTAGACTTGTTCTGACTCTGGATGAATGGAATGGAAATGGAATGTGATGTCAACTTCCAATGCAAAGTCCCTGCCACGGGCAGGACACAAGGTTATGGAGGTGGGGGTCTTGCTGGTGCTCAAGTGTCCATATACGTCACCCCATATTCACATAACTTTTACCCGCCTTAAAAGACACTATTTTGGTATACAATTCATCCATTTTCACCCTTTTCTCTGGTTCTTCCAAAAGTTAATTTAGACTTTTTCTGCCTCTGGATGAATGGAATGGAAATGGAATGTGATGTCAACTTCCAATGCAAAGTCCCTGCCACGGGCAGAACACATTTTACCAACTATGCCTACGCACATGCAACACTTGGGGGTTCTCTATGCATATGTCTGAGGGTACAATAATCATCATTCTGTAGATAAATATGTCAATATCATGGACATCTCCTGCTAAATTGAGGTCCACGAAGCTGACACCCTGCTGACACAGCAGTGACTCTGCTGTACATTTCATGAGTCAAATGTGGATGAAATGGACAGGTTTCAAGCTTATTTCCTGGGTTACATAGTGCTGTGAAGCAGCCTGTCCTCTGGGTGGTGGGAGAGCGAGGTGCTGGAAGGAGCTCTCTGGGTCACATCCTGCTGCTGCTGCTGATGCTCTCTCTCCCTCCCTGTATTCACAGCACTTTTACCCAGCTTTCACACACTCATTCCTGGGTAAGAAATCCATTTGCATCACCCTGGATCTCTGCCTGTGAGTGTGGGACCCTGCTTACAGCAGTGAACCTGCTGCCAGCATTACAAACATATTAATCAGGCATTTTAACACTTTTTTCCCATGGAAATGATTTGTATTCACTATCATGGGGCTATATAAATCAAATTGCGGGTAATTAGGAGCACAATTGTACCTTTTACTATTTAAATGTATTTGTATTATATATTTGTTGGCTATTAAAGTGACATTTCTGGGTGACTTTGTCAGTTTATGGAGCTTAGCCCACAATTCCCGGAGGTTCCAGGCCGAATTTGGGAGCTCAAAGGCGGCCTGCCATGCGCCCCCACCCGTGGAAAGCAAAACAAAGTAAAGAAAACGGTCAATTATATCTTAAAATAATCAAAGATGAAGTTTGAAAAAATTCTCCAAAAAACGGCTAAGTGCCAACGGAGGAGGGGCTGCAAAAAGCTCAAGTCTTCGGTGCTTCCGGTGGAAGCCCCGGAGACATTTGCACTCCCCCGGTGCAATTTACAACGGAGAGGGGAATCGAGACCTCCCTTCCTCCGTCCAAAAAATTCATTCATCTTTTCCAAGCTACAATCTGCACGAAATCGGAAACCCGGTTTTTGAGAGCACTTTGAAAAAAACGGCCTATTTCACTTGATGGGGAAATCATGGAGGAATGCATCCGCTACATGAGCACTTTGGATCAGATACAATTGTTGCCTGGAGGACCCCCAATCATGGTTCTTACCAAACTTTAAGTTTTTGAACTGGTCTCTGGAGGAATTCAAGGGGAGTTGTCGCGGAATAATGAGACACTATTTTCGGATACATATTATCCATTTTCACCCATTCCTCTGGTTCTTCCAAAAGTTAACTTAGACTTTTTCTGACTCTGGATGAATGGAATGGAAATGGAATGTGATGTCAACTTCCAATGCAAAGTCCCTGCCACGGGCAGGACACAAGGTTATGGAGGTGGGGGTCTTGCTGGTGCTCAAGTGTCCATATACGTCACCCCATATTCACATAACTTTTACCCGCCTTAAGAGACACTATTTTTGGTATACAATTGATCCATTTTCACCCTTTTCTCTGGTTCTTCCAAAAGTTAACTTAGACTTTTTTTTTCTGACTCTGGATGAATGGAATGGAAATGGAATGTGATGTCAACTTCCAATGCAAAGTCCCTGCCACGGGCAGGGACTTTGCATTCCGACTTTGCTTCCGGCGGAAGCCCCGGAGACATTTGCACTCCCCCGGTGCAATTTACAACGGAGAGGGGAATCGAGACCTCCCTTCCTCCGTCCAAAAAATGCATTCATCTTTTCCAAGCTACAATCTGCACGAAATCGGAAACCCGGTTTTTGAGAGCACTTTGAAAAAAACGGTCTATTTCACATGATGGGGAAATCATGGAGGAATGCATCCGCTACATGAGCACTTTGGATCGGATACAATTGTTGCCTGGAGGACCCCCAATCATGGTTCTTACCAAACTTTAAGTTTTTGAACTGGTCTCTGGAGGAATTCAAGGGGAGTTGTCACGGAATAATGAGACACTATTTTCGGATACATTTTATCCATTTTCACCCCTTCCTCTGGTTCTTCCAAAAGTTAACTTAGACTTTTTCTGACTCTGGCTGAATGGAATGGAAATGGAATGTGATGTCAACTTCCAATGCAAAGTCCCTGCCACGGGCAGGACACAAGGTTATGGAGGTGGGGGTCTTGCTGGTGCTCAAGTGTCCATATACGTCACCTTATATTCACATAACTTTTACCCGCCTTAAGAGACACTATTTTTGGTATACAATTGATCCATTTTCACCCTTTTCTCTGGTTCTTCCAAAAGTTAACTTAGACTTTTTCTGCCTCTGGATGAATGGAATGGAAATGGAATGTGATGTCAACTTCCAATGCAAAGCCCCTGCCACGGGCAGGACACAAGGTTATGGAGGTGGGGGTCTTGCTGGTGCTCAAGTGTCCATATACGTCACCCCATATTCACATAACTTTTACCCGCCTTAAGAGACACTATTTTTGGTATACAATTGATCCATTTTCACCCTTTTCTCTGGTTCTTCCAAAAGTTAACTTAGACTTTTTCTGCCTCTGGATGAATGGAATGGAAATGGAATGTGATGTCAACTTCCAATGCAAAGTCCCTGCCACGGGCAGGACACATTTTTACCAACTATGCCTACACACATGCAACACTTGTGGGTTCTCTATGCATGTGTCTGAGGGTAAAATAATCATCATTCTGTAGATAAATATGTTTGTCAATATCATGGACATCTCCTGCTAAATTGAGGTCCACGAAGCTGACACCCTGCTGACACAGCAGTGACTCTGCTGTACATTTCATGAGTCAAATGTGGATGAAATGGACATATTCCTGTACATTTCATGAGTCAAATGTGGATGAAATGGACAGGTTTCAAGCTTCTTTCCTGGGTTACATAGTGCTGTGAAGCAGCCTGTCCTCTTGGTGGTGGGAGAGCGAGGTGCTGGAAGGAGCTCTCTGGGTCACATCCTGCTGCTGCTGCTGCTCTCTCTCCCTCCCTGTATTCACAGCACTTTTACCCAGCTTTCACACACTCATTCCTGGGTAAGAAATCCATGTGCATCACCCTGGATCTCTGCCTGTGAGTGTGGGACCCTGCTTACAGCAGTGAACCTGCTGCCAGCATTACAAACATATTAATCAGGCATTTTAACACTTTTTTCCCATGACAATGATTTGTATTCACTATCATGGGGCTATATAAATCAAATTGCGGGTAATTAGGAGCACAATTGTACCTTTTACTATTTAAATGTATTTGTATTATATATTTTTTGGCTATTAAAGTGACATTTCTGGGTGACTTTGTCAGTTTATGGAGCTTAGCCCACAATTCCCGGAGGTTCCAGGCCGAATTTGGGAGCTCATAGGCGGCCTGCCATGCGCCCCCACCCGTGGAAAGCAAAACAAAGTAAAGAAAACGGTCAATTATATCTTAAAATAATCGAAAATGAAGTTTGAAAAAATTCTCGAAAAAACGGCTAAGTGCCAACGGAGGAGGGGCTACAACAAGCTCAAGTCTTCGGTGCTTCCGGCGGAAGCCCCGGAGACATTTGCACTCCCCCGGTGCAATTTACAACGGAGAGGGGAATCGAGACCTCCCTTCCTCCGTCCAAAAAATTCATTCATCTTTTCCAAGCTACAATCTGCACGAAATCGGAAACCCGGTTTCTGAGAGCACTTTGAAAAAAACGGCCTATTTCACATGATGGGGAAATCATGGAGGAATGCATCCGCTACATGAGCACTTTGGATCGGATACAATTGTTGCCTGGAGGACCCCCAATCATGGTTCTTACACAACTTTAAGTTTTTGAACTGGTCTCTGGAGGAATTCAAGGGGAGTTGTCAAGGAATAATGAGACACTATTTTCGGATACATTTTATCCATTTTCACCCCTTCCTCTGGTTCTTCCAAAATTTAACTTAGACTTTATCTGACTCTGGAGGAATGTAGGGGGAGTTGTCAGGGGACTCTATCCGCCTTAAGAGACACTATTTTCGGATACATTTTATCCATTTTCACCCCTTCCTCTGGTTCTTCCAAAAGTTAACTTAGACTTTTTCTGCCTCTGGATGAATTGAATGGAAATGGAATGTGATGTCAACTTCCAATGCAAAGTCCCTGCCACGGGCAGGACACAAGGTTATGGAGGTTTGGGTCTTGCTGGTGCTCAAGTGTCCATATACGTCACCACATATTCACATAACTTTTACCCGCCTTAAGAGACACTATTTTTGGTATACAATTGATCAATTTTCACCCTTTTCTCTGGTTCTTCCAAAAGTTAACTTAGACTTTTTCTGCCTCTGGATGAATGGAATGGAAATGGAATGTGATGTCAACTTCCAATGCAAAGTCCCTGCCACGGGCAGGACACAAGGTTATGGAGGTGGGGGTCTTGCTGGTGCTCAAGTGTCCATATACGTCACCCCATATTCACATAACTTTTACCCGCCTTAAGAGACATTTTTTTTGGTATACAATTCATCCATTTTCACCCTTTTCTCTGGTTCTTCCAAAAGTTAACTTAGACTTTTTCTGCCTCTGGATGAATGGAATGGAAATGGAATGTGATGTCAACTTCCAATGCAAAGTCCCTGCCACGGGCAGGACACATTTTTACCAACTATGCCTACACACATGCAACACCTGTGGGTTCTCTATGCATGTGTCTGAGGGTAAAATAATCATCATTCTGTAGATAAATATGTTTGTCAATATCATGGACATCTCCTGCTAAATTGAGGTCCACGAAGCTGACACCCTGCTGACACAGCAGTGACTCTGCTGTACATTTCATGAGTCAAATGTGGATGAAATGGACAGGTTTCAAGCTTCTTTCCTGGGTTACATAGTGCTGTGAAGCAGCCTGTCCTCTTGGTAGTGGGAGAGCGAGGTGCTGGAAGGAGCTCTCTGGGTCACATCCTGCTGCTGCTGCTGCTCTCTCTCCCTCCCTGTATTCACAGCACTTTTACCCAGCTTTCACACACTCATTCCTGGGTAATAAATCCATTTGCATCACCCTGGATCTCTGCCTGTGAGTGTGGGACCCTGCTTACAGCAGTGAACCTGCTGCCAGCATTACAAACATATTAATCAGGCATTTTAACACTTTTTTCCCATGAAAATGATTTGTATTCACTATCATGGGGCTATATAAATCAAATTGCGGGTAATTAGGAGCACAATTGTACCTTTTACTATTTAAATGTATTTTTATTATATATTTGTTGGCTATTAAAGTGACATTTCTGGGTGACTTTGTCAGTTTATGGAGCTTAGCCCACAATTCCCGGAGGTTCCAGGCCGAATTTGGGAGCTCATAGGCGGCCTGCCATGCACCCCCACCCGTGGAAACCAAAACAAAGTAAAGAAAACGGTCAATTATATCTTAAAATAATCGAAAATGAAGTTTGAAAAAAATTCTCGAAAAAACGGCTAAGTGCCAACGGAGGAGGGGCTACAACATGCTCAAGTCTTCGGTGCTTCCGACGGAAGCCCCGGAGACATTTGCACTTCCCCGGTGCAATTTACAACGGAGAGGGGAATCGAGACCTCCCTTCCTCCGTCCAAAAAATTCATTCATCTTTTCCAAGCTACAATCTGCACGAAATCGGAAACCCGGTTTCTGAGAGCACTTTGAAAAAAAACGGCCTATTTCACTTGATGGGGAAATCATGGAGGAATGCATCCGCTACATGAGCACTTTGGATCGGATACAATTGTTGCCTGGAGGACCCCCAATCATGGTTCTTACACAACTTTAAGTTTTTGAACTGGTCTCTGGAGGAATTCAAGGGGAGTTGTCACGGAATAATGAGACACTATTTTCGGATACATTTGATCCATTTTCACCCCTTCCTCTGGTTCTTCCCAAAGTTAACTTAGACTTTATCTGACTCTGGAGGAATGTAGGGGGAGATGTCAGGGGACTCTATCCGCCTTAAGAGACACTATTTTCGGATACAATTTATCAATTTTCACCCTTTTCTCTGGTTCTTCCAAAAGTTAACTTAGACTTTTTCTGACTCTGGATGAATGGAATGGAAATGGAATGTGATGTCAACTTCCAATGCAAAGTCCCTGCCACGGGCATGACACAAGGTTATGGAGGTGGGGGTCTTGCTGGTGCTCAAGTGTCCATATACGTCACCCCATATTCACATAACTTTTACCCGCCTTAAAAGACACTATTTTGGTATACAATTAATCCATTTTCACCCTTTTCTCTGGTTCTTCCAAAAGTTAACTTAGACTTTTTCTGCCTCTGGATGAATGGAATGGAAATGGAATGTGATGTCAACTTCCAATGCAAAGTCCCTGCCACGGGCAGGACACAAGGTTATGGAGGTGGGGGTCTTGCTGGTGCTCAAGTGTCCATATACGTCACCCCATATTCACATAACTTTTACCCGCCTTAAGAGACACTATTTTTGGTATACAATTGATCCATTTTCACCCTTTTCTCTGGTTCTTCCAAAAGTTAACTTAGACTTTTTCTGACTCTGGATGAATGGAATGGAAATGGAATGTGATGTCAACTTCCAATGCAAAGTCCCTGCCACGGGCAGGACACAAGGTTATGGAGGTGGGGGTCTTGCTGGTGCTCAAGTGTCCATATACGTCACCCCATATTCACATAACTTTTACCCGCCTTAAAAGACACTATTTTGGTATACAATTCATCCATTTTCACCCTTTTCTCTGGTTCTTCCAAAAGTTAACTTAGACTTTTTCTGCCTCTGGATGAATGGAATGGAAATGGAATGTGATGTCAACTTCCAATGCAAAGTCCCTGCCACGGGCAGGACACATTTTACCAACTATGCCTACGCACATGCAACACTTGGGGGTTCTCTATGCATGTGTCTGAGGGTACAATAATCATCATTCTGTAGATAAATATGTCAATATCATGGACATCTCCTGCTAAATTGAGGTCCACGAAGCTGACACCCTGCTGACACAGCAGTGACTCTGCTGTACATTTCATGAGTCAAATGTGGATGAAATGGACATATTCCTGTACATTTCATGAGTCAAATGTGGATGAAATGGACAGGTTTCAAGCTTATTTCCTGGGTTACATAGTGCTGTGAAGCAGCCTGTCCTCTTGGTAGTGGGAGAGCGAGGTGCTGGAAGGAGCTCTCTGGGTCACATCCTGCTGCTGCTGCTGCTGCTCTCTCTCCCTCCCTGTATTCACAGCACTTTTACCCAGCTTTCACACACTCATTCCTGGGTAATAAATCCATTTGCATCACCCTGGATCTCTGCCTGTGAGTGTGGGACCCTGCTTACAGCAGTGAACCTGCTGCCAGCATTACAAACATATTAATCAGGCATTTTAACACTTTTTTCCCATGAAAATGATTTGTATTCACTATCATGGGGCTATATAAATCAAATTGCGGGTAATTAGGAGCACAATTGTACCTTTTACTAGTTAAATGTATTTTTATTATATATTTGTTGGCTATTAAAGTGACATTTCTGGGTGACTTTGTCAGTTTATGGAGCTTAGCCCACAATTCCCGGAGGTTCCAGGCCGAATTTGGGAGCTCATAGGCGGCCTGCCATGCACCCCCACCCGTGGAAAGCAAAACAAAGTAAAGAAAACGGTCAATTATATCTTAAAATAATCGAAAATGAAGTTTGAAAAAATTCTCGAAAAAACGGCTAAGTGCCAACGGAGGAGGGGCTACAACATGCTCAAGTCTTCGGTGCTTCCGGCGGAAGCCCCGGAGACATTTGCACTCCCCCGGTGCAATTTACAACGGAGAGGGGAATCGAGACCTCCCTTCCTCCGTCCAAAAAAATCATTCATCTTTTCCAAGCTACAATCTGCACGAAATCGGAAACCCGGTTTCTGAGAGCACTTTGAAAAAAAACGGCCTATTTCACATGATGGGGAAATCATGGAGGAATGCATCCGCTACATGAGCACTTTGGATCGGATACAATTGTTGCCTGGAGGACCCCCAATCATGGTTCTTACACAACTTTAAGTTTTTGAACTGGTCTCTGGAGGAATTCAAGGGGAGTTGTCACGGAATAATGAGACACTATTTTCGGATACATTTGATCCATTTTCACCCCTTCCTCTGGTTCTTCCTAAAGTTAACTTAGACTTTATCTGACTCTGGAGGAATGTAGGGGGAGTTGTCAGGGGACTCTATCCGCCTTAAGAGACACTATTTTCGGATACAATTTATCAATTTTCACCCTTTTCTCTGGTTCTTCCAAAAGTTAACTTAGACTTGTTCTGACTCTGGATGAATGGAATGGAAATGGAATGTGATGTCAACTTCCAATGCAAAGTCCCTGCCACGGGCAGGACACAAGGTTATGGAGGTGGGGGTCTTGCTGGTGCTCAAGTGTCCATATACGTCACCCCATATTCACATAACTTTTACCCGCCTTAAAAGACACTATTTTGGTATACAATTCATCCATTTTCACCCTTTTCTCTGGTTCTTCCAAAAGTTAATTTAGACTTTTTCTGCCTCTGGATGAATGGAATGGAAATGGAATGTGATGTCAACTTCCAATGCAAAGTCCCTGCCACGGGCAGAACACATTTTACCAACTATGCCTACGCACATGCAACACTTGGGGGTTCTCTATGCATATGTCTGAGGGTACAATAATCATCATTCTGTAGATAAATATGTCAATATCATGGACATCTCCTGCTAAATTGAGGTCCACGAAGCTGACACCCTGCTGACACAGCAGTGACTCTGCTGTACATTTCATGAGTCAAATGTGGATGAAATGGACAGGTTTCAAGCTTATTTCCTGGGTTACATAGTGCTGTGAAGCAGCCTGTCCTCTGGGTGGTGGGAGAGCGAGGTGCTGGAAGGAGCTCTCTGGGTCACATCCTGCTGCTGCTGCTGCTGCTCTCTCTCCCTCCCTGTATTCACAGCACTTTTACCCAGCTTTCACACACTCATTCCTGGGTAAGAAATCCATTTGCATCACCCTGGATCTCTGCCTGTGAGTGTGGGACCCTGCTTACAGCAGTGAACCTGCTGCCAGCATTACAAACATATCAATCAGGCATTTTAACACTTTTTTTCCCATGAAAATGATTTGTATTCACTATCATGGGGCTATATAAATCAAATTGCGGGTAATTAGGAGCACAATTGTACCTTTTACTAGTTAAATGTATTTTTATTATATATTTGTTGGCTATTAAAGTGACATTTCTGGGTGACTTTGTCAGTTTATGGAGCTTAGCCCACAATTCCCGGAGGTTCCAGGCCGAATTTGGGAGCTCATAGGCGGCCTGCCATGCACCCCCACCCGTGGAAAGCAAAACAAAGTAAAGAAAACGGTCAATTATATCTTAAAATAATCGAAAATGAAGTTTGAAAAAATTCTCGAAAAAACGGCTAAGTGCCAACGGAGGAGGGGCTACAACATGCTCAAGTCTTCGGTGCTTCCGGCGGAAGCCCCGCAGACATTTGCACTCCCCCGGTGCAATTTACAACGGAGAGGGGAATCGAGACCTCCCTTCCTCCGTCCAAAAAAATCATTCATCTTTTCCAAGCTACAATCTGCACGAAATCGGAAACCCGGTTTCTGAGAGCACTTTGAAAAAAACGGCCTATTTCACATGATGGGGAAATCATGGAGGAATGCATCCGCTACATGAGCACTTTGGATCGGATACAATTGTTGCCTGGAGGACCCCCAATCATGGTTCTTACACAACTTTATGTTTTTGAACTGGTCTCTGGAGGAATTCAAGGGGAGTTGTCACGGAATAATGAGACACTATTTTCGGATACATTTGATCCATTTTCACCCCTTCCTCTGGTTCTTCCTAAAGTTAACTTAGACTTTATCTGACTCTGGAGGAATGTAGGGGGAGTTGTCAGGGGACTCTATCCGCCTTAAGAGACACTATTTTCGGATACAATTTATCAATTTTCACCCTTTTCTCTGGTTCTTCCAAAAGTTAACTTAGACTTGTTCTGACTCTGGATGAATGGAATGGAAATGGAATGTGATGTCAACTTCCAATGCAAAGTCCCTGCCACGGGCAGGACACAAGGTTATGGAGGTGGGGGTCTTGCTGGTGCTCAAGTGTCCATATACGTCACCCCATATTCACATAACTTTTACCCGCCTTAAAAGACACTATTTTGGTATACAATTCATCCATTTTCACCCTTTTCTCTGGTTCTTCCAAAAGTTAATTTAGACTTTTTCTGCCTCTGGATGAATGGAATGGAAATGGAATGTGATGTCAACTTCCAATGCAAAGTCCCTGCCACGGGCAGAACACATTTTACCAACTATGCCTACGCACATGCAACACTTGGGGGTTCTCTATGCATATGTCTGAGGGTACAATAATCATCATTCTGTAGATAAATATGTCAATATCATGGACATCTCCTGCTAAATTGAGGTCCACGAAGCTGACACCCTGCTGACACAGCAGTGACTCTGCTGTACATTTCATGAGTCAAATGTGGATGAAATGGACAGGTTTCAAGCTTCTTTCCTGGGTTACATAGTGCTGTGAAGCAGCCTGTCCTCTGGGTGGTGGGAGAGCGAGGTGCTGGAAGGAGCTCTCTGGGTCACATCCTGCTGCTGCTGCTGCTGCTCTCTCTCCCTCCCTGTATTCACAGCACTTTTACCCAGCTTTCACACACTCATTCCTGGGTAAGAAATCAATTTGCATCACCCTGGATCTCTGCCTGTGAGTGTGGGACCCTGCTTACAGCAGTGAACCTGCTGCCAGCATTACAAACATATTAATCAGGCATTTTAACACTTTTTTCCCATGGAAATGATTTGTATTCACTATCATGGGGCTATATAAATCAAATTGCGGGTAATTAGGAGCACAATTGTACCTTTTACTATTTAAATGTATTTGTATTATATATTTGTTGGCTATTAAAGTGACATTTCTGGGTGACTTTGTCAGTTTATGGAGCTTAGCCCACAATTCCCGGAGGTTCCAGGCCGAATTTGGGAGCTCAAAGGCGGCCTGCCATGCGCCCCCCACCCGTGGAAAGCAAAACAAAGTAAAGAAAACGGTCAATTATATCTTAAAATAATCAAAGATGAAGTTTGAAAAAATTCTCCAAAAAACGGCTAAGTGCCAACGGAGGAGGGGCTGCAAAAAGCTCAAGTCTTCGGTGCTTCCGGTGGAAGCCCCGGAGACATTTGCACTCCCCCGGTGCAATTTACAACGGAGAGGGGAATCGAGACCTCCCTTCCTCCGTCCAAAAAATTCATTCATCTTTTCCAAGCTACAATCTGCACGAAATCGGAAACCCGGTTTTTGAGAGCACTTTGAAAAAAACGGCCTATTTCACTTGATGGGGAAATCATGGAGGAATGCATCCGCTACATGAGCACTTTGGATCAGATACAATTGTTGCCTGGAGGACCCCCAATCATGGTTCTTACCAAACTTTAAGTTTTTGAACTGGTCTCTGGAGGAATTCAAGGGGAGTTGTCGCGGAATAATGAGACACTATTTTCGGATACATATTATCCATTTTCACCCATTCCTCTGGTTCTTCCAAAAGTTAACTTAGACTTTTTCTGACTCTGGATGAATGGAATGGAAATGGAATGTGATGTCAACTTCCAATGCAAAGTCCCTGCCACGGGCAGGACACAAGGTTATGGAGGTGGGGGTCTTGCTGGTGCTCAAGTGTCCATATACGTCACCCCATATTCACATAACTTTTACCCGCCTTAAGAGACACTATTTTTGGTATACAATTGATCCATTTTCACCCTTTTCTCTGGTTCTTCCAAAAGTTAACTTAGACTTTTTTTTTCTGACTCTGGATGAATGGAATGGAAATGGAATGTGATGTCAACTTCCGACTTTGCTTCCGGCGGAAGCCCCGGAGACATTTGCACTCCCCCGGTGCAATTTACAACGGAGAGGGGAATCGAGACCTCCCTTCCTCCGTCCAAAAAATGCATTCATCTTTTCCAAGCTACAATCTGCACGAAATCGGAAACCCGGTTTTTGAGAGCACTTTGAAAAAAACGGTCTATTTCACATGATGGGGAAATCATGGAGGAATGCATCCGCTACATGAGCACTTTGGATCGGATACAATTGTTGCCTGGAGGACCCCCAATCATGGTTCTTACCAAACTTTAAGTTTTTGAACTGGTCTCTGGAGGAATTCAAGGGGAGTTGTCACGGAATAATGAGACACTATTTTCGGATACATTTTATCCATTTTCACCCCTTCCTCTGGTTCTTCCAAAAGTTAACTTAGACTTTTTCTGACTCTGGCTGAATGGAATGGAAATGGAATGTGATGTCAACTTCCAATGCAAAGTCCCTGCCACGGGCAGGACACAAGGTTATGGAGGTGGGGGTCTTGCTGGTGCTCAAGTGTCCATATACGTCACCTTATATTCACATAACTTTTACCCGCCTTAAGAGACACTATTTTTGGTATACAATTGATCCATTTTCACCCTTTTCTCTGGTTCTTCCAAAAGTTAACTTAGACTTTTTCTGCCTCTGGATGAATGGAATGGAAATGGAATGTGATGTCAACTTCCAATGCAAAGCCCCTGCCACGGGCAGGACACAAGGTTATGGAGGTGGGGGTCTTGCTGGTGCTCAAGTGTCCATATACGTCACCCCATATTCACATAACTTTTACCCGCCTTAAGAGACACTATTTTTGGTATACAATTCATCCATTTTCACCCTTTTCTCTGGTTCTTCCAAAAGTTAACTTAGACTTTTTCTGCCTCTGGATGAATGGAATGGAAATGGAATGTGATGTCAACTTCCAATGCAAAGTCCCTGCCACGGGCAGGACACATTTTTACCAACTATGCCTACACACATGCAACACTTGTGGGTTCTCTATGCATGTGTCTGAGGGTAAAATAATCATCATTCTGTAGATAAATATGTTTGTCAATATCATGGACATCTCCTGCTAAATTGAGGTCCACGAAGCTGACACCCTGCTGACACAGCAGTGACTCTGCTGTACATTTCATGAGTCAAATGTGGATGAAATGGACATATTCCTGTACATTTCATGAGTCAAATGTGGATGAAATGGACAGGTTTCAAGCTTCTTTCCTGGGTTACATAGTGCTGTGAAGCAGCCTGTCCTCTTGGTGGTGGGAGAGCGAGGTGCTGGAAGGAGCTCTCTGGGTCACATCCTGCTGCTGCTGCTGCTCTCTCTCCCTCCCTGTATTCACAGCACTTTTACCCAGCTTTCACACACTCATTCCTGGGTAAGAAATCCATGTGCATCACCCTGGATCTCTGCCTGTGAGTGTGGGACCCTGCTTACAGCAGTGAACCTGCTGCCAGCATTACAAACATATTAATCAGGCATTTTAACACTTTTTTCCCATGACAATGATTTGTATTCACTATCATGGGGCTATATAAATCAAATTGCGGGTAATTAGGAGCACAATTGTACCTTTTACTATTTAAATGTATTTGTATTATATATTTTTTGGCTATTAAAGTGACATTTCTGGGTGACTTTGTCAGTTTATGGAGCTTAGCCCACAATTCCCGGAGGTTCCAGGCCGAATTTGGGAGCTCATAGGCGGCCTGCCATGCGCCCCCACCCGTGGAAAGCAAAACAAAGTAAAGAAAACGGTCAATTATATCTTAAAATAATCGAAAATGAAGTTTGAAAAAATTCTCGAAAAAAACGGCTAAGTGCCAACGGAGGAGGGGCTACAACAAGCTCAAGTCTTCGGTGCTTCCGGCGGAAGCCCCGGAGACATTTGCACTCCCCCGGTGCAATTTACAACGGAGAGGGGAATCGAGACCTCCCTTCCTCCGTCCAAAAAATTCATTCATCTTTTCCAAGCTACAATCTGCACGAAATCGGAAACCCGGTTTCTGAGAGCACTTTGAAAAAAACGGCCTATTTCACTTGATGGGGAAATCATGGAGGAATGCATCCACTACATGAGCACTTTGGATCGGATACAATTGTTGCCTGGAGGACCCCCAATCATGGTTCTTACACAACTTTAAGTTTTTGAACTGGTCTCTGGAGGAATTCAAGGGGAGTTGTCACGGAATAATGAGACACTATTTTCGGATACATTTTATCCATTTTCACCCCTTCCTCTGGTTCTTCCAAAAGTTAACTTAGACTTTATCTGACTCTGGAGGAATGTAGGGGGAGTTGTCAGGGGACTCTATCCGCCTTAAGAGACACTATTTTCGGATACATTTTATCCATTTTCACCCCTTCCTCTGGTTCTTCCAAAAGTTAACTTAGACTTTTTCTGCCTCTGGATGAATTGAATGGAAATGGAATGTGATGTCAACTTCCAATGCAAAGTCCCTGCCACGGGCAGGACACAAGGTTATGGAGGTTTGGGTCTTGCTGGTGCTCAAGTGTCCATATACGTCACCACATATTCACATAACTTTTACCCGCCTTAAGAGACACTATTTTTGGTATACAATTGATCCATTTTCACCCTTTTCTCTGGTTCTTCCAAAAGTTAACTTAGACTTTTTCTGCCTCTGGATGAATGGAATGGAAATGGAATGTGATGTCAACTTCCAATGCAAAGTCCCTGCCACGGGCAGGACACAAGGTTATGGAGGTGGGGGTCTTGCTGGTGCTCAAGTGTCCATATACGTCACCCCATATTCACATAACTTTTACCCGCCTTAAGAGACACTATTTTTGGTATACAATTCATCCATTTTCACCCTTTTCTCTGGTTCTTCCAAAAGTTAACTTAGACTTTTTCTGCCTCTGGATGAATGGAATGGAAATGGAATGTGATGTCAACTTCCAATGCAAAGTCCCTGCCACGGGCAGGACACATTTTTACCAACTATGCCTACACACATGCAACACCTGTGGGTTCTCTATGCATGTGTCTGAGGGTAAAATAATCATCATTCTGTAGATAAATATGTTTGTCAATATCATGGACATCTCCTGCTAAATTGAGGTCCACGAAGCTGACACCCTGCTGACACAGCAGTGACTCTGCTGTACATTTCATGAGTCAAATGTGGATGAAATGGACAGGTTTCAAGCTTCTTTCCTGGGTTACATAGTGCTGTGAAGCAGCCTGTCCTCTTGGTAGTGGGAGAGCGAGGTGCTGGAAGGAGCTCTCTGGGTCACATCCTGCTGCTGCTGCTGCTCTCTCTCCCTCCCTGTATTCACAGCACTTTTACCCAGCTTTCACACACTCATTCCTGGGTAATAAATCCATTTGCATCACCCTGGATCTCTGCCTGTGAGTGTGGGACCCTGCTTACAGCAGTGAACCTGCTGCCAGCATTACAAACATATTAATCAGGCATTTTAACACTTTTTTCCCATGAAAATGATTTGTATTCACTATCATGGGGCTATATAAATCAAATTGCGGGTAATTAGGAGCACAATTGTACCTTTTACTATTTAAATGTATTTTTATTATATATTTGTTGGCTATTAAAGTGACATTTCTGGGTGACTTTGTCAGTTTATGGAGCTTAGCCCACAATTCCCGGAGGTTCCAGGCCGAATTTGGGAGCTCATAGGCGGCCTGCCATGCACCCCCACCCGTGGAAACCAAAACAAAGTAAAGAAAACGGTCAATTATATCTTAAAATAATCGAAAATGAAGTTTGAAAAAATTCTCGAAAAAACGGCTAAGTGCCAACGGAGGAGGGGCTACAACATGCTCAAGTCTTCGGTGCTTCCGACGGAAGCCCCGGAGACATTTGCACTCCCCCGGTGCAATTTACAACGGAGAGGGGAATCGAGACCTCCCTTCCTCCGTCCAAAAAATTCATTCATCTTTTCCAAGCTACAATCTGCACGAAATCGGAAACCCGGTTTCTGAGAGCACTTTGAAAAAAACGGCCTATTTCACTTGATGGGGAAATCATGGAGGAATGCATCCGCTACATGAGCACTTTGGATCGGATACAATTGTTGCCTGGAGGACCCCCAATCATGGTTCTTACACAACTTTAAGTTTTTGAACTGGTCTCTGGAGGAATTCAAGGGGAGTTGTCACGGAATAATGAGACACTATTTTCGGATACATTTGATCCATTTTCACCCCTTCCTCTGGTTCTTCCCAAAGTTAACTTAGACTTTATCTGACTCTGGAGGAATGTAGGGGGAGATGTCAGGGGACTCTATCCGCCTTAAGAGACACTATTTTCGGATACAATTTATCAATTTTCACCCTTTTCTCTGGTTCTTCCAAAAGTTAACTTAGACTTTTTCTGACTCTGGATGAATGGAATGGAAATGGAATGTGATGTCAACTTCCAATGCAAAGTCCCTGCCACGGGCATGACACAAGGTTATGGAGGTGGGGGTCTTGCTGGTGCTCAAGTGTCCATATACGTCACCCCATATTCACATAACTTTTACCCGCCTTAAAAGACACTATTTTGGTATACAATTCATCCATTTTCACCCTTTTCTCTGGTTCTTCCAAAAGTTAACTTAGACTTTTTCTGCCTCTGGATGAATGGAATGGAAATGGAATGTGATGTCAACTTCCAATGCAAAGTCCCTGCCACGGGCAGGACACATTTTACCAACTATGCCTACGCACATGCAACACTTGGGGGTTCTCTATGCATGTGTCTGAGGGTACAATAATCATCATTCTGTAGATAAATATGTCAATATCATGGACATCTCCTGCTAAATTGAGGTCCACGAAGCTGACACCCTGCTGACACAGCAGTGACTCTGCTGTACATTTCATGAGTCAAATGTGGATGAAATGGACAGGTTTCAAGCTTCTTTCCTGGGTTACATAGTGCTGTGAAGCAGCCTGTCCTCTTGGTAGTGGGAGAGCGAGGTGCTGGAAGGAGCTCTCTGGGTCACATCCTGCTGCTGCTGCTGCTCTCTCTCCCTCCCTGTATTCACAGCACTTTTACCCAGCTTTCACACACTCATTCCTGGGTAATAAATCAATTTGCATCACCCTGGATCTCTGCCTGTGAGTGTGGGACCCTGCTTACAGCAGTGAACCTGCTGCCAGCATTACAAACATATTAATCAGGCATTTTAACACTTTTTTCCCATGAAAATGATTTGTATTCACTATCATGGGGCTATATAAATCAAATTGCGGGTAATTAGGAGCACAATTGTACCTTTTACTAGTTAAATGTATTTTTATTATATATTTGTTGGCTATTAAAGTGACATTTCTGGGTGACTTTGTCAGTTTATGGAGCTTAGCCCACAATTCCCGGAGGTTCCAGGCCGAATTTGGGAGCTCATAGGCGGCCTGCCATGCACCCCCACCCGTGGAAAGCAAAACAAAGTAAAGAAAACGGTCAATTATATCTTAAAATAATCGAAAATGAAGTTTGAAAAAATTCTCGAAAAAACGGCTAAGTGCCAACGGAGGAGGGGCTACAACATGCTCAAGTCTTCGGTGCTTCCGGCGGAAGCCCCGGAGATATTTGCACTCCCCCGGTGCAATTTACAACGGAGAGGGGAATCGAGACCTCCCTTCCTCCGTCCAAAAAAATCATTCATCTTTTCCAAGCTACAATCTGCACGAAATCGGAAACCCGGTTTCTGAGAGCACTTTGAAAAAAACGGCCTATTTCACATGATGGGGAAATCATGGAGGAATGCATCCGCTGCATGAGCACTTTGGATCGGATACAATTGTTGCCTGGAGGACCCCCAATCATGGTTCTTACACAACTTTAAGTTTTTGAACTGGTCTCTGGAGGAATTCAAGGGGAGTTGTCACGGAATAATGAGACACTATTTTCGGATACATTTGATCAATTTTCACCCCTTCCTCTGGTTCTTCCCAAAGTTAACTTAGACTTTATCTGACTCTGGAGGAATGTAGGGGGAGTTGTCAGGGGACTCTATCCGCCTTAAGAGACACTATTTTCGGATACAATTGATCAATTTTCACCCTTTTCTCTGGTTCTTCCAAAAGTTAACTTAGACTTGTTCTGACTCTGGATGAATGGAATGGAAATGGAATGTGATGTCAACTTCCAATGCAAAGTCCCTGCCACGGGCAGGACACAAGGTTATGGAGGTGGGGGTCTTGCTGGTGCTCAAGTGTCCATATACGTCACCCCATATTCACATAACTTTTACCCGCCTTAAAAGACACTATTTTGGTATACAATTCATCCATTTTCACCCTTTTCTCTGGTTCTTCCAAAAGTTAATTTAGACTTTTTCTGCCTCTGGATGAATGGAATGGAAATGGAATGTGATGTCAACTTCCAATGCAAAGTCCCTGCCACGGGCAGAACACATTTTACCAACTATGCCTACGCACATGCAACACTTGGGGGTTCTCTATGCATATGTCTGAGGGTACAATAATCATCATTCTGTAGATAAATATGTCAATATCATGGACATCTCCTGCTAAATTGAGGTCCACGAAGCTGACACCCTGCTGACACAGCAGTGACTCTGCTGTACATTTCATGAGTCAAATGTGGATGAAATGGACATATTCCTGTACAATTCATGAGTCAAATGTGGATGAAATGGACAGGTTTCAAGCTTATTTCCTGGGTTACATAGTGCTGTGAAGCAGCCTGTCCTCTGGGTGGTGGGAGAGCGAGGTGCTGGAAGGAGCTCTCTGGGTCACATCCTGCTGCTGCTGCTCTCTCTCTACCTCCCTGTATTCACAGCACTTTTACCCAGCTTTCACACACTCATTCCTGGGTAAGAACACCATTTGCATCACCCTGGATCTCTGCCTGTGAGTGTGGGACCCTGCTTACAGCAGTGAACCTGCTGCCAGCATTACAAACATATTAATCAGGCATTTTAACACTTTTTTCCCATGAAAATGATTTGTATTCACTATCATGGGGCTATATAAATCAAATTGCGGGTAATTAGGAGCACAATTGTACCTTTTACTATTTAAATGTATTTGTATTATATATTTTTTGGCTATTAAAGTGACATTTCTGGGTGACTTTGTCAGTTTATGGAGCTTAGCCCACAATTCCCGGAGGTTCCAGGCCGAATTTGGGAGCTCAAAGGCGGCCTGCCATGCGCCCCCACCCGTGGAAAGCAAAACAAAGTAAAGAAAACGGTCAATTATATCTTAAAATAATCAAAGATGAAGTTTTAAAAAATTCTCGAAAAAACGGCTAAGTGCCAACGGAGGAGGGGCTGCAAAAAGCTCAAGTCTTCGGTGCTTCCGGCGGAAGCCCCGGAGACATTTGCACTCCCCCGGTGCAATTTACAACGGAGAGGGGAATCGAGACCTCCCTTCCTCCGTCCAAAAAATGCATTCATCTTTTCCAAGCTACAATCTGCACGAAATCGGAAACCCGGTTTTTGAGAGCACTTTGAAAAAAACGGTCTATTTCACATGATGGGGAAATCATGGAGGAATGCATCCGCTACATGAGCACTTTGGATCGGATACAATTGTTGCCTGGAGGACCCCCAATCATGGTTCTTACCAAACTTTAAGTTTTTGAACTGGTCTCTGGAGGAATTCAAGGGGAGTTGTCACGGAATAATGAGACACTATTTTCGGATACATTTTATCCATTTTCACCCCTTCCTCTGGTTCTTCCAAAAGTTAACTTAGACTTTTTCTGACTCTGGCTGAATGGAATGGAAATGGAATGTGATGTCAACTTCCAATGCAAAGTCCCTGCCACGGGCAGGACACAAGGTTATGGAGGTGGGGGTCTTGCTGGTGCTCAAGTGTCCATATACGTCACCTTATATTCACATAACTTTTACCCGCCTTAAGAGACACTATTTTTGGTATACAATTGATCCATTTTCACCCTTTTCTCTGGTTCTTCCAAAAGTTAACTTAGACTTTTTCTGCCTCTGGATGAATGGAATGGAAATGGAATGTGATGTCAACTTCCAATGCAAAGCCCCTGCCACGGGCAGGACACAAGGTTATGGAGGTGGGGGTCTTGCTGGTGCTCAAGTGTCCATATACGTCACCCCATATTCACATAACTTTTACCCGCCTTAAGAGACACTATTTTTGGTATACAATTCATCCATTTTCACCCTTTTCTCTGGTTCTTCCAAAAGTTAACTTAGACTTTTTCTGCCTCTGGATGAATGGAATGGAAATGGAATGTGATGTCAACTTCCAATGCAAAGTCCCTGCCACGGGCAGGACACATTTTTACCAACTATGCCTACACACATGCAACACTTGTGGGTTCTCTATGCATGTGTCTGAGGGTAAAATAATCATCATTCTGTAGATAAATATGTTTGTCAATATCATGGACATCTCCTGCTAAATTGAGGTCCACGAAGCTGACACCCTGCTGACACAGCAGTGACTCTGCTGTACATTTCATGAGTCAAATGTGGATGAAATGGACATATTCCTGTACATTTCATGAGTCAAATGTGGATGAAATGGACAGGTTTCAAGCTTCTTTCCTGGGTTACATAGTGCTGTGAAGCAGCCTGTCCTCTTGGTGGTGGGAGAGCGAGGTGCTGGAAGGAGCTCTCTGGGTCACATCCTGCTGCTGCTGCTGCTCTCTCTCCCTCCCTGTATTCACAGCACTTTTACCCAGCTTTCACACACTCATTCCTGGGTAAGAAATCCATGTGCATCACCCTGGATCTCTGCCTGTGAGTGTGGGACCCTGCTTACAGCAGTGAACCTGCTGCCAGCATTACAAACATATTAATCAGGCATTTTAACACTTTTTTCCCATGACAATGATTTGTATTCACTATCATGGGGCTATATAAATCAAATTGCGGGTAATTAGGAGCACAATTGTACCTTTTACTATTTAAATGTATTTGTATTATATATTTTTTGGCTATTAAAGTGACATTTCTGGGTGACTTTGTCAGTTTATGGAGCTTAGCCCACAATTCCCGGAGGTTCCAGGCCGAATTTGGGAGCTCATAGGCGGCCTGCCATGCGCCCCCACCCGTGGAAAGCAAAACAAAGTAAAGAAAACGGTCAATTATATCTTAAAATAATCGAAAATGAAGTTTGAAAAAATTCTCGAAAAAACGGCTAAGTGCCAACGGAGGAGGGGCTACAACAAGCTCAAGTCTTCGGTGCTTCCGGCGGAAGCCCCGGAGACATTTGCACTCCCCCGGTGCAATTTACAACGGAGAGGGGAATCGAGACCTCCCTTCCTCCGTCCAAAAAATTCATTCATCTTTTCCAAGCTACAATCTGCACGAAATCGGAAACCCGGTTTCTGAGAGCACTTTGAAAAAAACGGCCTATTTCACATGATGGGGAAATCATGGAGGAATGCATCCGCTACATGAGCACTTTGGATCGGATACAATTGTTGCCTGGAGGACCCCCAATCATGGTTCTTACACAACTTTAAGTTTTTGAACTGGTCTCTGGAGGAATTCAAGGGGAGTTGTCACGGAATAATGAGACACTATTTTCGGATACATTTTATCCATTTTCACCCCTTCCTCTGGTTCTTCCAAAAGTTAACTTAGACTTTATCTGACTCTGGAGGAATGTAGGGGGAGTTGTCAGGGGACTCTATCCGCCTTAAGAGACACTATTTTCGGATACATTTTATCCATTTTCACCCCTTCCTCTGGTTCTTCCAAAAGTTAACTTAGACTTTTTCTGCCTCTGGATGAATTGAATGGAAATGGAATGTGATGTCAACTTCCAATGCAAAGTCCCTGCCACGGGCAGGACACAAGGTTATGGAGGTTTGGGTCTTGCTGGTGCTCAAGTGTCCATATACGTCACCACATATTCACATAACTTTTACCCGCCTTAAGAGACACTATTTTTGGTATACAATTGATCCATTTTCACCCTTTTCTCTGGTTCTTCCAAAAGTTAACTTAGACTTTTTCTGCCTCTGGATGAATGGAATGGAAATGGAATGTGATGTCAACTTCCAATGCAAAGTCCCTGCCACGGGCAGGACACAAGGTTATGGAGGTGGGGGTCTTGCTGGTGCTCAAGTGTCCATATACGTCACCCCATATTCACATAACTTTTACCCGCCTTAAGAGACACTATTTTTGGTATACAATTCATCCATTTTCACCCTTTTCTCTGGTTCTTCCAAAAGTTAACTTAGACTTTTTCTGCCTCTGGATGAATGGAATGGAAATGGAATGTGATGTCAACTTCCAATGCAAAGTCCCTGCCACGGGCAGGACACATTTTTACCAACTATGCCTACACACATGCAACACCTGTGGGTTCTCTATGCATGTGTCTGAGGGTAAAATAATCATCATTCTGTAGATAAATATGTTTGTCAATATCATGGACATCTCCTGCTAAATTGAGGTCCACGAAGCTGACACCCTGCTGACACAGCAGTGACTCTGCTGTACATTTCATGAGTCAAATGTGAATGAAATGGACAGGTTTCAAGCTTCTTTCCTGGGTTACATAGTGCTGTGAAGCAGCCTGTCCTCTTGGTAGTGGGAGAGCGAGGTGCTGGAAGGAGCTCTCTGGGTCACATCCTGCTGCTGCTGCTGCTCTCTCTCCCTCCCTGTATTCACAGCACTTTTACCCAGCTTTCACACACTCATTCCTGGGTAATAAATCCATTTGCATCACCCTGGATCTCTGCCTGTGAGTGTGGGACCCTGCTTACAGCAGTGAACCTGCTGCCAGCATTACAAACATATTAATCAGGCATTTTAACACTTTTTTCCCATGAAAATGATTTGTATTCACTATCATGGGGCTATATAAATCAAATTGCGGGTAATTAGGAGCACAATTGTACCTTTTACTATTTAAATGTATTTTTATTATATATTTGTTGGCTATTAAAGTGACATTTCTGGGTGACTTTGTCAGTTTATGGAGCTTAGCCCACAATTCCCGGAGGTTCCAGGCCGAATTTGGGAGCTCATAGGCGGCCTGCCATGCACCCCCACCCGTGGAAACCAAAACAAAGTAAAGAAAACGGTCAATTATATCTTAAAATAATCGAAAATGAAGTTTGAAAAAATTCTCGAAAAAACGGCTAAGTGCCAACGGAGGAGGGGCTACAACATGCTCAAGTCTTCGGTGCTTCCGGCGGAAGCCCCGGAGACATTTGCACTCCCCCGGTGCAATTTACAACGGAGAGGGGAATCGAGACCTCCCTTCCTCCGTCCAAAAAATTCATTCATCTTTTCCAAGCTACAATCTGCACGAAATCGGAAACCCGGTTTCTGAGAGCACTTTGAAAAAAACGGCCTATTTCACTTGATGGGGAAATCATGGAGGAATGCATCCACTACATGAGCACTTTGGATCGGATACAATTGTTGCCTGGAGGACCCCCAATCATGGTTCTTACACAACTTTAAGTTTTTGAACTGGTCTCTGGAGGAATTCAAGGGGAGTTGTCACGGAATAATGAGACACTATTTTCGGATCCATTTGATCCATTTTCACCCCTTCCTCTGGTTCTTCCCAAAGTTAACTTAGACTTTATCTGACTCTGGAGGAATGTAGGGGGAGATGTCAGGGGACTCTATCCGCCTTAAGAGACACTATTTTCGGATACAATTTATCAATTTTCACCCTTTTCTCTGGTTCTTCCAAAAGTTAACTTAGACTTTTTCTGACTCTGGATGAATGGAATGGAAATGGAATGTGATGTCAACTTCCAATGCAAAGTCCCTGCCACGGGCATGACACAAGGTTATGGAGGTGGGGGTCTTGCTGGTGCTCAAGTGTCCATATACGTCACCCCATATTCACATAACTTTTACCCGCCTTAAAAGACACTATTTTGGTATACAATTCATCCATTTTCACCCTTTTCTCTGGTTCTTCCAAAAGTTAACTTAGACTTTTTCTGCCTCTGGATGAATGGAATGGAAATGGAATGTGATGTCAACTTCCAATGCAAAGTCCCTGCCACGGGCAGGACACATTTTACCAACTATGCCTACGCACATGCAACACTTGGGGGTTCTCTATGCATGTGTCTGAGGGTACAATAATCATCATTCTGTAGATAAATATGTCAATATCATGGACATCTCCTGCTAAATTGAGGTCCACGAAGCTGACACCCTGCTGACACAGCAGTGACTCTGCTGTACATTTCATGAGTCAAATGTGGATGAAATGGACATATTCCTGTACATTTCATGACTCAAATGTGGATGAAATGGACAGGTTTCAAGCTTATTTCCTGGGTTACATAGTGCTGTGAAGCAGCCTGTCCTCTGGGTGGTGGGAGAGCGAGGTGCTGGAAGGAGCTCTCTGGGTCACATCCTGCTGCTGCTGCTGCTCTCTCTCCCTCCCTGTATTCACAGCACTTTTACCCAGCTTTCACACACTCATTCCTGGGTAAGAAATCCATTTGCATCACCCTGGATCTCTGCCTGTGAGTGTGGGACCCTGCTTACAGCAGTGAACCTGCTGCCAGCATTACAAACATATTAATCAGGCATTTTAACACTTTTTTCCCATGAAAATGATTTGTATTCACTATCATGGGGCTATATAAATCAAATTGCGGGTAATTAGGAGCACAATTGTACCTTTTACTATTTAAATGTATTTGTATTATATATTTTTTGGCTATTAAAGTGACATTTCTGGGTGACTTTGTCAGTTTATGGAGCTTAGCTCACAATTCCCAGAGGTTCCAGGCCGAATTTGGGAGCTCATAGGCGGCCTGCCATGCACCCCCACCCGTGGAAAGCAAACAAAAGTAAAGAAAACGGTCAATTATATCTTAAAATAATCAAAGATGAAGTTTGAAAATATTCTCGAAAAAACGGCTAAGTGCCAACGGAGGAGGGGCTGCAAAAAGCTCAAGTCTTCGGTGCTTCCGGCGGAAGCCCCGGAGACATTTGCACTTCCCCGGTGCAATTTACAACGGAGAGGGGAATCGAGACCTCCCTTCCTCCGTCCAAAAAATTCATTCATCTTTTCCAAGCTACAATCTGCACGAAATCGGAAACCCGGTTTTTGAGAGCACTTTGAAAAAAACGGCCTATTTCACATGATGGGGAAATCATGGAGGAATGCATGCGCTACATGAGCACTTTGGATCGGATACAATTGTTGCCTGGAGGACCCCCAATCATGGTTCTTACACAACTTTAAGTTTTTGAACTGGTCTCTGGAGGAATTCAAGGGGAGTTGTCACGGAATAATGAGACACTATTTTCGGATACATTTTATCCATTTTCACCCCTTCCTCTGGTTCTTCCAAAAGTTAACTTAGACTTTTTCTGACTCTGGATGAATGGAATGGAAATGGAATGTGATGTCAACTTCCAATGCAAAGTCCCTGCCACGGGCAGGACACAAGGTTATGGAGGTGGGGGTCTTGCTGGTGCTCAAGTGTCCATATACGTCACCCCATATTCACATAACTTTTACCCGCCTTAAGAGACACTATTTTGGTATACAATTCATCCATTTTAACCCTTTTCTCTGGTTCTCCCAAAAGTTAACTTAGACTTTTTCTGCCTCTGGATGAATGGAAAGGAAATTTAATGTGATGTCAACTTCCAATGCAAAGTCCATGCCACGGGCAGGACACATTTTTACCAACTATGCCTACACACATGCAACACCTGTGGGTTCTCTATGCATGTGTCTGAGGGTAAAATAATCATCATTCTGTAGATAAATATGTTTGTCAATATCATGGACATCTCCTGCTAAATTGAGGTCCACGAAGCTGACACCCTGCTGACACAGCAGTGACTCTGCTGTACATTTCATGAGTCAAATGTGGATGAAATGGACATATTCCTGTACATTTCATGAGTCAAATGTGGATGAAATGGACAGGTTTCAAGCTTCTTTCCTGGGTTACATAGTGCTGTGAAGCAGCCTGTCCTCTGGGTGGTGGGAGAGCGAGGTGCTGGAAGGAGCTCTCTGGGTCACATCCTGCTGCTGCTGCTGCTGCTCTCTCTCCCTCCCTGTATTCACAGCACTTTTACCCAGCTTTCACACACTCATTCCTGGGTAAGAAATCCATGTGCATCACCCTGGATCTCTGCCTGTGAGTGTGGGACCCTGCTTACAGCAGTGAACCTGCTGCCAGCATTACAAACATATTAATCAGGCATTTTAACACTTTTTTCCCATGACAATGATTTGTATTCACTATCATGGGGCTATATAAATCAAATTGCGGGTAATTAGGAGCACAATTGTACCTTTTACTATTTAAATGTATTTGTATTATATATTTTTTGGCTATTAAAGTGACATTTCTGGGTGACTTTGTCAGTTTATGGAGCTTAGCCCACAATTCCCGGAGGTTCCAGGCCGAATTTGGGAGCTCATAGGCGGCCTGCCATGCGCCCCCACCCGTGGAAAGCAAAACAAAGTAAAGAAAACGGTCAATTATATCTTAAAATAATCGAAAATGAAGTTTGAAAAAATTCTCGAAAAAACGGCTAAGTGCCAACGGAGGAGGGGCTACAACAAGCTCAAGTCTTCGGTGCTTCCGGCTGAAGCCCCGGAGACATTTGCACTCCCCCGGTGCAATTTACAACGGAGAGGGGAATCGAGACCTCCCTTCCTCCGTCCAAAAAATTCATTCATCTTTTCCAAGCTACAATCTGCACGAAATCGGAAACCCGGTTTCTGAGAGCACTTTGAAAAAAACGGCCTATTTCACATGATGGGGAAATCATGGAGGAATGCATCCGCTACATGAGCACTTTGGATCGGATACAATTGTTGCCTGGAGGACCCCCAATCATGGTTCTTACACAACTTTAAGTTTTTGAACTGGTCTCTGGAGGAATTCAAGGGGAGTTGTCACGGAATAATGAGACACTATTTTCGGATACATTTTATCCATTTTCACCCCTTCCTCTGGTTCTTCCAAAAGTTAACTTAGACTTTATCTGACTCTGGAGGAATGTAGGGGGAGTTGTCAGGGGACTCTATCCGCCTTAAGAGACACTATTTTCGGATACATTTTATCCATTTTCACCCCTTCCTCTGGTTCTTCCAAAAGTTAACTTAGACTTTTTCTGCCTCTGGATGAATTGAATGGAAATGGAATGTGATGTCAACTTCCAATGCAAAGTCCCTGCCACGGGCAGGACACAAGGTTATGGAGGTTTGGGTCTTGCTGGTGCTCAAGTGTCCATATACGTCACCACATATTCACATAACTTTTACCCGCCTTAAGAGACACTATTTTTGGTATACAATTGATCCATTTTCACCCTTTTCTCTGGTTCTTCCAAAAGTTAACTTAGACTTTTTCTGCCTCTGGATGAATGGAATGGAAATGGAATGTGATGTCAACTTCCAATGCAAAGTCCCTGCCACGGGCAGGACACAAGGTTATGGAGGTGGGGGTCTTGCTGGTGCTCAAGTGTCCATATACGTCACCCCATATTCACATAACTTTTACCCGCCTTAAGAGACACTATTTTTGGTATACAATTCATCCATTTTCACCCTTTTCTCTGGTTCTTCCAAAAGTTAACTTAGACTTTTTCTGCCTCTGGATGAATGGAATGGAAATGGAATGTGATGTCAACTTCCAATGCAAAGTCCCTGCCACGGGCAGGACACATTTTTACCAACTATGCCTACACACATGCAACACCTGTGGGTTCTCTATGCATGTGTCTGAGGGTAAAATAATCATCATTCTGTAGATAAATATGTTTGTCAATATCATGGACATCTCCTGCTAAATTGAGGTCCACGAAGCTGACACCCTGCTGACACAGCAGTGACTCTGCTGTACATTTCATGAGTCAAATGTGAATGAAATGGACAGGTTTCAAGCTTCTTTCCTGGGTTACATAGTGCTGTGAAGCAGCCTGTCCTCTTGGTAGTGGGAGAGCGAGGTGCTGGAAGGAGCTCTCTGGGTCACATCCTGCTGCTGCTGCTGCTCTCTCTCCCTCCCTGTATTCACAGCACTTTTACCCAGCTTTCACACACTCATTCCTGGGTAATAAATCCATTTGCATCACCCTGGATCTCTGCCTGTGAGTGTGGGACCCTGCTTACAGCAGTGAACCTGCTGCCAGCATTACAAACATATTAATCAGGCATTTTAACACTTTTTTCCCATGAAAATGATTTGTATTCACTATCATGGGGCTATATAAATCAAATTGCGGGTAATTAGGAGCACAATTGTACCTTTTACTATTTAAATGTATTTTTATTATATATTTGTTGGCTATTAAAGTGACATTTCTGGGTGACTTTGTCAGTTTATGGAGCTTAGCCCACAATTCCCGGAGGTTCCAGGCCGAATTTGGGAGCTCATAGGCGGCCTGCCATGCACCCCCACCCGTGGAAACCAAAACAAAGTAAAGAAAACGGTCAATTATATCTTAAAATAATCGAAAATGAAGTTTGAAAAAATTCTCGAAAAAACGGCTAAGTGCCAACGGAGGAGGGGCTACAACATGCTCAAGTCTTCGGTGCTTCCGGCGGAAGCCCCGGAGACATTTGCACTCCCCCGGTGCAATTTACAACGGAGAGGGGAATCGAGACCTCCCTTCCTCCGTCCAAAAAATTCATTCATCTTTTCCAAGCTACAATCTGCACGAAATCGGAAACCCGGTTTCTGAGAGCACTTTGAAAAAAACGGCCTATTTCACTTGATGGGGAAATCATGGAGGAATGCATCCACTACATGAGCACTTTGGATCGGATACAATTGTTGCCTGGAGGACCCCCAATCATGGTTCTTACACAACTTTAAGTTTTTGAACTGGTCTCTGGAGGAATTCAAGGGGAGTTGTCACGGAATAATGAGACACTATTTTCGGATCCATTTGATCCATTTTCACCCCTTCCTCTGGTTCTTCCCAAAGTTAACTTAGACTTTATCTGACTCTGGAGGAATGTAGGGGGAGATGTCAGGGGACTCTATCCGCCTTAAGAGACACTATTTTCGGATACAATTTATCAATTTTCACCCTTTTCTCTGGTTCTTCCAAAAGTTAACTTAGACTTTTTCTGACTCTGGATGAATGGAATGGAAATGGAATGTGATGTCAACTTCCAATGCAAAGTCCCTGCCACGGGCATGACACAAGGTTATGGAGGTGGGGGTCTTGCTGGTGCTCAAGTGTCCATATACGTCACCCCATATTCACATAACTTTTACCCGCCTTAAAAGACACTATTTTGGTATACAATTCATCCATTTTCACCCTTTTCTCTGGTTCTTCCAAAAGTTAACTTAGACTTTTTCTGCCTCTGGATGAATGGAATGGAAATGGAATGTGATGTCAACTTCCAATGCAAAGTCCCTGCCACGGGCAGGACACATTTTACCAACTATGCCTACGCACATGCAACACTTGGGGGTTCTCTATGCATGTGTCTGAGGGTACAATAATCATCATTCTGTAGATAAATATGTCAATATCATGGACATCTCCTGCTAAATTGAGGTCCACGAAGCTGACACCCTGCTGACACAGCAGTGACTCTGCTGTACATTTCATGAGTCAAATGTGGATGAAATGGACATATTCCTGTACATTTCATGACTCAAATGTGGATGAAATGGACAGGTTTCAAGCTTATTTCCTGGGTTACATAGTGCTGTGAAGCAGCCTGTCCTCTGGGTGGTGGGAGAGCGAGGTGCTGGAAGGAGCTCTCTGGGTCACATCCTGCTGCTGCTGCTGCTCTCTCTCCCTCCCTGTATTCACAGCACTTTTACCCAGCTTTCACACACTCATTCCTGGGTAAGAAATCCATTTGCATCACCCTGGATCTCTGCCTGTGAGTGTGGGACCCTGCTTACAGCAGTGAACCTGCTGCCAGCATTACAAACATATTAATCAGGCATTTTAACACTTTTTTCCCATGAAAATGATTTGTATTCACTATCATGGGGCTATATAAATCAAATTGCGGGTAATTAGGAGCACAATTGTACCTTTTACTATTTAAATGTATTTGTATTATATATTTTTTGGCTATTAAAGTGACATTTCTGGGTGACTTTGTCAGTTTATGGAGCTTAGCTCACAATTCCCAGAGGTTCCAGGCCGAATTTGGGAGCTCATAGGCGGCCTGCCATGCACCCCCACCCGTGGAAAGCAAACAAAAGTAAAGAAAACGGTCAATTATATCTTAAAATAATCAAAGATGAAGTTTGAAAATATTCTCGAAAAAACGGCTAAGTGCCAACGGAGGAGGGGCTGCAAAAAGCTCAAGTCTTCGGTGCTTCCGGCGGAAGCCCCGGAGACATTTGCACTTCCCCGGTGCAATTTACAACGGAGAGGGGAATCGAGACCTCCCTTCCTCCGTCCAAAAAATTCATTCATCTTTTCCAAGCTACAATCTGCACGAAATCGGAAACCCGGTTTTTGAGAGCACTTTGAAAAAAACGGCCTATTTCACATGATGGGGAAATCATGGAGGAATGCATGCGCTACATGAGCACTTTGGATCGGATACAATTGTTGCCTGGAGGACCCCCAATCATGGTTCTTACACAACTTTAAGTTTTTGAACTGGTCTCTGGAGGAATTCAAGGGGAGTTGTCACGGAATAATGAGACACTATTTTCGGATACATTTTATCCATTTTCACCCCTTCCTCTGGTTCTTCCAAAAGTTAACTTAGACTTTTTCTGACTCTGGATGAATGGAATGGAAATGGAATGTGATGTCAACTTCCAATGCAAAGTCCCTGCCACGGGCAGGACACAAGGTTATGGAGGTGGGGGTCTTGCTGGTGCTCAAGTGTCCATATACGTCACCCCATATTCACATAACTTTTACCCGCCTTAAGAGACACTATTTTGGTATACAATTCATCCATTTTAACCCTTTTCTCTGGTTCTCCCAAAAGTTAACTTAGACTTTTTCTGCCTCTGGATGAATGGAAAGGAAATTTAATGTGATGTCAACTTCCAATGCAAAGTCCATGCCACGGGCAGGACACATTTTTACCAACTATGCCTACACACATGCAACACCTGTGGGTTCTCTATGCATGTGTCTGAGGGTAAAATAATCATCATTCTGTAGATAAATATGTTTGTCAATATCATGGACATCTCCTGCTAAATTGAGGTCCACGAAGCTGACACCCTGCTGACACAGCAGTGACTCTGCTGTACATTTCATGAGTCAAATGTGGATGAAATGGACATATTCCTGTACATTTCATGAGTCAAATGTGGATGAAATGGACAGGTTTCAAGCTTCTTTCCTGGGTTACATAGTGCTGTGAAGCAGCCTGTCCTCTGGGTGGTGGGAGAGCGAGGTGCTGGAAGGAGCTCTCTGGGTCACATCCTGCTGCTGCTGCTGCTGCTCTCTCTCCCTCCCTGTATTCACAGCACTTTTACCCAGCTTTCACACACTCATTCCTGGGTAAGAAATCCATGTGCATCACCCTGGATCTCTGCCTGTGAGTGTGGGACCCTGCTTACAGCAGTGAACCTGCTGCCAGCATTACAAACATATTAATCAGGCATTTTAACACTTTTTTCCCATGAAAATGATTTGTATTCACTATCATGGGGCTATATAAATCAAATTGCGGGTAATTAGGAGCACAATTGTACCTTTTACTATTTAAATGTATTTGTATTATATATTGTTTGGCTATTAAAGTGACATTTCTGGGTGACTTTGTCAGTTTATGGAGCTTAGCCCACAATTCCCAGAGGTTCCAGGCCGAATTTGGGAGCTCATAGGCGGCCTGCCATGCGCCCCCACCCGTGGAAAGCAAAAAAAAGTAAAGAAAACGGTCAATTATATCTTAAAATAATCAAAGATGACGTTTGAAAAAATTATCCAAAAAACGGCTAAGTGCCAACGGAGGAGGGGCTGCAAAAAGCTCAAGTCTTCGGTGCTTCCGGCGGAAGCCCCGGAGACATTTGCACTCCCCCGGTGCAATTTACAACGGAGAGGGGAATCGAGACCTCCATTCCTCTGTCCAAAAAATTCATTCATCTTTTCCAAGCTACAATCTGCACGAAATCGGAAACCCGGTTTTTGAGAGCACTTTGAAAAAAACGGCCTATTTCACATGATGGGGAAATCATGGAGGAATGCATCCGCTACATGAGCACTTTGGATCGGATACAATTGTTGCCTGGAGGACCCCCAATCATGGTTCTTACCAAACTTTAAGTTTTTGAACTGGTCTCTGGAGGAATTCAAGGGGAGTTGTCACGGAATAATGAGACACTATTTTCGGATACATTTTATCCATTTTCACCCCTTCCTCTGGTTCTTCCCAAAGTTAACTTAGACTTTATCTGACTCTGGAGGAATGTAGGGGGAGATGTCAGGGGACTCTATCCGCCTTAAGAGACACTATTTTCGGATACAATTTATCAATTTTCACCCTTTTCTCTGGTTCTTCCAAAAGTTAACTTAGACTTTTTCTGACTCTGGATGAATGGAATGGAAATGGAATGTGATGTCAACTTCCAATGCAAAGTCCCTGCCACGGGCATGACACAAGGTTATGGAGGTGGGGGTCATGCTGGTGCTCAAGTGTCCATATACGTCACCCCATATTCACATAACTTTTACCCGCCTTAAAAGACACTATTTTGGTATACAATTCATCCATTTTCACCCTTTTCTCTGGTTCTTCCAAAAGTTAACTTAGACTTTTTCTGCCTCTGGATGAATGGAATGGAAATGGAATGTGATGTCAACTTCCAATGCAAAGTCCCTGCCACGGGCAGGACACATTTTACCAACTATGCCTACGCACATGCAACACTTGGGGGTTCTCTATGCATGTGTCTGAGGGTACAATAATCATCATTCTGTAGATAAATATGTCAATATCATGGACATCTCCTGCTAAATTGAGGTCCACGAAGCTGACACCCTGCTGACACAGCAGTGACTCTGCTGTACATTTCATGAGTCAAATGTGGATGAAATGGACATATTCCTGTACATTTCATGAGTCAAATGTGGATGAAATGGACAGGTTTCAAGCTTATTTCCTGGGTTACATAGTGCTGTGAAGCAGCCTGTCCTCTGGGTGGTGGGAGAGCGAGGTGCTGGAAGGAGCTCTCTGGGTCACATCCTGCTGCTGCTGCTGCTCTCTCTCCCTCCCTGTATTCACAGCACTTTTACCCAGCTTTCACACACTCATTCCTGGGTAAGAAATCTATTTGCATCACCCTGGATCTCTGCCTGTGAGTGTGGGACCCTGCTTACAGCAGTTAACCTGCTGCCAGCATTACAAACATATTAATCAGGCATTTTAACACTTTTTTCCCATGAAAATGATTTGTATTCACTATCATGGGGCTATATAAATCAAATTGCGGGTAATTAGGAGCACAATTGTACCTTTTACTATTTAAATGTATTTGTATTATATATTTTTTGGCTATTAAAGTGACATTTCTGGGTGACTTTGTCAGTTTATGGAGCTTAGCCCACAATTCCCGGAGGTTCCAGGCCGAATTTGGGAGCTCATAGGCGGCCTGCCATGCGCCCCCACCCGTGGAAAGCAAAACAAAGTAAAGAAAACGGTCAATTATATCTTAAAATAATCAAAGATGAAGTTTGAAAAAATTATCCAAAAAACGGCTAAGTGCCAACGGAGGAGGGGCTGCAAAAAGCTCAAGTCTTCGGTGCTTCCGGCGGAAGCCCCGGAGACATTTGCACTCCCCCGGTGCAATTTACAACGGAGAGGGGAATCGAGACCTCCCTTCCTCCGTCCAAAAAATTCATTCATCTTTTCCAAGCTACAATCTGCACGAAATTGGAAACCCGGTTTTTGAGAGCACTTTGAAAAAAACGGCCTATTTCACATGATGGGGAAATCATGGAGGAATGCATCCGCTACATGAGCACTTTGGATCGGATACAATTGTTGCCTGGAGGACCCCCAATCATGGTTCTTACCAAACTTTAAGTTTTTGAACTGGTCTCTGGAGGAATTCAAGGGGAGTTGTTACGGAATAATGAGACACTATTTTCGGATACATTTTATCCATTTTCACCCCTTCCTCTGGTTCTTCCAAAAGTTAACTTAGACTTTTTCTGCCTCTGGATGAATGGAATGGAAATGGAATGTGATGTCAACTTCCAATGCAAAGTCCCTGCCACGGGCAGGACACAAGGTTATGGAGGTTTGGGTCTTGCTGGTGCTCAAGTGTCCATATACGTCACCCCATATTCACATAACTTTTACACTGTCAATTATATCTTAAAATAATCGAAAATGAAGTTTGAAAAAATTCTCGAAAAAACGGCTAAGTGCCAACGGAGGAGGGGCTGCAAAAAGCTCAAGTCTTCGGTGCTTCCGGCGGAAGCCCCGGAGACATTTGCACTCCCCCGGTGCAATTTACAACGGAGAGGGGAATCGAGACCTCCCTTCCTCCGTCCAAAAAATGCATTCATCTTTTCCAAGCTACAATCTGCACGAAATCGGAAACCCGGTTTTTGAGAGCACTTTGAAAAAAACGGCCTATTTCACATGATGGGGAAATCATGGAGGAATGCATCCGCTACATGAGCACTTTGGATCGGATACAATTGTTGCCTGGAGGACCCCCAATCATGGTTCTTACCAAACTTTAAGTTTTTGAACTGGTCTCTGGAGGAATTCAAGGGGAGTTGTCACGGAATAATGAGACACTATTTTCGGATACATTTTATCCATTTTCACCCCTTCCTCTGGTTCTTCCAAAAGTTAACATAGACTTTTTCTGCCTCTGGATGAATGGAATGGAAATGGAATGTGATGTCAACTTCCAATTCAAAGTCCCTGCCACGGGCAGGACACAAGGTTATGGAGGTTTGGGTCTTGCTGGTGCTCAAGTGTCCATATACGTCACCCCATATTCACATAACTTTTACCCGCCTTAAGAGACACTATTTTTGGTATACAATTGATCCATTTTCACCCTTTTCTCTGGTTCTTCCAAAAGTTAACTTAGACTTGTTCTGCCTCTGGATGAATGGAAAGGAAATTTAATGTGATGTCAACTTCCAATGCAAAGTCCATGCCACGGGCAGGACACATTTTTACCAACTATGCCTACACACATGCAACACCTGTGGGTTCTCTATGCATGTGTCTGAGGGTAAAATAATCATCATTCTGTAGATAAATATGTTTGTCAATATCATGGACATCTCCTGCTAAATTGAGGTCCACGAAGCTGACACCCTGCTGACACAGCAGTGACTCTGCTGTACATTTCATGAGTCAAATGTGGATGAAATGGACATATTCCTGTACATTTCATGAGTCAAATGTGGATGAAATGGACAGGTTTCAAGCTTCTTTCCTGGGTTACATAGTGCTGTGAAGCAGCCTGTCCTCTGGGTGGTGGGAGAGCGAGGTGCTGGAAGGAGCTCTCTGGGTCACATCCTGCTGCTGCTGCTGCTGCTCTCTCTCCCTCCCTGTATTCACAGCACTTTTACCCAGCTTTCACACACTCATTCCTGGGTAAGAAATCCATGTGCATCACCCTGGATCTCTGCCTGTGAGTGTGGGACCCTGCTTACAGCAGTGAACCTGCTGCCAGCATTACAAACATATTAATCAGGCATTTTAACACTTTTTTCCCATGAAAATGATTTGTATTCACTATCATGGGGCTATATAAATCAAATTGCGGGTAATTAGGAGCACAATTGTACCTTTTACTATTTAAATGTATTTGTATTATATATTGTTTGGCTATTAAAGTGACATTTCTGGGTGACTTTGTCAGTTTATGGAGCTTAGCCCACAATTCCCAGAGGTTCCAGGCCGAATTTGGGAGCTCATAGGCGGCCTGCCATGCGCCCCCACCCGTGGAAAGCAAAAAAAAGTAAAGAAAACGGTCAATTATATCTTAAAATAATCAAAGATGACGTTTGAAAAAATTATCCAAAAAACGGCTAAGTGCCAACGGAGGAGGGGCTGCAAAAAGCTCAAGTCTTCGGTGCTTCCGGCGGAAGCCCCGGAGACATTTGCACTCCCCCGGTGCAATTTACAACGGAGAGGGGAATCGAGACCTCCATTCCTCTGTCCAAAAAATTCATTCATCTTTTCCAAGCTACAATCTGCACGAAATCGGAAACCCGGTTTTTGAGAGCACTTTGAAAAAAACGGCCTATTTCACATGATGGGGAAATCATGGAGGAATGCATCCGCTACATGAGCACTTTGGATCGGATACAATTGTTGCCTGGAGGACCCCCAATCATGGTTCTTACCAAACTTTAAGTTTTTGAACTGGTCTCTGGAGGAATTCAAGGGGAGTTGTCACGGAATAATGAGACACTATTTTCGGATACATTTTATCCATTTTCACCCCTTCCTCTGGTTCTTCCCAAAGTTAACTTAGACTTTATCTGACTCTGGAGGAATGTAGGGGGAGATGTCAGGGGACTCTATCCGCCTTAAGAGACACTATTTTCGGATACAATTTATCAATTTTCACCCTTTTCTCTGGTTCTTCCAAAAGTTAACTTAGACTTTTTCTGACTCTGGATGAATGGAATGGAAATGGAATGTGATGTCAACTTCCAATGCAAAGTCCCTGCCACGGGCATGACACAAGGTTATGGAGGTGGGGGTCATGCTGGTGCTCAAGTGTCCATATACGTCACCCCATATTCACATAACTTTTACCCGCCTTAAAAGACACTATTTTGGTATACAATTCATCCATTTTCACCCTTTTCTCTGGTTCTTCCAAAAGTTAACTTAGACTTTTTCTGCCTCTGGATGAATGGAATGGAAATGGAATGTGATGTCAACTTCCAATGCAAAGTCCCTGCCACGGGCAGGACACATTTTACCAACTATGCCTACGCACATGCAACACTTGGGGGTTCTCTATGCATGTGTCTGAGGGTACAATAATCATCATTCTGTAGATAAATATGTCAATATCATGGACATCTCCTGCTAAATTGAGGTCCACGAAGCTGACACCCTGCTGACACAGCAGTGACTCTGCTGTACATTTCATGAGTCAAATGTGGATGAAATGGACATATTCCTGTACATTTCATGAGTCAAATGTGGATGAAATGGACAGGTTTCAAGCTTATTTCCTGGGTTACATAGTGCTGTGAAGCAGCCTGTCCTCTGGGTGGTGGGAGAGCGAGGTGCTGGAAGGAGCTCTCTGGGTCACATCCTGCTGCTGCTGCTGCTCTCTCTCCCTCCCTGTATTCACAGCACTTTTACCCAGCTTTCACACACTCATTCCTGGGTAAGAAATCTATTTGCATCACCCTGGATCTCTGCCTGTGAGTGTGGGACCCTGCTTACAGCAGTTAACCTGCTGCCAGCATTACAAACATATTAATCAGGCATTTTAACACTTTTTTCCCATGAAAATGATTTGTATTCACTATCATGGGGCTATATAAATCAAATTGCGGGTAATTAGGAGCACAATTGTACCTTTTACTATTTAAATGTATTTGTATTATATATTTTTTGGCTATTAAAGTGACATTTCTGGGTGACTTTGTCAGTTTATGGAGCTTAGCCCACAATTCCCGGAGGTTCCAGGCCGAATTTGGGAGCTCATAGGCGGCCTGCCATGCGCCCCCACCCGTGGAAAGCAAAACAAAGTAAAGAAAACGGTCAATTATATCTTAAAATAATCAAAGATGAAGTTTGAAAAAATTATCCAAAAAACGGCTAAGTGCCAACGGAGGAGGGGCTGCAAAAAGCTCAAGTCTTCGGTGCTTCCGGCGGAAGCCCCGGAGACATTTGCACTCCCCCGGTGCAATTTACAACGGAGAGGGGAATCGAGACCTCCCTTCCTCCGTCCAAAAAATTCATTCATCTTTTCCAAGCTACAATCTGCACGAAATTGGAAACCCGGTTTTTGAGAGCACTTTGAAAAAAACGGCCTATTTCACATGATGGGGAAATCATGGAGGAATGCATCCGCTACATGAGCACTTTGGATCGGATACAATTGTTGCCTGGAGGACCCCCAATCATGGTTCTTACCAAACTTTAAGTTTTTGAACTGGTCTCTGGAGGAATTCAAGGGGAGTTGTTACGGAATAATGAGACACTATTTTCGGATACATTTTATCCATTTTCACCCCTTCCTCTGGTTCTTCCAAAAGTTAACTTAGACTTTTTCTGCCTCTGGATGAATGGAATGGAAATGGAATGTGATGTCAACTTCCAATGCAAAGTCCCTGCCACGGGCAGGACACAAGGTTATGGAGGTTTGGGTCTTGCTGGTGCTCAAGTGTCCATATACGTCACCCCATATTCACATAACTTTTACACTGTCAATTATATCTTAAAATAATCGAAAATGAAGTTTGAAAAAATTCTCGAAAAAACGGCTAAGTGCCAACGGAGGAGGGGCTGCAAAAAGCTCAAGTCTTCGGTGCTTCCGGCGGAAGCCCCGGAGACATTTGCACTCCCCCGGTGCAATTTACAACGGAGAGGGGAATCGAGACCTCCCTTCCTCCGTCCAAAAAATGCATTCATCTTTTCCAAGCTACAATCTGCACGAAATCGGAAACCCGGTTTTTGAGAGCACTTTGAAAAAAACGGCCTATTTCACATGATGGGGAAATCATGGAGGAATGCATCCGCTACATGAGCACTTTGGATCGGATACAATTGTTGCCTGGAAGACCCCCAATCATGGTTCTTACCAAACTTTAAGTTTTTGAACTGGTCTCTGGAGGAATTCAAGGGGAGTTGTCACGGAATAATGAGACACTATTTTCGGATACATTTTATCCATTTTCACCCCTTCCTCTGGTTCTTCCAAAAGTTAACATAGACTTTTTCTGCCTCTGGATGAATGGAATGGAAATGGAATGTGATGTCAACTTCCAATTCAAAGTCCCTGCCACGGGCAGGACACAAGGTTATGGAGGTTTGGGTCTTGCTGGTGCTCAAGTGTCCATATACGTCACCCCATATTCACATAACTTTTACCCGCCTTAAGAGACACTATTTTTGGTATACAATTGATCCATTTTCACCCTTTTCTCTGGTTCTTCCAAAAGTTAACTTAGACTTGTTCTGCCTCTGGATGAATGGAATGGAAATGGAATGTGATGTCAACTTCCAATGCAAAGTCCCTGCCACGGGCAGGACACAAGGTTATGGAGGTGGGGGTCTTGCTGGTGCTCAAGTGTCCATATACGTCACCCCTAATTCACATAACTTTTACCCGCCTTAAGAGACACTATTTTTGGTATACAATTCATCCATTTTCACCCTTTCCTCTGGTTCTTCCAAAAGTTAACTTAGACTTTTTCTGCCTCTGGATGAATGGAATGGAAATGGAATGTGATGTCAACTTCCAATGCAAAGTCCCTGCCACGGGCAGGACACATTTTTACCAACTATGCCTACACACATGCAACACTTGTGGGTTCTCTATGCATGTGTCTGAGGGTAAAATAATCATCATTCTGTAGATAAATATGTTTGTCAATATCATGGACATCTCCTGCTAAATTGAGGTCCACGAAGCTGACACCCTGCTGACACAGCAGTGACTCTGCTGTACATTTCATGAGTCAAATGTGGATGAAATGGACATATTCCTGTACATTTCATGAGTCAAATGTGGATGAAATGGACAGGTTTCAAGCTTCTTTCCTGGGTTACATAGTGCTGTGAAGCAGCCTGTCCTCTTGGTGGTGGGAGAGCGAGGTGCTGGAATGAGCTCTCTGGGTCACATCCTGCTGCTGCTGCTGCTCTCTCTCCCTCCCTGTATTCACAGCACTTTTACCCAGCTTTCACACACTCATTCCTGGATAATAAATCCATTTGCATCACCCTGGATCTCTGCCTGTGAGTGTGGGACCCTGCTTACAGCAGTGAACCTGCTGCCAGCATTACAAACATATTAATCAGTCATTTTAACACTTTTTTCCCATGAAAATGATTTGTATTCACTATCATGGGGCTATATAAATCAAATTGCGGGTAATTAGCAGCACAATTGTACCTTTTACTATTCAAATGTATTTTTATTATATATTTGTTGGCTATTAAAGTGACATTTCTGGGTGACTTTGTCAGTTTATGGAGCTTAGCTCACAATTCCCGGAGGTTCCAGGCCGAATCTGGGAGCTCATAGGCGGCCTACCATGCGCCCCCACCCGTGGAAAGCAAAACAAAGTAAAGAAAACGGTCAATTATATCTTAAAATAATCAAAGATGAAGTTTGAAAAAATTATCCAAAAAACGGCTAAGTGCCAACGGAGGAGGGGCTGCAAAAAGCTCAAGTCTTCGGTGCTTCCGGCGGAAGCCCCGGAGACATTTGCACTCCCCCGGTGCAATTTACAACGGAGAGGGGAATCGAGACCTCCCTTCCTCCGTCCAAAAAATGCATTCATCTTTTCCAAGCTACAATCTGCACGAAATCGGAAACCCGGTTTTTGAGAGCACTTTGAAAAAAACGGCCTATTTCACATGATGGGGAAATCATGGAGGAATGCATCCGCTACATGAGCACTTTGGATCGGATACAATTGTTGCCTGGAGGACCCCCAATCATGGTTCTTACCAAACTTTAAGTTTTTGAACTGGTCTCTGGAGGAATTCAAGGGGAGTTGTCACGGAATAATGAGACACTATTTTCGGATACATTTTATCCATTTTCACCCCTTCCTCTGGTTCTTCCAAAAGTTAACATAGACTTTTTCTGCCTCTGGATGAATGGAATGGAAATGGAATGTGATGTCAACTTCCAATTCAAAGTCCCTGCCACGGGCAGGACACAAGGTTATGGAGGTTTGGGTCTTGCTGGTGCTCAAGTGTCCATATACGTCACCCCTAATTCACATAACTTTTACCCGCCTTAAGAGACACTATTTTTGGTATACAATTCATCCATTTTCACCCTTTCCTCTGGTTCTTCCAAAAGTTAACTTAGACTTTTTCTGCCTCTGGATGAATGGAATGGAAATGGAATGTGATGTCAACTTCCAATGCAAAGTCCCTGCCACGGGCAGGACACATTTTTACCAACTATGCCTACACACATGCAACACTTGTGGGTTCTCTATGCATGTGTCTGAGGGTAAAATAATCATCATTCTGTAGATAAATATGTTTGTCAATATCATGGACATCTCCTGCTAAATTGAGGTCCACGAAGCTGACACCCTGCTGACACAGCAGTGACTCTGCTGTACATTTCATGAGTCAAATGTGGATGAAATGGACATATTCCTGTACATTTCATGAGTCAAATGTGGATGAAATGGACAGGTTTCAAGCTTCTTTCCTGGGTTACATAGTGCTGTGAAGCAGCCTGTCCTCTTGGTGGTGGGAGAGCGAGGTGCTGGAAGGAGCTCTCTGGGTCACATCCTGCTGCTGCTGCTGCTCTCTCTCCCTCCCTGTATTCACAGCACTTTTACCCAGCTTTCACACACTCATTCCTGGATAATAAATCCATTTGCATCACCCTGGATCTCTGCCTGTGAGTGTGGGACCCTGCTTACAGCAGTGAACCTGCTGCCAGCATTACAAACATATTAATCAGTCATTTTAACACTTTTTTCCCATGAAAATGATTTGTATTCACTATCATGGGGCTATATAAATCAAATTGCGGGTAATTAGCAGCACAATTGTACCTTTTACTATTCAAATGTATTTTTATTATATATTTGTTGGCTATTAAAGTGACATTTCTGGGTGACTTTGTCAGTTTATGGAGCTTAGCTCACAATTCCCGGAGGTTCCAGGCCGAATCTGGGAGCTCATAGGCGGCCTGCCATGCACCCCCACCCGTGGAAAGCAAAACAAAGTAAAGAAAACCGTCAATTATATCTTAAAATAATCGAAAATGAAGTTTGAAAAAATTCTCGAAAAAACGGCTAAGTGCCAACGGAGGAGGGGCTACAACATGCTCAAGTCTTCGGTGCTTCCGGCCGAAGCCCCGGAGACATTTGCACTCCCCCGGTGCAATTTACAACGGAGAGGGGAATCGAGACCTCCCTTCCTCCGTCCAAAAAATTCATTCATCTTTTCCAAGCTACAATTTGCACGAAATCGGAAACCCGGTTTCTGAGAGCACTTTGAAAAAAACGGCCTATTTCACATGATGGGGAAATCATGGAGGAATGCATCCGCTACATGAGCACTTTGGATCGGATACAATTGTTGCCTGGAGGACCCCCAATCATGGTTCTTGCCAAACTTTAAGTTTTTGAACTGGTCTCTGGAGGAATTCAAGGGGAGTTGTCACGGAATAATGAGACACTATTTTCGGATACATTTTATCCATTTTCACCCCTTCCTCTGGTTCTTCCAAAAGTTAACTTAGACTTTTTCTGACTCTGGAGGAATGTAGGGGGAGTTGTCAGGGGACTCTCCCAGCATTATGATGCAGTATTTTGGGATACCATTTCTCCATTTTCACCCCTTTCCTCTGGTTCTCCCAAAATATAACAGAGTATTTCCAGACTCTGGAGGTATGCTAGGGTTTGAGTTTTGTTGTGTCTAGTTATGGGGTTATTTTGCTGTTCTGTTCTCCCTGTCATGTTTTCCTCCTTGTTTCTTGTCTGGTCCCTCTCCCTGTGTTTTCCTCCCTGTCCTTAGTTTCCCTGGTGTGTCTAATTGTCTGATTGTATTCACCTGTGAATATGCACTTGTGTATCTCCTCCCCTGCCCGTTTGTCCGTGGGGGAGTGCTTAAGTCCGGGGGCCCGGGGTGTCACGGTGTGCAAGGTTATGGAAGTGCGCATGTGAGGGAGACATGCTGGAGCTACTTAGTCCGTCCTTTGGTGGTCTGTGAGCTGCCACAGAGAGGTGGTTTTCGCGGTCTCTCTCATGGAGGAGTGAAATAACCTGTTTGCCCATGTTAGGGAGACATGCTGGAGATCTGTAGTCCGTCCTTTGGTGGTCTGTGAGGGGCTACAGAGAGGTGCTTTTCGCGGTCTCTGTCCTGGAGGTGTGAAAAAACCTGTTTGCCCATGTTAGGGAGAAATGCTGGAGGTCTGTAGTCCGTCCTTTGGTGGTCTGTGAGGGGCTACAGATAGGTCCTTTTCGCGGTCTCTGTCCTGGAGGTAGCACAATTCGAAAAAACGGCAGAGTGCCAACGGAGAAGCGGAAAGAAGGGGCTCCAAAAAGCTCAACCTGTTGGCGCTTCGGGCCGAAGCCCCGGACACTTTTCCACTTCTCCGTCGCAACTTACAACGGAGAGGGGAAACCAAGCTTCCCCTTCTCCGTCAAAAAAAATCATTCATCAATTTCAGACTACTGTCTGCACGAAATCGGAAACCCGGTTTTTGAGAGGACTCAGAAAAAAACTGGCTGTCTGATGTCCTGGAGGAATTCATCCGCTACATGTGCACTCTGGCTCGGATAGATTTGTTGCCTGGAGACCCCCCAGCCTGGTTCTTACGAAACTTTAAGTTTGCAAACTGGTCTCTGGATGAATGGAAGGAGAGTTTGAGGGGAAACTACCATCATTATGAGGCACTATTTTCGGATACATTTTCTCATTTTCACCCGTTTTGCCTGGTTGTCAAAAAAGTTAACTCTGACTTTGGTGAGTCTGGAGGAATGACAGGGGAGTTGACAGGGGACTCTACCCGCATTATGAGGCACTATTTTCGGATACATTTTCTCACTTTCACCCCTTTTCTCTAGTTCTCCAAAAAGTTAACTCTGACTTTGGTGAGTCTGGAGGAATGACAGGGGAGTTGACAGGGGACTCTTGCGGGCTCCATCCATCCATCCATCTTCTCCCGCTTATCCGTGGTCGGGTCGCGGGGGTAGCAGTTCCAGCAGAGAGCCCCAAACTTTCTTTTCCCTGGCGACATCAACCAGCTCTGACTGGGGGATCCCAAGGCGCTCCCAGGCCAGCGAAGAGATATAATCCCTCCACCTGGTCCTAGGTCTACCCCTTGGTCTCTTCCCAGCTGGACGTGCCTGGAACACCTCCCTAGGGAGGCGCCCAGGTGGCATCCTAACTAGGTGCCCGAACCACCTCAACTGGCTCCTTTCGACGCGAAGGAGGAGCGGCTCAACTCCGAGTCCCTCCCTGATGACCGAACTTCTCACCTTATCCCTAAGGGAGACACCAGCCACCCTGCGGAGAAAACCCATCTCGGCCGCTTGTATCCGCGATCTCGTTCTTTCGGTCATGACCCATCCTTCATGACCATAGGTGAGGGTAGGAACGAAAATGGCCCGGAAGACCGAGAGCTTTGCCTTCTGGCTCAGCTCCCTTTTCGTCACAACGGTGCGGTAAAGCGACTGCAGTACCGCTCCCGCTGCTCCGATTCTCCGGCCCATCTCACGCTCCATTGTTCCCTCACTCGAGAACAAGAATCTTGCGGGCTCATGATGGACTATTTCCGGATACTTTTTTTCATTTTCATGCCTTTTTCATGGATGAATTGAAACTTATTTTTTTACATTTTGGTCAATTTGACCCAGTTCTGGCAACCGCATTGCCTGGAGGATAGAACCGAGAGATGATAGACTCTCTGGCCGCCTCACAAGTCACTATTGTCGGACACTTTCTTTGCTTTACCCCGGTTCTATCATTCTTTCCTCCTTTGACCATAAAACGTGTTTCCTATTGGGGTACTGCCTGGTTCCGGGGCACCCCAAACCCTCTCATGGTCGGGGCACCATGAATTGATGCATCGGACCCAATGTTGCCATCACCAGCCCCGCGTTGGTGCGGAGGTGGGACCATTTAACCCGGTGGTAACCCAAGTCGTCCCTTGGTCTGTGTACCATGAATTGAAGCATCGGACCCATTGTTGCAATCGCTGGTTACGCTAACGCATATAAACGGAGCAACAGAACATAATTTAAATAAAAATCATTGTCTGTTTTAGTAAGGATGTCGTCCGAATGCCCGTTGTGCAGACTCTTCTCTCTCTTATCTCCCGATTATAACGGGACTAATTTGTACACAGGGGCACACAGCAATGTAGTGCTGACTTTCTTACCCGCTGGAAGGCCAAACGCTTTTCTTTACCCCAAAATCCGCTCATTCTTGCTCTTGGTGTGTCATAACAAACTGTCAAACTGTCAAGCTGTCAAAACGCTGTACTCAAACCATCCATATCCAGTCTCTGATTGTGTTACGTTATTATGAGAGTGCTCTCATACTTTGAGAAATGTGTATATATTTATATAAATATATGTGTGTGTATATGTCCGCATATGTAGCCTGTTATTGTCTCATTATACCGCACTGTCCATGAATTAAAAGTAAATATATAAGTCTTCATGAACACATCTGTCCATCAGGCTGCTGTGCCTCCTGTCATCATTAATGGACGTCTCTTTAAAATGACCGCTCAGAGGAGAGGAGCTCTCATTTCTCTAACTGCCTGCTGCTTCCCCTCCTCTCTCCTCGCTTCCCCTCCTCTCTCCTCGGTTCCCCTCCTCAACTCCTCCGCTCGCATCTCCTGTGGGTGGGACTAAGACACGAAGATAGGAATCGAGGAGGGGAAATTAGAGAATTGAGAAGCCTGACTGTCTTCTGGACAACTGTCAAGTCAGCAGTCTTCTCCATGATTGTGAAGCCTACTGAACCAGATTGAGAGACCATTTAAAGGCTCAGGAAACCTTAGCTGATCAGAGTGTGACACCGTGAGTCTACAATATTTTAAGAGCAATGGGACGTCCTTTCCTCCGAAGCGTCACGTGAAGCGAGGTCCGTTTGTGATGAAGCTGATCGTCTGACAGCAGCTCTGTCCCCGTTATTTCCACACACACCCCCGCCTCTGTTAGTACACATTTACTGACACAAACATTTGTATCATCTGTTGTAGACCCAAATAAATAAAATAAAATAAGAACTCATTCTCAAAAAAGATAAACGCCATTCTTAAAATGTATAACAATAGTTTGATTAATATTGATTAGAGTGCACAATAGAAATAAAATAATTCAGAGAAGAAAAAGAGAGATGTTATCTATCAAAACCCAGTTAGATTAACATTCATTGGATTGCACACTTTGTGTGTTTGTTTGGATATGTAGCAAATTAACATTTGAAATAGCACTTAATGACTGACTGAATGGAAATGACAATAAATGAAAATGTTTCCAAAAAATGAATAAAATGATTTGTGACCACTTTGTTGTTCAGATATATCACATATTTGTAACTAAATGATACATGAATTGAAACAAAACATGGTATAAACTGAGGAGTGACTCTCGTGAGGTTCATGTATTTTCTTCACTCTGCTGGGAAACTGCTCTCATGTCAAGAAGCATCAAATCAGTGCATGCACTGCATCGTCCAATCAGTAAGGGGGCGGGGCGAGTGTCTGAGGATTTAATCGAAGGATGGTCTGGAGGTTCCTCGATTATAGCTCCTCCATTATCGAGATTCCACAGATTCAAGACATGAAGCTTAGCGCAAGTTCAAGAAGGAAGACCATACCCCCTGGTGTTACAAGTCACTGCAAGCTCTTCTCCCATTAAGTAATCAGGGTCGGTACTCCCCAGCTAGCAATCATTGCACCTGCTAAACCCTTTAAATCTGCTCTTCCCTCTCTGTCAGTTGTCATTTCAGGTGTCAACGCACAAGTGTACGCGTCACGGTGTTCATGGTTAAGCCAAGCAGCAGCAGGGCTTTGTCCCAGCTGAGGGCTTCGTTCCAGCTCCAGGCATTTATTCATCAGCTCCGCAGTATCGCGGATTAAGCTACAGGCGGCGTTCCCCAGTCGGGTAGCGGGTCAGCCGGCCGTCCCGCAAGCCCGGACGCGGGAGGAAAAGACAAGGAAATCGGGCTCCATGGAAGTTCCTCCGGCCTAATGGGAATGGCTACTTCACGCAAACAACTGACGTACGCTTCAGTCTCTTGAGAAGGCATCACTGGCATCAGGGCCACCTAATGCGGCGCTTCCGGCTTCACGCGGAACGGGTCCTCATCACATGCGGAGTTTTACCCATTCTGGCTTCAACTACAACCCCTCCTGCAGGCAGGCAGGGCTTAAGCTATCCCATTGAAGCTATTCCTCCTGCGCTCACTTCAACAGGCGTCAGGGTAACGTTGGCAAAGGCAGTTGCAACAAATTCACAAGATGTTTCGTATATTGTTACGACATTTGGGTCATGCAGAGTGAGATCGCTACCCTTAAGAGAGGGGTGTGGCGTGTGCATGTGTGCATGGGCATGGTATGAGCGAGCGGGATACATGTTTTCTAGAAATAAACAAGGCAGCAGAAAAAAGGAAGGTCTATGATCTTGCGAAATCTATCTTGCGAAACAGGAGAGCTAAATAATGCAACGACCTCCCAAGAAGAGCTCGCCTCTCTCCAGTCTTTCCGATAAAATGAGTTATTGAACCAGAAGCGTGTTGCTTCTGCCTTGGGAGAGGAAAGAGAGTCACCCCCCCCCCCCCCCCCCCGTTTCCTCGACTACGGTCTGGGAGCCGACAGGAAGTTCAACACTATGCATTGCTACCTCTGGTTAAGGTGAGCTTCAGGCAGTGTTGGGGGTAACGTGCTACAGTATGGAGTTTCAGTAACGTATTACTTGCATTACTAATGCAGTCGGGTAATTACTCATTACAATGCTCAGTAACTAAACGCAGGTTCAAGCTTCAACACAGCGTTTCCTGAAATGAATGGCGTTTCGTAGGGCTTCTTTTCCTCAATGAACAAGTCGCTGCACATTATCCTGTTTATGACCAGATACTAAATAAATTAGGAATTCACTCCCAATATTAATTTAATGATTATTGACTAAATGATCGGTTTTCTCTTTTTCTTCTCCACTAAGAATATTCCGTTTCTTGGTGCACCAACGGCTAGATCTGCGACAACAACATCTCCTTGGCAGCAAGTTTATTTATATAGCACTTTCAATACAAGGCAATTCAAATTGCTTTAAAAAATGAAAGACATTAAGAAATGGCATTTAAAATCAGTCATTTAAAAGGAAGCTAATAAAATAAACATTAAAAGAAAAAGTTTTAATATATGAATAGTTCAATTAAAAGCAGCGACAAAAGAAAAGTCTTCAGCCTGGATGTAAAAGTAGTCAGAGTTGCAGCGACTAAGGGTGCAACGACTAATCGACTAATCGATCAAATCGATTACCAAATTAGTTGCAACTAATTCAGTCGTCGATTCATTGTGACGTCAGCAGTGTGTTTACGTGCGTAAGCTCCAACGTTATTGGTCTTTTTATCAGTACCGGAGACATTTATAAATATATGTCATGTTTATTGCTACAAAAACATTATATCGCAGTCTAGTGTCACAACTCGTTCTAATATGCAAAGGACAAACAAATGCGCCTATGATGTATTTTCGATCAGATGAGATCTCTCTCCCCCATCGCGAGGGGACGGGGCAGTTTACACACACAGCTGCTACATGCAGCGGAGCACACTGCGGAGGTGGCGGAGAGAACGCGCTCCGAGGCGTGGTTAACTTCACCCGCTTCGATGTGGAGAATGCTCGTTGCCAAAGTGCAATAAGAGTTTATCATGTAAGGGCGTAACACGAGCACTTTGTCTAAACATTTAGCAAAAGTGCTCCACATCCAGACGGAGGAATGCACCGGGTTCCACTGTCTTTCTAGCAGCTCCGTAGCTCCATTCACGAGTAACGTTCCCACGTCAGATGTTATGTATGCTAGCAGCAACACACAGAGTAACTGTGGGGTAGGGACGGGTGGCGCAGTGGTCTGTGCATCCGATCATCAGATCAAGGGGGAGTGCTGGGGAACTCCAGTTCGAAACCTGCTCCTGCCGCCACTGCGTCAGGCCGTTGTGTCCTTGGGAAAGACACTTCACCCGGATTTGCTCCTGTGGGTATCGTCCACAGTACATGTATAATACCAATGTGTACTTGTAAAAGCGCCTCGATGACCTCGAGGCGTGAAGATGGACGGTGTGGTGCAGTGCGCTGTGCAATGATCATCAGATCAAGGGGTGAAACCCGCCGCTGCTGCGTCTGTAAAGCCGGTGTGTCCTTGGGCAAGACACTTCACCTGAACTTGCTCCTGTGGGTATTGTCCACAGTATCTGACCATTGCATGTATGATATATGTGTAATGTGTGTATATGTAAAGCGCTTTGAGTAATTGAAAAAGCGCTATAATAAATGTAAGGAATTATTAACTATATTATACAAACTCGGTTAACTGAGTATTTATTAGTTTCAATTTCAGCTTTTCTGTTTACAGCCTGTCAGATTATTTAATACAATTCGGTAAATGCTCAGGTGACAATCTCGATGACAAGGTCAATGTTCCCCCCTTTCTACGCACGGAGATAATGTAATCTAATAGCGTGCAGGCCAAGGCTGGCTCTTCAAAGCAGATATTACGACGCGCTTTAATGTTCCCATCATCGTTCAGCTGAACTCTTCAGCCTAAGTCAAGTAGGAGAAACTATGCGTGCACCGGCTATTCGGGTAATAATATTAATAGCGTCTCTCCCCAGTTCAAATCACCCACTGCTCAGGGAGATCTCCTAATGCGTTGCCTTCACGCATCTAGCGTTCAAATACAACATTACTAAACTACAACTCCGCTCAACTGGGAAAAGAGAAGAAGAAACAGAAGAGACTCCTCCAGGAGCACAGCGTTCCTAATCATGAGGAACTACAGGCCCAGTCTCACACCGGAGTTCCTAGCCATCACATCAAGCTCATGGTATTATCGTTCCTCTAACCAACTGCGTGCATCCACATAAACGTCTTCAACGACAGTTGCTCTTCCTCACCGGGCAACCGTACTTTGCATGCGGATTCTTCGGCACGCATCATCTCCCGTTTCCTGGACGTGGCATCCGCCGGCCTCACGACGACCGTGTTTTCCCCGACTTAAGGACGTGCACTGCACATCCTCCGTTTTGGGGGGGATATCTGCATGAGATCATTCAGATTTCCACTATTTCTACACATTTTTATCACACTTGCTGGATCTAACACTAGCGTCCCTCCATCATCCTCACTTCAGATGATAGAAGACAGTCTTAATCACTCAATCAGCTCATCAGCATCTATGACTCATCCCGGCACACTTAACGCTAATTAAGATATACTATATCATGGGTCATGTCTCAGTATTTAACCAAGTGTACGTCTTTTCTGCGTGCATCCGGCACTTCATTCATATTCTCGGGTTCATGCTCACTTGGCTCGTGGTAAACCAGGTTACGATATTCATGCATCACCGTACTCAAGCTAACAGCTCTCGGGCATTATATCGTCTACATCTCCCTCTTCACCGGACATCGGCTCGTGCCGCCAATCAAGATCTCTTCAGTTTACCTATGGTAAATATGCATATAACTGGTGGTGGCGTCTAATAGCATATCAGGGCTTTCGTTCAGACAGGTGCAGCCATTCAAGGCATATCTCCCTCCTCCCTGCCAACTCGGACGGTGGTTCTCCTCCGCCTTCATATCCCACATTCGCCCGGACATCCGTGCGTGCTGGCCATCCAAGGTCCGAACACTAAACGGTATTTATACATACAACTGGTGGTGGTCTTAGCAAGTCAGCACATGTACGTGTCACCGTGTTCATGTTTAAACACTTCATATCGTCGTGACCTTCAGGTTCGCTCGTATTGAATCCTGCCGCGCAGGTTGCGGCCAGTGGGTCCACATTATGTTTAAACCCTGCACGTGCAGGGCGAGTAGGCCAGTGTCATGTTTAACCCTGTGTGTACAGGTTGCGGCCTATGGGTCAGCATTTGTTTAACCCTGCGTGTGCAGGTTGCGGCCTATGGGTCAGCATTTGTTTAACCCTGCGTGTGCAGGTTGCGGCCTATGGGTCAGCATTTTGTTTAACCCTGCGTGTGCAGGTTGCGGCCTATGGGTCAGCATTTTGTTTAACCCTGCGTGTGCAGGTTGCGGCCTATGGGTCAGCATTTTGTTTAACCCTGTGTGTACAGGTTGCGGCCTATGGGTCAGCTTTTGTTTAACCCTGTGTGTACAGGTTGCGGCCAGCGGGTCAGCGTCATGTTTAACCCTGCGCGTGCAGGTTGCGGCCGGTGGGTCAGCGTCATGTTTAACCCTGCGCGTGCAGGTTGCGGCTTGTGGGTCAGCATCGTCTAATCCAACATGCAGGCGCTAAGCATGGTTGGCGTTCACATTAACCCTACAGTTATTCCGAGAATCTCATCATGTCCCGGTGTTATCTCATTTCATCCGCAGATCTCCTCAATCAGCCAGCAAGGTAAGAAATGCTTCACATCTCAGCACTTCTTACTTCTCTTCTCTTTGGGGGTTCATCGGAGCGGTTTTCCCCTCCTGAATGATATCCTACAAACCGGGGCCTAATCTCCAAACATCAGTTGATTCATTGTTGTAATCTGTCAATCATAATTTTCTATACCACGTGTCCGGTATTAAACATGTATTTCATACATCACGTCTCTCATGATTGAAATGAAGCTTAGCGCAAGTTCAAGAAGGAAGACCATACCCCCTGGTGTTACACGTCACTGCAAGCTCTTCTCCCATTAAGTAATCAGGGGCGGTACTCCCCAGCTAGCAATCATTGCACCTGCTAAAACCTTTAAATCTGCTCTTCCCTCTCTGTCAGTTGTCATTTCAGGTGTCAACGCACAACCCGCCTCCACCCCTTCGCCTCCTGTCTCCTAATTCAGGGCCAAGCTAATCCTTCTTCCTCCAAACCAGACCGAACCATTATCACCACCACCAGTGTCTAGACCCCGGGGGGTTCATCGGAGCGGTTTTCCCCTCCTGAATGATATCCTACAAACCGGGGCCTAATCTCCAAACATCAGTTGATTCATTGTTGTAATCTGTCAATCATAATTTTCTATACCACGTGTCCGGTATTAAACATGTATTTCATACATCACGTCTCTCATGATTGAAATATAACTATCATCACTGAGCGATCAGAACTCGCGGCCAAACGACAAGAAACAACAACAAAGAAATGTGCTTTACGGAGCCAAAACGGCTAAAAACGTCTTACCTTAGCTGTTGTTCTGATCAAAAGTTGTGTTCAATGGCATTAAAACGAGAAAAACACTGCTGAAGGTTAATCCAGAGGTTAATCCATCATCATATTTATGGCAATAAACGTAGTTTTCCTTAGAGTATAACATAGCTTTCGGTTTGGGCAAACTGCGTGCGCATACCTCTCACTCCTCAATGGTAATGTTTAGATGGATTTAGGAAGCCCCCTCGATTCTATTGGCTCTAACGGTTCAAAAGAGGTGTCGATCACCAAAATCGATCAATGGGTTTGCTGGAGTCGGGAGGCCTGTTAATTTATTCCGGCACTTACTCTGACCTACTAATTGACCTAACAGAAGCTATTGAGTCTATGTAAGTTTACTGCCAGGCGCGGATCCACCAACGTCACTAACTTCAACTGGCCCACTTCAGTTGTGACATTTAAATTCTAACTTCAACTGGCCCACTTCAGTTGTGACATTTCAATTCTGACTTCAACTGGCCCACTTCAGTTGTGACATTTAAATTCTAACTTCAACTGGCCCACTTCAGTTGTGACATTTAAATTCTAACCTCAACTGGCCCACTTCAGTTGTGACATTTCAATTCTAACCTCAACTGGCCCACTTCAGTTGTGACATTTAAATTCTAACCTCAACTGGCCCTTTTCAGTTGTGACATTTAAATTGTACCTTTTAAATTCTTCCGAGATAATTTAGAGGAATATCCTCATAAATGGTCGGTGATAAAAAACGCATTAAAACTTTCATTCAACAATACATTCAAAATCAAAGTCAATTTCAGAGAACTTATCAAGGAAAACCCCGCTCTGGAGCTTTCTCCCTCTCAGCCAGTGCTTTCATGCTCCACACAGGGACAGAAAACCAAAGACACATCTTCATACCCATATATGTGGGGAAAAGTCATGACCTCTGGTGTGCAGGACTGGACATGTCCAGACATATTATCCTATGGTGTGGCCTAAACAGATTTTGGGGCTTCAGTACTTTTCCATTGAGTCAGGGGTCTCCTGTGCGTGAGCTTGCTGTGAGTGAAGACAACTGTCTCCCCTCTTTAAACAGTGACACCCATAGTGATAAACTATAATAGGCCTTAAACTCAATTTACCAAACCCCTTGTTTGTAAATACTGCATTATAGAACAACATGAAATATAATGCATTTTCATTGTGGGTTACACAAGAATATATTTGATTATATTTGATTATATTAACTTTCGTTTTAATTATTCAACTTAATATGGAGACTTCAACAGGTTCCAGAGATATGGCAAATATACCCAAATGACCCCAGAGGTGGGTTTTGTTTTTTCTAAATCTCTCTAAAAAGGTCAAATTTCACTTCTTGATCTTGATACAGGGTACTTATTATGTTTTAGTTTGGATTCCTAAAGCTTTTAGTCTGCCATCCCATCATTCAAGGGTGGTTTTCACTTGAAGTAATGTTTTTTTTTTTGGACGGAAACTATAATTTACAGTTTTTCACTAAGTTCAATCGGAATTTTTTCTTTAAAATAAAAACATCTATATTGATTCTGACTTTTCTACATCCAACTCACAGGTTTATCATTACTTTGAGAAAAAAGATTATTAATTTATCCCTTTTAGAAGGGAAGTTATAGTCATTTGTTCTGGGAATGTCATTTTCAAGCCTGAAACCTGAAAAACATGCTCAGGGCTTAACAGGTTAAGCTTTTTAAAACGTATGTGGTAAGTTGCCAAAGTGCTTTGTTTTGAACGTTCATCAGTATTATAATCAAAAAGAGAAATATGAACGTTAGTTTTTACTGAAATGATCAAATAAAGTCAACATTTCACTGAGCTGTGTGGGGTTTGTTCAACTTTTAAAAGATGTTTGAATGGTGATATACACAGTGATAGATGTTAAGGACTAACGTTATAATAAAAACATTTGTATTGATTTTAAGATATTTTCGTAGTTCATACAATCATACGTATTGGGATCATTTGTATTAATGCGGACCGGAGGGAGAGGGTGACGAGCATAAGTTTTACTTTCCTTTTTTATTTGGTTTTGTGTTTCGCATTTAAGATGACGTCACGGCTCCACCTACACTGCGTTACTATAGTTACTGCCCCAACTACTAAACTGTAATGGAAACGCAGCATAAAGTCAGCCGGGCCTAACAAGGCCTAACCATACCGTACTAAGCCGAGTGAGGCCCTGCAGTGGGAAAGCGCCATTAGTCGTCTCATTTAGACACTTCTTAGCAACATGCTATTAATGCACATACTCTTCAATCTTTCATTGTGTTGGATCCCCTGCTGTAGATACAGTGTTGAACTTCACTTTCTGATCATTTTCCTAAAAAAGCATCTAATAAACATTTTATGGTACGTACAAAATATAAAAGATTTTAAAATGTAAGACACGTTGACAAAAAGTATTTCTCAGTTCATGATTGCATGAATTGGTAAATAAAATCTTTGTCTAACAACTGCCACAGGTTTGTATCCCCTCGTCTGCACTGCTGACGTTTTCCCGATACAATAATACCAAAACACTTCATGTTATTGCATTTTTTTAATTGAAAAAACAAAAAGGAAACACTTACAGAGAACGGTCACGGAGATCTAATCCTGTTTACTGATGTTCTGCAAAGCTGGGCCTCATTGAGCATCTTTAGCGAGGTGTTTGTGGATGATTTAATTACTAATGAATGCGCCCCGCTTCAGTCACTAAACAGCTGTTTCATCCACTGTGTGAAACAAAAGGCTAATCTCTAATCTAACGAACCAAACCATCCTTCAAACCAACCAGTGAGTATTCATCTGAGGAAGTGTTCTCGACGGTGAACTGTAGAAGAATATTGTTTAAAATGTCATCACCAGTTAATCTATGAATACACTTTGGTGAGGGCTTATGTGTTCTCTAGTATGAACACTTTTTAAAGAATATGTGGGGAGGCTGTGGCTCAGTGGATAGTGTGATGAAGGGGGTAGCGAGTTTGAGTCCCACTGCAGTCAGCATGTCGTTGTGTCCCTGAGACACTTCACCTGGATTGTCCACAGTACTCAATGTATGTAAGTCGCTTCGGATAAAAGCGTCTAACAAATAAAATGTTATGTGTATTTATTTTTAAATAACTCAACAGCACTGACACATTTCGTTTTTTTGTCTAGATTTGAAGCAATTGCCTGATACTACTTAACAATCCTTACGTCCATTTCTATTCATTAACGCAGTGCTTATCCCTCTTTATGATTATTCATCTCAAAAATACAGCGGCTCTTTTTTTTTTTACAATGAATTCCAGGCTACTAACACCACAGTAACACATGTAGAGAGAACGGGGTGATATCCTCCACCATAGTGTTAGGAAGTCTTCAATTAGAGAGACAAACACTTTCTGAAGAGTGTGATGACGTAAGATATGTAAAGAAAGTGATAACACTGCCAAAAAAGACATTTCAATCGAGGAAACACCAAGCTATTAACGTTAAGGTGTGGAAGGGAGGGTTACAAAACACACCCGATGCTGGAGCTCTAAAGGAAGAATCTTCTGCAGAACTGTTGACGTACAACCTTCAAATCAACCGTAAACCCCCCCTAACTCGTACAGACAACACAGGAGACCTGCAGCACAGCTCAGAAGGGTCTCCTCTGTCAGCGCGCCCTACTATGTGCAGGTTCGTCGTGAGTGCAGCAGCATTTTCCTCAAGTCTGAATCCATCAGAAATGAAAAAGTCTTCTGACCAGAGGACGAGGACCGGGGACGTCTCTTCCAGCCTTCTTTACAACCTGCAAATCAACCGTAAACCCACCTTAACTCGTACAAACCACACATGAGACCTGCAGCACACGATACAAAGTTATTATTGTTGTCTCTTTGCGTGTCTCTGCTCCTTCCGTTACATCCTGTTCCTGCACAGGTTTCAGAGGTGTTTCCTCTGTCCTCACACTCTCCCTCCCTTTACGTTGTTCATGCATGTACGTCGTGAGTGCATCAGCGTTTTCCTCCAGTCTGAACTTCTCTGACAGGAGGACGAGGACTGGCCATTTCTCTTCTGTCTTTCCACTCCTGCATTTCCTTTCTCTCCTTCCCGGTCTCCATTCCAAACTCACTGTAAAGCCCCTGTCACACTGTCCCGAAATTGACACCCGATGGACCCACGATAAAGGAAATGTTCAAATTCGGCTCTGATCGTAACAACATCGCGCCATTCGTGAGGGCATCTTAAGCCATCGTATGACCGTCGGTGGAGTTTCTCAGGCTCCGGCAGCAACTTCATGAGCGGCAACTTCGTAAGGCACTCGTGAGGGCATCTTGTCGAATCGTGTCATCTTCGTGTTATCATCGGTGCATTTGCCCTCACTCTGATCGGGGCGAATGCCCGATGGCACCGATGATAACAAGATGCCCTCACGATGGCCTTACGAAGGGCAAAATTGACACACGAATTCAACACGAAAATGAACCTTTGCAAGGTCCTTCGGCAATTTTTTGGCATGCCAAAGATTTTGCCACGGCTCACGAAGTTGCTGCCGGAACCTGAGAAACTCCACCGGCGGTCATACGATGGCTTAGATAACCTCACGAATGGCCCGATGTTGCTACGATCACAGCCGAATTTGAACATTTCCTTTATCGTGTGTCCATCTGGTTGTTTTATTGCACAACAAAATCATGTAAATATATTATGTAAATAACCCAATTTGTGTTCTGTGAAACTAAAAAGGATATAATATATTATTTTGAAGGAGAGTTGAAAGGAAGTTGTTGTTGCTATGGAAACAACATTACGGAGAAAACGTAATATTTTCTACATATAACGACGGATAAAGTAAAGAACAAAGTCTGAAGATAACAGTACTGTATCATAGTACTGTAACATAATTGTTTTTGGTACTTTCGTTGCAGTTGTATGTCTTAAATGTAATGTAAATGTTGCCTTCGTGTGTGGTTCGGGGCCATCTTCGTGCGAAATTCACAATTCCATATTCGTGTGTCCATCGGGTGTCAACTTCGGGACAGTGTGACAGGGGCTTTACGGGTTGTTTTGTCTAATCTACGTCTGGTTAACTTCCTGAACCTCTGTTAAAGAGCCGAGCACAGCCTGCCAGCAGTGCAGCTCCGAACCTTAGACGTACAACCTGCAAATCAACCGTGAACCCCCCCTAACTCGTACAAACAACACATGAGACCTGCAGCACACGGTATCAAGTTATTATTGTTGTCTCTGCACAGGTTTCAGAAGGGTCTCCTCTGTCAGCGCGCCCTCCTCTCTGTCCCCTCCTCTCTGTCCCCTCCTCTCTGTCCCCTGGAAGCTGTCTTGTCATTGGCTGTCGCTCTCGCCCAGGAGCCAATAGGTGGTCATCTTCCCTTTGCCCTTCACGTCGATCTCTCTTCTCCTCTCCAGCTGGAAGCAGTTAAACTCCTGCAAGATGTCGTGAGTCGCCGCCGACACATGGATCTTCAGTGCTACACACACACACAAACACACACACACACACACACACACACACACACACGTTAGCGAGCTAGCTTTCAGCAGATCTGCAGTAACAGTATCAGAAGGAGTCATGTTAACATAAGACCATACACATTTTAGGTAAGTTTCCAACAACAGCTTTATAATCCTGAACGTCACTAAACGCTCCGTCCCAGCTGTGTGCGTCACTCTTTAGTGTCCCCTGATCTCCCAGCTGTGTGTGTCACTATTTAGTGTCCCCTGGTCTCCCAGCTGTGTGCGTCACTCTTTAGTGTCCCCTAGTCTCCCAGCTGTGTGTGTCACTTTTTAGTGTCACCTGGTCTCCCAGCTGTGTGCGTCACTTTTTAGTGTCCCCTGTTCTCCCAGCTGTGTGCGTCACTCTTTAGTATCCCCTGGTCTGTGCGTCACTCTTTAGTGTCCCCTAGTCTCCCAGCTGTGTGCGTCACTCTTTAGTATCCCCTGGTCTGTGCGTCACTCTTTAGTGTCCCCTAGTCTCCCAGCAGTGTGCGTCACTCTTTAGTGTCCCCTGGTCTCCAGCTGTGTGCGTCACTCTTTAGTGTCCCCTGGTCTCCCAGCTGTGTGCGTCACTCTTTAGTGTCCCCTGGTCTCCCAACTGTGTGTGTCACTTTTTAGTGTCCCCTGGTCTCCCAGCTGTGTGCGTCACTCTTTAGTGTCCCCTGGTCTCCAGCTGTGTGCGTCACTCTTTAGTGTCCCCTGGTCTCCCAGCTGTGTGCGTCACTCTTTAGTGTCCCCTGATCTCCCAGCTGTTTGCGTCACTCTTTAGTGTCCCCTAGTCTCCCAGCTGTGTGCGTCACTCTTTAGTGTCCCCTGGTCTCCCAGCTGTGTGCGTCACTCTTTAGTGTCCCCTGGTCTCCAGCTGTGTGCGTCACTTTTTAGTGTCCCCTGGTCTCCAGCTGTGTGCACTGAAGATGTTTCTTCATGTGGAACCCTTTGTGTTTTTATATCTGCATCGTTTGTGAAGCTGCAGCGAATTTATTCCTGTTGGCCTCCATATAAAACGACATAGAAATGTTTTGACAATATAAAACCTATTATAGAATTTCGAAAAGATAAATATACAAAAAAGCATGTATTATAAGATTAAGACAAATGAACTGCAGTACATCAGAATTTCAGAGCAGAGCTGTGCAGTTAAGTGAACACATACTGATGAATCTGCACCACATTGAAAAGGAAAGACATGTCTGACCTTCGCCGCTGGACTCCATGCGTGACGACGTGTTGACCGTGTCTCCGAACAAACAGTAGCGCGGCATCTTCAGACCCACCACCCCCGCACACACCGGCCCTGCAGCACAGGAAACACACGGCAAGCTCATGCATCTCCAGAGCAGTGCATATAAAATAGTCCTGATCTAACACACTATTATTTTAAATGTAATGCAGCACTTGCTTTTGCAAACATCCCACACTTTACAATCCAGAAGAAAAGCATGTCATAAAATTAGAGCAGAATGAAAACACTAACATTTCAATTATCCGAAGTGGTCAACTTTGATAATAATATATATTTTCTTCCTCCTCATGTTATCTTTTAGGTGTAGCATTGTAAGCCTTTACACACGACTGCTGCTCGGCTATCAGTCCGAGGGTCGCTTTTATTACCTTGACAGCCTTGCATTGTTGGACGAGCGATACTCGCTGTGCGTATGACAATGACGCCTTTGAATCTTTTAAATCTTTATCCCAGACACGTATTGACTGCTCCCCTCCCATCCTCTGCACGTCCTGCAGTAGAAGATGGATCTGTATTCTCTGTCGTCTTGGTTATAGTTGCGTGTGTACTCACCGCTGTGAACTCCTATCCTCAGCTCCAGCTGCTGCTCGGGCCGGTGGCAGATCTTGAATGTTCGCACGGCGTGCAGCAGGGCGAGCGCCATGCGGGCGATTTCCCTCCCGTGCAAGTTCCCGTTCCTCACCGGCAACCCCGACACCACCATGTATGCGTCACCTATCGTCTCCACCTGCAGGGGGGGGGGGGGTGCACTCCATTTTACGTGTATTTAATGCATATACAGTGGGGCAAAAAAGTATTTAGTCAGCCACCAATTGTGCAAGTTCTCCCACTTAAAAAGATGAGAGGCCTGTAATGTTCATCCTAGGTACACTTCAACTATGAGAGACAGAATGGGGGGGAAAGAATCCAGGAAATCACATTGTCTGATTTTTAAAGAATTTATTTGCAAATTATGGTGGAAAATAAGTATTTGGTCAATAACAAAAGTTCATCTCAATCCTTTGTTATATACCCTTTGTTGGCAATGACAGAGGTCAAACGTTTTCTGTAAGTCTTCACTAGGTTTTCACACACTGTTGCTGGTATTCTGGCCCATTCCTCCATGCAGATCTCCTCTAGAGCAGTGATGTTTTGGGGCTGTCGCTGGGCAACACGGACTTTCAACTCCCTCCAAAGATTTTCTATGGGGTTGATATCTGGAGACTGGCTAGGCCACTCCAGGACCTTGAAATGCTTCTTACGAAGCCACTCCTTCGTTGCCCGGGCGGTGTGTTTGGGATCATTGTCATGCTGAAAGAACCAGCCACGTTTCATCTTCAATGCCCTTGCTGATGGAAGGAGGTTGTCACTCAAAATCTCACGATACATGGCCCCATTCATTCTTTCCTTTACACGGATCAGTCGTCCTGGTCCCTTTGCAGAAAAACAGCCCCAAAGCATGATGTTTCCACCCCCATGTTTCACAGTAGGTGTTCTTTGGATGCAACTCAGCATTCTTTCTCCTCCAAACACGTCTAGTTGAGTTTTTACCAAAAAGTTCTATTTTGGTTTCATCTGACCATATGACATTCTCCCAATCCTCTTCTGGGTCATCTAAATGCTCTCTAGCAAACTTCAGACGGGCCTGGACATGTACTGGCTTAAGCAGGGGGACACGTCTGGCACTGCAGGATTTGAGTCCCTGGCGGCGTAGTGTGTTACTGATGGTAGCCTTTGTTACTTTGGTCCCAGCTCTCTGCAGGTCATTGACTCGGTCCCCCCGTGTGCTTCTGGGATCTTTGCTCACCGTTCTTGTGATCATTTTGACCCCACGGGGTGAGATCTTGCGTGGAGCCCCAGATCGAGGGAGATTATCATTGGTCTTGTATGTCTTCCATTTTCTAATAATTGCTCCCACAGTTGATTTCTTCACACCAAGCTGCTTACCTATTGCAGATTCAGTTTTCCCAGCCTGGTGCAGGTCTACAATTTTGTTTCTGGTGTCCTTTGACAGCTCTTTGGTCTTGGCCATAGTGGAGTTTGGAGTGTGACTGTTTGAGGTTGTGGACAGGTGTCTTTTATACTGATAACGAGTTCAAACAGGTGCCATTAATATAGTTAACAAGTGGAGGACAGAGGAGGCTCTTAAAGAAGAAGTTACAGGTCTGTGAGAGCCAGACATCTTGTTTGTTTGTAGGTGACCAAATACTTATTTTACCGAGGAATTTACCAATTCATTCATTAAAAATCCTACAATGTGATTTCCTGGATTATTTCCCCCCATTCTGTCTCTCATAGTTGAAGTGTACCTAGGATGAAAATTACAGGCCTCTCATCTTTTTAAGTGGGAGAACTATTGGTGGCTGACTAAATACTTTTTTGCCCCACTGTACATACACACACATCTACACTCACTGTATACGTTTAAAAAACTTCCACACAGAGTGCCAACACGCTTCTACGGCCCAGAACGCGCTGCAGCTTCAGAAACGATGCAGATATAAAAACCCAAATGTTCCTCATGAAGACACATCTTCAGCAACTTGACCACACATGCAGCGTTTAGAGGACATCCAGCAACTTGAGGAGACATGCAGCGTTTACTAAAAGCCGCAGAAACCAAACGCTGCAGATACAAAACGCTGCAAGAAGCTCAAAACACAACGGAGACCAGGGGACACTAAAGAGTGACGCACACAGCTGGGAGAGCAGGGGACACTAAAGAGTGACGCACACAGCTGGGAGACCAGGGGATACTAAAGAGTGACGCACAGAGCTGGGAGACCAGGGGATACTAAAGAGTGACGCACAGAGCTGGGAGACCAGGGGACACTAAAGAGTGACGCACACAGCTGGGAGACCAGGGGATACTAAAGAGTGACGCACAGAGCTGGGAGACCAGGGGACACTAAAGAGTGACGCACACATCTGGAGACCAGGGGACACTAAAGAGTGACGCACACAGCTGGGAGACCAGGGGACACTAAAGAGTGACGCACACAGCTGGGAGACCAGGGGACACTAAAGAGTGACGCACACAGCTGGGAGACCAGGGGACACTAAAGAGTGACGCACACATCTGGAGACCAGGGGACACTAAAGAGTGACGCACACAGCTGGGAGACCAGGGGACACTAAAGAGTGACGCACACATCTGGAGACCAGGGGACACTAAAGAGTGACGCACACAGCTGGGAGACCAGGGGACACTAAAGAGTGACGCACACAGCTGGGAGACCAGGGGACACTAAAGAGTGACGCACACAGCTGGGAGACCAGGGGGCACTAAAGAGTGACACACACAGCTGGGAGACCAGGGGGCACTAAAGAGTGACGCACACAGCTGGGAGACCAGGGGACACTAAAGAGTGACGCACATTGGAACATTTGTGTTTTTTTATCTGCATAGTTTCTGAAACGTTTCTCCTGAAGGAAATGTTTCTGGATCGTTGTCGAGGGCTAGCTCCTCTCGGCCTCCGTATGAACACATTAAGATATCATTATTTTCTTAAAGAGAATAGTCTGTGTTGTTTTTCCACCTTGTAAACATCAAAGTTGTCGATGATGGCGTCGAAACAGGTGTAGAGGTCGTTGAGCAGCGTCACCACCTGCAGAGAAACAACCTTATTATAATACTGTATATATATATATATATATATCATATATTATAATGTAATACACACAAGCATCTCACAGGATTAACTGCAGATACCACTCTCAGAAAGCATAATACTTTTCAGCAATAATATATTTATAAATATAAATACACCACTGTAATATTCCAATGTGTACATATGTATTGTTGTTATATATCATAATACAATGTACACATTGAATAGTTACATATATTAAATGTTAAATATCAATATATGTTTCATATTTAATAATTGAGTATTATATGTTAAATAATAAAAAAAGACAATTAGTAAAAAACAAATAGCGCAGAAGTACAGCATGGAAAATAAACCAAGTTACTGTTTACAGATTGTTAATAATTATATTTATATATTATATATTTGAATAACCTGCAGCGGCGTGCTCTCAGCGGAGATGGCGGTGAATCCCACGATGTCGCTGAAGTAAATGGAGACCGAGTCGAAGGCCTCGGCCTGAACCGTCTCGCCCCGTTTCAGCTGCTCCGCCACCGAGCTGAGGAGACACGTGGAACAGGTAGGGTCTGCAGTATTAGTACACACAGTACTCACTGAGGTAGTATCTGGTACAGCAGTAATCACTGAGGTAGTATCTGGTACACGCTGTATAAGTAGTCGCAGTACTCACTGAGGTAGTATAAGTACATGCAGTACTCACTGAGGTAGTATCTGGTACAGCAGTACTCAGTGAGGTTGTATAAGTACACAGAGTACTCACTGAGGTAACATCTGGTACAACAGTACTCACTGAGGTAGTATTAGTACACAGAGTACTCACTGAGGTAGTATAAGTACAAAGAGTACTCACTGAGGTAGTATAAGTACACAGAGTACTCACTGAGGTAGTATCTGGTACACGCAGTACTTACTAAGGTAGTATGGTACAGTAGTAATCACTGAGGTAGTCTCTGGTACAGCAGTATAAGTAGTCGCAGTACTCCCTGAGGTAGTATAAGTACACGCAGTACTCACTGAGGTAGTATCTGGTACAGCAGTACTCACTGAGGTAGTATAAGTACACAGAGTACTCACTGAGGTAGTATAAGTACACAGAGTACTCACTGAGGTAGTATCTGGTACAGCAGTAGTATAAGTACACAGAGTACTCACTGAGGTAGTATTAGTACACAGAGTACTCACTGAGGTAGTATAAGTACACAGAGTACTCACTGAGGTAGTATAAGTGCACAGAATACTCACTGAGGTAGTATCTGGTACAGCAGTAGTATAAGTACACAGAGTACTCACTGAGGTAGTATTAGTACACAGAGTACTCACTGAGGTAGTATTAGTACACAGAGTACTCACTGAGGTAGTATAAATACACAGAGTACTCACTGAGGTAGTATAAGTACACAGAGTACTCACTTAGGTAGTATCTGGTACAGCAGTACTCACTGAGGTAGTATCTGGTACAGCAGTACTCACTGAGGTAGTATTAGTACACAGAGTACTCACTGAGGTAGTATAAGTACACAGAGTACTCACTGAGGTAGTATCTGGTACAGCAGGGTCTCTGCTTTCCTCTTCTCTTCGTGATACGCCTGAGTGCGCTCCTCCACCAGCTCCTCCAGGTTGTTGGCGTACAGCTCCATCCGGGAGAGGAGGTTATCCAGGATGTTAGTCCTCGACTCCCTACACACACACACACACACACACACACACACACACACACACACACACACACACACACACCACACACACACACACACACACACACACACACACACACAACACACACACACACACACACACACACACCACACACACACACACACACACACACACACACACACACACACATGAACCCACAGAGCCAGAGAGGAGCGTACACTAGGCGCAGCGTACCACAGTGATCAGAAATGGGTCCTCTATAGCGGTGGTTCTCAAACTTTTTTCAATAATGTACCCCTTTGGAATTTTTTTTCAGCCAAGTACCCGCTGATCAGCGCAAAAACTATTTGTTAGGGAAAAAACGCCTATATAAAGAGGTACAGTAAAGCGCTGCACCATCGGTGTCTGATTTATTAAAACAACAACATTGTAACTGAGAAACACTTAAATGCTACCCCTTTCAAATGTTTACAATCCATCACTAAATTCATGGCAAACCCATTGTAACATCATGCAATAACACTGAGACGACATTAGTTGCATTGAACTGATCTTTTTAATAAGTTGTACTTACAATTTAGTGAAACATGGGCTTGTGCTTCACTGAGGACCTTTGTTATTCTCAGTGACAGGAAGGCCACTGCAGTTATTACACTTAGTGTTTTGAAATATGTGTAACTGTCAATATAAAACCAACACTGCTCAAACTTCGTTACTTTTCCTAACATTTGTATATTTATTTATTTTGGGGCGTGGGGAATGAAGAGAACAAAAAATATGAGCATTTTATGAGCATGGGATTTTGACCCCTCATTGAACATATGCAGTGGCGTTTTTATATGTACAAAAGTGGTGGGGCACAAAAAACTTAGATGTCTATAAGCGTCTGCAGTGAGGTTCATGGCTGGTGAGGCACTGACTCTGACTCTTCAGGTTTACAAATATTTTCAAAAGCTTTTTTTGTCTGATGCTTCAATTAATTTTAAACAGACAGTTCAACAGAAGGATACCCAAAAAATGTAATTTTATCATTTAAATATTGAATTGTTCTCTCTTAGTAAGATCCCATTTTCAATAAAATTGCAGTCTTACCTTGACTTGAAGATGAAGTCCATTTGCCTATCCCTCTGGACAAAAATCTCTATTACTTTTTTGTAAAAGTCCTCCTTATGTTCCTGTAGTTTCAAAAGTCTATCATAAATCTAATCTAATCAATAGATTTATGATTCGAAAATTATAAAAGTAGGGTAGACGGATATTATCCGGCTGAACAAAACGTGCATTTATCTAACAGGTACTTTTCCCACAGATCTTATTTTGAGCTATTTTCTAAAGTCCTATGGAGAGATCTCATTGCTTTTTTGTGGAGGGAAGCCATGCGCAGCTTACTTCCGGGTTTTAGGATGCGTCTCTCGTCTCCTCTTCACCTGCTCTTCACACACCACACTTTTCACGGCACACGTACTTACAGCCAATCAGCTCTGAATGATGTGAGATGACGTATGGTGGGGATGGCAGCTCTATGCCCCTATGGTCATTATGTTTTGCCACACACATTAAATAGGAAAATATTCTGAGTGTAGTTTTTACAGTCACCTTTCACTTAGACAGTGAGAGGGAGGGGCAGGATCGGGTTTTGTCCCACATGGCTCTAAACAGCTCAATAGGCACACACTGTAGACACTAATTAGAAGAACACAGACTAAAACAGCAATGAGACGAATCAGATGATTAAACATGATCTTAAAATATATTTAATATATTTTTTAATTTAGTTTTTGCATTTTTTTGGTAATCATTATTTTTAATACTTTCTGCTGACACTAGGTGGGGCTGTGCCCCACCTGCCCCTAATGACCATTCTCCACTGAACATATGTATAATATATGCTGCGCTATACTTTGCAGCCACAAGCCGTTGCCAAGCAACGCTTATTGTTTAGGTCCTTTGATAAGCAGGCAGTCATATAATTAACTAGAACTAGCTAGATCTGATAGATTTGGACATAAACGCGAGTGAAGTCTAACCGGACGAGAGAGAGAGATCAGAGATCAGATCAGCTGCTGCTGACGGAGAACACGCGGCTCTGCATGATCACAGCTCCGCCGCTGTGACGGACCGTTGAGTGGAGCAGAATACACTAAGAGTTAGACCTAACACACTTAGCTAGTTTATCTACTCTGGAACTAACTAAACTAGTTATACATATATGTATTCTTTACTGTCGGGTCACTTATTACAGGTTCAGCGAGCTGCACGAGACTGACCGGCTGTCAGGAGAGGGAGAGGAAAAGAGAGCACCCCGTTTATTGTTCCCATTTTATTATCCAGAGTTTCTGTAGACCTTTGAAGAAAGTAGTTCATCTACTATTAGTAGTTTGTTTAAATGCATTACTTATGTTTGTTTTTTTCATCAACATAAAATAAATCTCACGTACCCCCTGCAGTACTCCAACGTACCCCTAGGGGTCCGCATACCCCCATTTGAGAACCACTGCTCTATAGAAACCATTGCTGTGTTGGTCCCTGAAGGCAGCATCTCCCTGGTCCAATGGGATTCCTCCGTGTGATAACTACACGTTTAATTCAGCAGGATAATCTCCACATATTAACACCGCTTTAGGATTTTCAGACAAAGACTATATTTCAGGCTAACAACCAAAAACACATTCAGAGAACCATTGGCTCTCAGACCAGGGGACAGGAAGTAATGAAAGGGGTTTAGTTGCAGTTAGTTTGATTCTCTCTCACTTGTTCTGTTTGCGCAGCAGCAGCCGGATGTGGTTGAACTCGGGTCTCTCGGTGGGCTCCTCCGCCCAGCAGCGCTGCATCAGCTGGCCCAGCTCAGGACTGTGGCTCTGGGGGTCGGTGATGGGCCGGAGGCAGGGCCACTCTCCCAGAACCACCCGATCCACGATCTCTGCAGTGGGGGGGGGGGGGGGGGGGGGGGCGGGTTATTAGTGCAAATGTTTACAAGGATTGTAATGAATCATTTCCAGTTTGGATGCTGGAATCAGAATCAGAATACCTTTATTCGTCCCACAGAGGGGAAATGTACATTGTTACAGCCAAGAGCCACAGGCAGCTTAATGTTAACTAAGAAGCATGCATAACAATTATATTATACGGTTACATGGTGCTTTACCAAAGCACGTTGCCCATAAACTACATGTCCCACAATGCATTTCGTTTTGTGACACGCGCACTGAAGAGACTTGCAATTATTTGGCCTAGACTTCTGCTTTCAGACGTAGTTGATTTTGAAGTTATTACCCTGTCCGATAATAATCCAATGCAGAGCCAATAATGTAATATAATATATTATTTTATATATATTAAATAGTTATATATGTATATTTTGTTATAGTCTTAAAGTTACAACCGGCCCTTTGAGTGCAACCTTAATGCGAATGTGGCCCGCGATGAAATTGAGTTTGACAGCCCTGGATTAAGGGAACTCAGGGATGTTAGCCTCTGAGGACCATTGACATGCACTAAAACCTATAGAACACACTAGAGGGAAGGGAAGCCCCCAAAAGCAGAATAGGGCTCCTTTAAGCTGAATAATAGTTCTTGAAACAGGACAGACAGGGCAATAATGAGTAAAGAGCTTCCTGTTAGAGATGGGAGTTTGAAGTGAAACCTGTTTGTCCTCCATGGAAAGCCTCTCTGCTCGCCTGCTTCCTAACGGCTGTGGTTTGGAAACAGAAACGTTTCCATGTCTTCGTTAATGTTTCCTCTGTGATTTCTAGCTGTTCGCACGTTTGACTGTGAGCCTGTTTCAGAATAAATGAAGCCTCTGCACATCATTCCTGGAAATAAACCTGGAGAAGAAGGAAGACTGCCGATCCAGCTGGCACGCAGAAGAGCCACAGAGACGCATTTCACTAATGAGGCAGAAAGAGCTGCAAAATCACACCTTGAAACACAAAGGAGGACGAGCCGCTCTGCAGAGGCTGCCCGCAGACGAGGAACAAGTATTCAGAGCCTTTACCTAAAAGTACCTTTACTTGACTGTCAAAATACTTCATCTCAAGGTAAAGTCAGACATTGGAAATGTTCTACTTTCTATACCTGGTAATAGAGTACTTTATATACCTGGTAATCAGAGTACTTTCTATACCTGGTAATAGAGTACTTTCTATACCTGGTAATCAGAGTACTTTCTATACCTGGTAATCAGAGTACTTTCTATACCTGGTAATAGAGTACTTTCTATACCTGGTAATCAGAATACGTTCTATACCTGGTAATAGAGTACTTTCTATACCTGGTAATAGAGTACTTTCTATACCTGGTAATAGAGTACTTTCTATACCTGGTAATCAGAGTACGTTCTATACCTGGTAATAGAGTACTTTCTATACCTGGTAATCAGAGTACTTTCTATAGCTGGTAATCAGAGTACGTTCTATACCTGGTAATCAGAGTACTTTCTATACCTGGTAATCAGAGTACTTTCTATACCTGGTAATCAGAGTACGTTCTATACCTGGTAATCAGAGTACGTTCTATACCTGGTAATAGAGTACTTTCTATACCTGGTAATAGAGTACTTTATATGCCTGGTAATAGAGTACTTTCTATACCTGGTAATAGAGTACTTTCTATACCTGGTAATCAGAGTACGTTCTATACCTGGTAATCAGAGTACTTTCTATACCTGGTAATAGAGTACTTTATATACCTGGTAATCAGAATACGTTCTATACCTGGTAATAGAGTACTTTCTATACCTGGTAATAGAGTACTTTCTATACCTGGTAATAGAGTACTTTCTATACCTGGTAATCAGAGTACGTTCTATACCTGGTAATAGAGTACTTTCTATACCTGGTAATCAGAGTACTTTCTATAGCTGGTAATCAGAGTACGTTCTATACCTGGTAATCAGAGTACTTTCTATACCTGGTAATCAGAGTACTTTCTATACCTGGTAATCAGAGTACGTGCTATACCTGGTAATCAGAGTACGTTCTATACCTGGTAATAGAGTACTTTCTATACCTGGTAATAGAGTACTTTATATGCCTGGTAATAGAGTACTTTCTATACCTGGTAATAGAGTACTTTCTATACCTGGTAATCAGAGTACGTTCTATACCTGGTAATCAGAGTACTTTCTATACCTGGTAATAGAGTACTTTATATACCTGGTAATCAGAATACGTTCTATACCTGGTAATAGAGTACTTTCTATACCT